>NC_081409.1:245250167-245568501 GCF_030272615.1 Cryptomeria japonica | reverse complement strand
GCATATCCTACCACTATAAGGGATTTTCTCAGATTTTATGCTATCATGAAAAAATTGTTCTCAAGATCACTGGAGACATAAGAGATTCATTGATATTATCATATGATGAAGGATCAAATTATAACTTCTAATAGTTATCTAAGTTTATTCATCAAACTCTTTAAAATATAAATAACCAAAATCAAGGACTTATTTACATACCAAAAAAAGTAAGGACAAGATGTGTTAATCATATCATAGAGTAGGAAAAATGAACTTCTATGAAAGGATAATGATCATTTTAGAGCTCGATCCGAACTATACATTTAGGATAAATCAAAAGTTACACCACATTCTAGTTTTTACTATTTAATACAAAGTTGTAAATTAACACTAAATTAATAAGGAGGTTTTGAAATTTTTTTTATTATAGTGTGAATATACAACACCGTTGATATAATTAAAATAAAATTAATTGATAGGTAAAACACACAAATGACAAATATTTCCTATAAGATTGAACTAATTCTCTCCCACGAATGCTAGCATGACATGATGTAGTCTCATACTATGATAGAAAAAAAATATCGTAGGAAATGACAATTCAAACTCTACACAAATAACAAGTAATAACTATACCAAAATGTGATGGAACAAAATATACTAAAAACTAGATATTGAAATAAACTAAATGCAAAATAAAAAGAAGGGAGAATAGATCACCCAAGAACCAAATGTTTGTGAGATTTTCCACAAAGAGAGATTCTTCCAATCCTACACAGAGAAGACCAAAGAGAAAGTTGGGGTGGCTTACCTTAGTCAAACCTCCAATTTTATGTTTCCGCCTCCATGAACAACCAAGATAGATGGAGATAAAATGATATGAAAAGACATAAAAGAGATGTATATGCTTCCACAAAAAATAATGCAATGAGAAAGATTGCTTCAAAGACATAATAGTTTGCCAATCTCCCACAATAGAGAAGACAATCTGGCCAATAACAAAGTTATCTTCTTGTCAATGTCAAGAGATAGAGAATGAAGTTCTTCAAAGCTTTGAAGTTTCTTGTAGATGTGATGCTAAAAACTTCAAGAGAATGTCATTAATTGATTTTCTATGCAAGAAGAATGAAAAATTTGGAGAGATTGCAAGAGAGGCCTTCTTGTTTCCAAAAAGGAAGTTCAAATACTAATTTAGTAGGTCCAAATTCACCCATGACGCTGAAGCTAGAAGATAATAAATTAAGCGCTCATATTTGTAACAATATAAAAATAAAGATAGTAACTCAATATTTACATTAAATGTCAAATACATCTTGATAAAATAGGGCTTAATCCAAGTATTAGCATGTGTAAATGAGATAAATAATATTATATAAGGCTTAAATCATATCCATAAACTTGAAATGTATTAGAGGACAAGGGGTAAAAATCAAAGCCAAACTTCACTAGATTAAGGAAGGGAATAAAGGCACTAAATATTTTGTTAATTACTTGAACTATAAGCACAAGAAGCAATACATTAGAGCCATAAAAAATGAGTCTAAATAGGTTCTTACTAATCCATAAGATTAAATATTTGTTTTATAATTTCTATGAAAATATTTTTAAGGAGGACTCCCATTGGCTAGATGTCCAAGTTACTTGGGAAGGCATTTTCAAGGATCTCATTGCTAGAAAGGTGGATGTTGATTATAGTATATTCCTTGATTAGGATCTTTCTATGTAAGACTCGAAACCTATTGTGTCTTCAATGGTTACTAACAAAAGCCTTGACATTGATGGATTTTTTATTGAATTTTATTAAACTATGTGGCATTATGTAAGAATTTTACCTTGTTTATCTAGAAGCTTTGAGAGAAGGTTCACTTGGTCTTGACAATAATAAAGGATTAATTAATCTTCTTCCTAAAGGTAAAAATCATGATTTTATCTCTGGTTGGCATCCTATCACATTACTTAACACATCTTATAAAATCATTGCTAAAGCTTTATCCTCAAGAATTAAGTCGGTAGTCAAAGGGATAGTTAGACTTGAACAAACTAGGTTTTTAAGTGGAAGATTTATTCTTGATAACTTAATTCATGTTTGGGAAACTTGCAAGTAGGCTCAACAATCAAGTCAAGATTCTTTGCTTGTGAATATTGACTTTGATAAGGCCTATGATAGAATGAGGTGAAGTTTTATTATCAAAATGTCATAATGGTTGGGGTTTGACCCTAAAATTTATAAACATGTTCAAATGTTATTTCATGATGCCAATGCCTAGATCGTGGTCAATAATTATCTTTCTAATTCTTTCTTCTTATAGAGTTCCATCAGTCAAGGTTGTCATCTTTCACCCTTTCTTTATGTGATGGTTGTTGATGTCGTCAGTTATTCTATTACAAAAAATTAATCAATTTAATTTTCGATTAAGGGTATCCATATTCATAATAATGCAGTAGTCCTAAATTCCCATTTTGTTGATGATAGTTTTATTATCATGCAAACTTATGAATTTAAAATCAATAATGTTATGGATGATCTAAACTTGACCTATTATTTTTCGGGCTCAAGACTAGCTCATCATAAAATTGAGTTTATGATAATCAAATTCGATCTAATTCCTCATTGGATCCATAAATAATGGAAGCAAATCAGGCATGGATAGATTATCAAATATTTCCAAATATTCCCTTTGGCTGGGGGGTCTCTCTTTTTGAGATGTGGAATTGGTTTTTAGTTAAGTTAAAAAAAAGATCTTTAATTGGGGGGAACAAATTTTTATCCCTGGTTGGTAAAATTTAGATTGTAAACCAAATTTTTCTAGCTTCATATGTGTATTATTATTCTTGTTGGATGCCCTCCAAAAAGAGATATGATGATTTAAGCAAAATAGTTTGACAATTCATATGGTCCAATTGGGATGGAAACCGGGTTTCAAAGCCTCTTCCTAGCTACATTGTATACAACCTAAAGAAAAAAGTGGGCTTGGTTTATTAGATCTTAAGATTCAAGGGGCTTGCTTATTAGCAAAGTGGATAATTAGAGTTGTTACTAGTGAGGAACCTTGGAAAATGTTAGTTTGTCACAGTATTTCTCTTTCTATTTCGAACAACAAGTGGAAAGGTGTTGGATAGATTGAAAAAATTTTGATGGCTCATTTCTTTTGCTTGAAGGCTTCACCTCCTCTACAATCTCTTTGGAAGGCCTGGAAACAAGTGTGTAATCTTCTAACTTGGGAAGAATCCCTTCAACATGGCTTTAGTTTTGCTTCTTCTTTTATTTGGTGGGACAAACATGTGCTATATCATGGGCAACCGTTAACTATTATTTTTCCTAAACAAGGTCATTATTTGTTCAAAAAAGGTGTGAAGCAGTTTTGTGATATTTGGGATTTCAATTCTATGGATTGGCAAAGCTGTGAAAATTCCTTCAGATTTAACATGTCTAAAGGGTTTATTACATTTTTGAAATGTTTAATCGCATTGGATTTTTCTATTAAGTTCTACACTTCTCTTCAGTGTAATGTCTTCAAAGATTGGGTTTGGCTTGGTATAACTCCCTTTCGATGTTTAGCTTTGAAGATAAATTATTTTAATTCCTTCCTAGAATAAAATCAATGCGTAGACTTAACAACAAATGGGTTGTAAATTTAAAGAGAAGAAGTGGAGGAGTCTAAGAACCCAAATTTGGAGATCCAAAGCTAAAGCTAATGCTCAAATATTGTCATGAAAAACCCTTCATTTAAAATTTCTAGTCAAGGATAATTGAAATATTTTAAGTTCCAGCTTGTTAAGTGTGCCTTTTGTCAACATGCTAAAAGTATAAAACACATTTTTTGGGACCTCTTTTTTGCCAAAAAAAAATGGTTTTCTATATTTGATCATTTGGTTTGCTCTATTTGATCATTGTCCTTCTATTTTTTATCGTGTTTTGAGCTGGAAAGAAGTCGTTTTGGACCTTGGGTGTCATAATAACATGTTTGATGATTCCATGAGATAAACTATTTTGTTGCATATTTGGAAAAGTAGATGTTTAGAACTATTTTCTAATCATATTACTCATTTTGAGGTAGAAATTCTACATTGTTATTGTGACATCATGTTACAACTCACCTCTTTATGTTGTTAATTGAAGAAGGGTGTTAACTACAACATACATTTGGAAGAGATCAAATACCATCTTATGCACTTGCATGAACGGGAGGCCAAAGGTTCTAGATGACTTCAAAAATTGTTTAAACTTCAAGTTTAACATGTGCCACAATGTAGCTTGTATGGTTTGCTGCCATTTTCCTAGGTTTAGCATTCTAGTTTGTATAATTTGTTGTTGATTTCTTTGGATAAGCTTTTGTTTAGTTGTCTTGTGATGGTTACTTTGTAATTACCTATTATTATTTTGCATGAACTGTTGTTCTTCCTTTGCAATCATCTTTAAGCAATATTAAAAAAAACCCTCTAATCTCTTGTATTTTTATTTATCATTTTTATTTATATCTAATATCTTAAATCTCAACTCATCAATTTATATTGTCATGTTAAACATTTGTTTTATTATTGTGCAAAGAGAGAAACCTAAAATACAAAAGGCGCATGCTTTTCTTCTAACTTCAAATAAAAGATTTAATTATAAAATTCACATTGCAGTTGCATGGTTGACCTTGTAGTCAAGGACTTGACCCTTACCTTTTCAAAAGTCAAATTCAAATTCTAGTCACTTATCATCCTTTATTTTCTTGTCCTAAACTAAGTAAATTATTTATAAATTATGATGTTGCTTTAGTATTTAAAGCCATTCATTAGCATTCATTTATAAAGCTCTCATCTTAAAAGCATCCAAGAAGTAATCAACAGTGAATGGTGTAGTGATGGTGCATTAAAAAGGAGCAACAAATCTAGATATATCATTCTAAGATGTTTTCCTACTAACTTTGATCCTTTACATAGATTTCTAGGGTTGTCGTAGGTGAACACACCCCCTTTGTGACATAATGAAAACCCTTCCAAGATATATTTAAATACTTCCTAACCCCATATACTCAAAAGAGAAAAGAAAGCAAAGATCATTCAAGAAACCTACAAAGTAGATGCACATGATAAGTATGGTCAAATATGTGCATGGAGGATGAATTCATGACAATCCTAGCACAAACCTAGACCCATAAACTCAACCTAGTATAGGACATAATTTAAGAAAATAATATTAGGAGCCACATAGATAGAGAGGTGTCATTTTGAGAGATGATGTCTTTTAGACTCTAAAATTACAAACAAAGGTAATATTTCTTCAATCATAAAGCTAAATGCATTTATTTTCATACCCTAGCATTCAATAAAATACATTAACTCATGGACTATCACCTATTATACATAGATTAATCTATGCATATTTCAATGGACCTTATTAAACCCTAGGGAAACTTCATTTTTTATTTACATAACATCCCATAGGTCTTGACATTTGGGCTATACCTTTATTATTTTTAGGATTTTAGATTAAAAAAAATTAAGACTATTTATCATTTTTAAGATCTTATTTTCTAGGGTTTTTTAGATACCAACTATTTTATTCACTACTTCATTATTCCTTTTAGGGTTTGTACTTTATTGTGATATTTATTTTCTCCACCTTACCTATCAATCCCACCTATGGGTTCCTCTTTATATTTTCATTTTTATATCTAATATATGACCTATTTTCCATTATTTAAATTTTAAAGTGATTACCATTTTCTCATCATGGATGTCTTTTCCCTGTCCCTTTCAAACTCACTTCTAAAGTCACTTTGCATACATCTAAATTATGGCATATGATAGTAACTTACTAGTTCATCTATATATGCACTTGATAGAACTACAAATTGTGGCTCATATGATGTTTTACATAACATTAATGATAAATTTTCTCTTACATCTATGTATTTTCCCCAATTTTCTCTCTTGACCCATTTTTCTCTAAGGGGCCTAGTGATGTAGATTCACATGTTTCACCTACACTCCAATTCATATGATAGTAACTTAGTAGTTCATCTATATATGCACTTGATAGAACTACAAATTGTGGCTCATATGATGTTTTACTTAACATTAATGATAAATTTTCTCTTACATCTATGTATTTTCCCCAATTTGTTGGCATATGGACACTCCAATGAGACATTGTGTGTGATTGAAGGTTTTGTCATCGATGGAAACCTTTCAATCCTATGGCACCATCAAGACATCATACTGACAAAGCATTACATAGGCAAGACAGTGCACCGGCATCAACAAGATCACTCTACACCGACACCAGCACTGGCATAGAAGAAAAGATGTATACCAGCATAGAGGCCGACAAGATTTTTGATATGTAATATTTTGTTTATTATTGTAAGCCGACTTGGCAAATTGTAAAATGACTCTTGTATATAAAGGAGATCATTGTAGACAGTTAGAGAGGTAAGGTAGCGAGTATAAAGAAAATTATTAGGCAGACCTAATGTGCAAATTTTAGGTCAAGGGTATATGTAAAGAACAGAGTTAGAACCGATACTGAATTTGGCATTGGAGATGCTATTGTACAGTAGTACAAGTCATTGGATTAGTATAATCCTCATTGTAAGTCAGTGTGACTTCTCATTGAGCAGTGAGCTCTAGGCAGTTGGCCTTCCTGCATGTGCAGGCTCCTATTGTAATTAATATTCTCTTGTTGGACAGTGAGTGAATATTGTGGGTCACAAATCCCACTGAGGTTTTTCCCACACCAGGTTTCCTCGTTAAACATCTTGTGTTATGGTGTTCTTTTCATGTGGATGTTTCTGATTCTGTTTATTGCATTAATTCTTGCATACTGGTATACTGTTATTTATGTTCTGCATGTTTTAACTCAACAAATTCTTATCACCGGTTAGATACTAATTCACCCCCCCCCTCTTAGTATCTGTGGGAATCCTAACAATTGGTATCAGAGCCTGGTCCTCTATTTTCAGAAGCCTAACAGCTTGAGGAAGATCTTGAAACTGGTAAAGATGGAAAATCTGATGAAGCAACTTGAAGGAGCTCTTACTGACTATGATGCAGAGACGTTGAAAAATATCAAATTAGAAGATGACTTAAGAGCAGCTCAGGATATCATTCAGGCACTTCAAGAAAATCTTACTATTGCAAGAAATAAGAGAAGAGAACTTTGTGAAAAATTGGAAAATGAGAATGATGAAAAGGAATCACTTAATGATATGATAAGCAAGCTGAAACAAGAGATCATGACAACAAAAAATGAAATGCAAGATATGACTATGAGATTTTGCAAAGAGATTGAGGATAGAAAGAAGAACGAAGAAGAATTGACCAGAAGACTAAGTGATGCAGCAAATGAGAACACAAGACTTAGCTATGAAAATGACATGTTGAAGACAGATCTAATGCATACTCAGAATGACTCAAATGAACTGATGAGACAAAAAGAAATCTTGGAAAGGGAATTGGAAACTGCAAATCAACATAAAGAAAAATTCAAGAAAAGCTCAGAAGAACTTGGTACCTTATTGAAGAATCAAAAACCTAAAGGTGACACTTCTGGAATTGGCTTTGAAGTTGGTGAAAGCTCCGGTACTGCAAATACTCAGGATCACAGCAAACCGGTAAGACCACCTAATGCTTATAAATTCAATGGAAAATGATTTAACTGTAATAAGTATGGTCATAGGGAAAATGAATGTAGATCTAGGAATTATCAGAATATCAATACACCCACCGGTCAATGTTCAAAATGCAACAAAATTGGTCATAACTATGAAAACTGCAGAATGAATGTGAGATGTTATTTTTGTGGAAGATTTGGACATTTATCTAATCAATGCAGAACACAAACTAGCATAGGTTATGGGAAAGCTATTCAGAAAAATAATGTAACTTGTTATGCATGTAACAAGATTGGGCATATTGCTAAATTTTGTAGAAGTAAAGGTACACTGGTAGACAACAAAAGTGCTAGTTTGAAAGGAAAAGAAAAGGTTGAAGAGGTTAAGCAAGAATTCTCAAAGCAATGGATTAGAAAAGCTTATCTAAATATTGGGAATACTCCTCCACTGGTAGAACCAACAAATGCTTCACTGGCAGGACAGAGTGATGCTTCACTGGTAGGATAGAGCAATGCTCCACCGGCAGGAAGTTCTTCATCTAATTGAAGAAAATTTCCTTGAGGGTTTGGCAATCTAATGACACATGTGCTATTATTCCCTTGGTTAGAGATAAGAAGTTGAAAATTACTTATTACCAGCAAACAATGTTAAGTGAATACTTAACCGACATGCAATTAATGTGGTAGATGGCAAAAAGAAATTATAAAATAAGGTTTTGGCTCCATTTCATTTCACTGTGATTTCAAACTTTCAGAGAGTGCGAAGATTCTGAGCTAAGGCATTTCGAGCAAGAAGCAAGGACACTCCAAGCATTCATCCATCCAAGACAGAAGAAGGTATTTAATCATGGCATCCACCTCTGCAATTGAATACATAGCGAATCCTACTATTGTGGAAGTAATTAAAAGACCTAGGCCCGTATTTCAGTTAGTCCCCAAGATAGCAAAGAAGGATGATACCTTAGGTGCATTTTCTCAAATTCCTAAAGGTGTTGTATATGCTGAAGACCCTAGAATGTACATCCACTGCAACATTGAAGAGTTAGGAGACGAGGAAATCAAAACCATGTATAAAACCGAGATATGTGATGATACCGACAATGTTAAAACTGAACACAAGATTATTGAAACCCTAGGATTCACAGAAATCCTTAGCATCCCTAAATTTCCTAAGGATGTGATTAGGATAGTGTTAAGCAGAGTTCATGGAGAATTTTTTTGGCTAGATGCAATTCATAAGGTCACCAAGGGAGAGGTAAAAATTGTCACAGGGTTACTGACCACCGGTAAGAGGCCAGACAAAAACAAGAAGGTTTCAAATGATTTAGTCATAGACCTAATAGGTGCAACATTCAATAAGAGATCTCTAAGGGTTAACGATGTAAAGGATACAAATGTGAGATTCATAAGTATGATATTAGGTTACAAAGCCACTCATGCTAATAGACTTAACTTAGTTTCAAGTTTATGCATTAAGAGTGCTTATGATATGGTAATAGATAATGCAAAAATTGACATCTGTGAATGGTTAAAGGATGAACTGATAGACAACCTTAGAAAGATAAAAAGGGATAAGAAAGGAACTTTCAGATTTGGAAATTTGTTAGTATGCCTAATGCTTCACATAACAAAATAGGTTCCTGGTATAGGATATAAAGAACTAGGATATGACATACCGATAGGAAAGCAATTGACAGAACTGTTTAATACCATGGGTGAGAACAAAGAAAACAACATTCATGACTTTTTCCAAGCATTGAAGACAAAAATGAAGAAAAGGATAAGGTTATTTCAGAAAATTGTAGACAAATACAAAGATGGCATATGCTTTGTTATTAAAAAGGATGAAATATGGATGGAAGCAGTCATCCCAAGGAAAATCTGGGTAACAGAAATAGGCTATGAGACAGATGACCACATAGTTGAAACTTATGCTAAAGCACTTCTGGAAGCCCCCAAAGAACCTAAGGAAGAAGTATTTGGTAGTGCTGAGACCATAGAAAGCCAAATATAGTCTAAGAAAAGAGTGAAGAAGGTAGAGGCATTTGTGAGGAAAGGATCCAAACAAGCAAAAGCCATTAAGGAAGATGTATTAAAGAAAACCGGCATAACAAAAGATGAGTTGGCAGCCCCACAACTTGAAGCTCATCTATCACCGGTAGGTACTTCTTCGTAAGGTGACATGTCAGCAACCTTTAAAAGAGTTGTTAGGAAAAGAGATCCCTCACCGGCAACCACTCCTTCACCTAGAAGGACAAGGTAGAAGCAACAAGCTATGAGATCTCCGGTTAGAAAGGTCACACCTAAAAAGAAGCTAACTCCTAAGAAAAAGAAAAAGGCAAAAACTAACTTGGCACCTCTAGACATATTGCTAAATGAGATCATAGAGGAAGGAAAACTGAAAAACATAGAGAAAATTTATTACACTCTGTCTGCTGATGAGAAAGGGCAAGTTGAGGAAAGTGTAATACTGCATATGGACATGTACAAAAAGTTTTTGATGGAAGTTATCAATGAAATTCTTGATGATTTGTACAAAAGACTTGAGGCCAGAAGGCAAGCAGTAATTGAATTAGACAAGAAAATAAAAATAGAAAAACTACTTGTTGTATATCTGGTAAACTCTCCAAAGGAAATTGATGATTTGATTGCTCAGGCAAACTGGACAGTTTTCTCCACTGCACACCGACATATTTCACTGATGGCAGGAAGAATTACTGAAGTTACAGAGGAAACAAAAGATGGTTGGGACATCTTCTTGGTTGAAAAGGAAAAACAAGAAGAATAGAGGAACCCTAAGCCTATTAAGGTATATCAGAAGGATAAGGACAAAGGGAAAGGAAAAGTTGGTGGAACTCCAAGCATAAAGGTTAAAGACAACCTACCTCCACCTGTGAAAATTACAACCATTGAAGACCAACCGGCAACAGAAAGTATGGATATAGAGGATAGCAATCCAAATCTTGAAGTCCTATACACTGTAAATGTTGATACCCAAAAGATCAACATAACAGTTGATAAAGATACAACTGAAAAGTCAGATATGGCTAAAGAGCCTCTGGTAACAGGAGATATAGAGCAACTAGCAGAGTATACAGGGAAAAAGATGGAATCTGAGGCACAAACAGAGAAACCAACAGAGCTAAAGGCTCCGAAATAGGCTCACAAGGAAACAGTGCCACCGGTAAGCAGTGAAGCAGGGAAACCAGTGCTAAAATAAATACAAACACAAACTGACCTACCAGAGGTCAATACAAGCATGGTTATTTCCACCGGCACTCAAACTCTTGGATCATCATCAACATTCAAGTCAACTAATGTGACTGAGGTATTACTTGAATCCATTAACAAAATAACTAACTGCAGTTCACGGGCTTATAAAGCAATAGATGATTCAATACCAATTTTGAAAATAATTGCTCCTAATTGTAATATAGATAATAAATATTCTTTAGGACAATTGGATACATTATGTAAATACATTTCTAGAAATATTGAGAAAATAAAGGAAGAATCAGTAGAGGACATGGTAGAAAAGGAGAAACATAAATTCTTTGATGAAGAAATAAAGAAGTGTAATAGAGACTTTGACACACTTCTACCAAAACTATGTAGTTTGTTGAAAGAGTATAAAAATCTGTATAAAGACACATGCAAAACAAACTTCTTGACTATAGATATTGACAAGAAAATAAGCAAGACACAGGATGAGATAAACAAGCTTGCAGACAATTTTGTCAACTCACCGGATTCACTATCTGTTTTTGAAGATAAGTTAGCAAATTTTGAGGAAGAATTGCTTAAACAGGAAAGAGAGAAAGAGAGAATAATAAACAAGGCAAAACACTTGAGATCTAAACTGAGTCCCAGATTGGACTATTTAGCATCTCTACAGAAGGAAATCTCAGAGGCATTAGCACAGGGAAGTAAAACACCGGCAAAACATTTGCAACATCTCACCAGTACTGTGAAGAGGACTGAAACAACAATAAAAGATAGCAAAAATTTTATGGATAGTATAAACTTAATTTTGGGTGATCTTTTTTAGATAATAACTACCCAACTACAGGGTTGAGGATATGGACAGATGTAACTACAAACTCTACTAAAATCTTGACAACCTTTGTCATTGATGCCAAAGGGGGAGTAGTAGGATGAGAAAGTTCAAAGACAGGAATCATATGCTCAGGGGGAGCCCTTCATATTTTTGGTAAATTTTGTGGACTACACATCTTGGACACTTTTTGAAATTTCTCATGAGTGTTGCCATCAATGCCAAAGGGGGAGATTGTTGGCATATGGACACTCCAATGAGACATTGTGTGTGATTGAAGGTTTTGTCATTGATGGCAACCTTGCAATCCTATGGCACCGGCAAGACATCATACCGACAAAGCATTACACAGGCAAGACGGTGCACCGACATCAACAAGATCACTCTACACCGGCACTGGCACCGGCACAGAAGAAAAGATGTATACCAGCATAGAGGCCGACAGGATTTTTGATATGTAATATTTTGTTTATTATTGTAAGCTGACTTGGAAAATTGTAAAATGACTCTTGTATATAAAGGAGATCATTGTAGACATTTAGAGAGGTAAGGTAGCAAGCATAAAGAAAATTATTAGGCAGACCTAATGTGCGAATTATAGGTCAAGGGTATATGTAAATAATAGAGTTAGAACTAGTACTGAATCTGGCATTGGAGATGCTATTGTAAAGCAGTACAAGTCATTGGATTAGTATAATCCTCATCGTAAGTCAGTGTGACTTCTCATTGAGGAGTGAGCTTTAGGCAGTTGGCCTTCCTGCATCTGCAGGCCCCTATTGTAAGTAATATTCTCTTATTGGCTAGTGAGTGAATATTGTGGGTCACAAATCCCACTGAGGTTTTTCCCACACCGGGTTTCCTCGTTAAACATCTTGTGTTATGGTGTTCTTTTCATGTGGATGTTTCTAATTATGTTTATTGCATTAATTCTTGCATACCGGTATACTGTTATTTTATGTTCTGCATGTTTTAACTCAACAAATTCTTATCACCGATCAGATACTGATTCACCCCCACCTCTCAGTATCTGTGGGAATCCTAACAGATAGAACTACAAATTGTGGCTCATATGATGTTTTACTTAACATTAACGGTAAATTTTCTCTTACATCTATGTATTTTCCCCAATTTTCTCTCTTGACCCATTTTTCTCTAAGGGGCCTAGTGATGTAGATTCACATGTTTCACCTACACTTACATATGATATTGGGAAACCTTCTCCCATGACCAATGATATACTTATTGATTTAGGATTACCTATATATGAATATTACCTTTTAGAGCATATTCTCGTACACATACTATTGAAAAAACATATGGCCTAGACATGCATAAGGACAAAGAATAACATGAGGATAATGTATCGCTAGTTGATAATGCATCTCTCATTGTTACACATGAAATGAATATACATATATATAGATATATAGGTTGTGTCAAAAATATTATATTTAAGACACTCCCCATTAGTGAAATAGAATATTTTGAAATATATGTTAATAATTATAAATAAAACCTTAAAAGGAATGATCTCATCAAACTGGTACTACACATTCCTTTGGCACATAAAATTTTGAATTACCCTACTTTAAGTCCATTTGTCAAAAATTATTTTACTAAATTTGGTGGTATTGTTAATCCATTATGATATGTACAACACTCCCAAGTTAGGAGCCCCCCTTATTTTCATGGAGAATCATTGCTTGGCAAGGTGTTCCCATCAAACCCTGATATGAGTGGTCATGTGCTTATATGGTTTTATTTATTACCAAATATTTTTGTCAAATCCTTTGAATATTTAATTAGTGATTTCATTAAATATTTTCATTATAATTTATGTCGTGGAAATGGGGACAAAGCAAAAACAAAGTTCAATGTTAATAAGTTAGTTCCAACCAAAAAACCAAAACAAAGAACTAAAAACCATTCCAAACATATCAAAAGAGATTTCAAAAAGCATGAAAGAAATTTAACAAAACAAAAGAAAGGAGAAGAGCTCCCTAAGATGCTTCCATGATGCCTTTTGATGCTTCTCCCTTGTTTCTCTCCTCTCCAAGTCCCAAATGAGTGTAGCTCTCAACTTTTAGCACTATCCATGGATGCCATATTGAGATTCAAGATGGTTGTAGATGATAAACAAATGCTATGCAAGTGTAAAAGGGTTGCTATGAGAAAGCTCCTAATGTCTGTGTAAATTTTACTATAATAACAATGCTCTAATGCTCTCGAATGCCTTTTTTTGCTTGGGGAATGAGGTCCTTTTATAGGGAAAAATTTTTATTGAATGGCTAAGATTGAGTGAGCTTGTGAATGGTCAAGATTGATGGGTTTAGGATCCATGTGATGGCTTTCAACCCAATCTCATGATGACAAGTGTCAACATGAGATGGCTTGAGAGGAGAGGGAAGAAGCATTTAATGCCTGAGGAGACATGAGGGTAACCTCATGTGGGTTGGTTTATTGGATAAATCTATTATCCAAGGGATAAACTCTTATGCAAGAGTAAAAGGGATAACCATGGTCAAAGCAATGAATTCTTGAAGAGACCCATGAGTTAAAGGATGGTTGAGTTAGAGAGAAAGTCTCTAACTAAAGGTTGAGTTTCAGTTAACCATTTATGGTCATGTAAGAGCCTTTAATGGTTTTAGAAGACTTTAGATGTTAGCTTGTTGGAGACACAAAGCCTTTAATAGTTATTGAAGACTTTTGGGTTGTTTTGAGAAGTGACCTTTCTTAAGGGATGTGCAAATGATTAGAGGAGGGGATTAGGCTAATTAGAAGGGGTTAGAAGAGTCTAGAAGAAAGTTAGAAGAATCTAGAAGGAAGTTAATGAGCAAGTGGATGAGTATAAAAGGGGATTTTAATTAAAATAAAATTTATTTATGTCAACTAAAATTATGCAACTTGCATTTGTAGGAGAATGCAAGTGGGAGGGTTTTTAGGGATTTTAAATAAATATTTATTTATTTAAATGTGAGAGAGAGGATTTTAGAGATTTAAATAACTGTTGATTTATTTAAATGTGGAGAGGCGTTAATTAAGAAAATATGCTTTATTTATTTAATTAATTGTCGGAACATGGTTTTATGAATAAAATAAAATAAATAAAATAATGTATTTAAGTAATAGGAGAAGAGGGTTAAGATGAATTATTTAAATATTAATTTAATTAATTGTTGATCAATGGTTAGATAATCAAATAAATACTAAGTATTCATTTAATTAAGTAGATAGATTTGGGTGTCTACAATAATAATGAGCCCAAGACATGTGCTCTTCCTCATGGAATGGAATCAAGAAAACCATGAGCCAATTGTACAGAATTTTAATAATACACAAAAATAAATAATTAAAAGCAATACATGAAGAACAAACATATTTAAATGGAAAACTTGGTAATTGTAACATCCCAAAATTGCACCCCTTGCAATTTTTGACTGCATTTGGGTCTCCGCCTTAGTTTTTGCACCCCTCAGCCTGATCGGAGACTTGATTATGCTCATACATATCAAAAACTTCATGCAACTCAGTAAAGCACCCTTCTTGCACCTTGATCCTGCCCCAAATTAGGGCAAGACCAGGGCATGGAACCCTGGTCCTCACTAGGACCAAGGCATGGTGCCCTGGTCCCCCTTAATGGGGACCTATCTTGGACCCCTTCCCTTGATCTATCTCAAATTTGAAGCAAGAAAATCCCCTCTATGTTAACTCAAGTCAGAAAATTAATCAGTTAATCCTACAAGCAAGTATATAAGAGGGATTTACCCTATCATTTGAGAATCTATTAATCTATCACACACAAACAAGAGGTCTTCAAGCATTCAAACATTCAAAAGCAATTGAGCATTTTTAGTCTTCCTTAAAGTTTTGGAGCAGTAATAGAGTCAAGATATCAAGCATTGAAGAGGAGATCATCATTATACTTTATGAAATTATACTTCCATGTGGAGGCAAGCAAAACTTCACAAGGAGGTATAAACATTTCATTTTCAAGCATTTCAACATCCCCTCAAAGAGTAGGATTTCGACTTTCAGTCATCTCAATTACATTATTTCAACCACTTGGTTAATTCCAAAATTGAGATTTGACCTAAAGGCAAGCCCCTATTCCCAGCACATTTCCCTTTCCTTTTGTATGCAAAAAGTAGGTGCAAAACTCTACTTCTGGAATTAAGCTTTATTTGTAGAGATGAAAAAACTCTTTTTAACATGCAAAAAGTTCAGAGGACCGATAGGACGGCGACCTGGTCCAAACACATGGTACCTGCAACTTTTGGTAGATTTCACAGAGAAACTCTAAATCATCCCAAACTTCTCAGATCCAAGTGCACGACTGAATCTTGAATTTGTAGCTCATTGTTTTCTCATACTTTGTCTTCATTTTCAGCACTTAATATTAATTCAATTAATCAACTTACAAAAGAGGGTCAATGACATTCCAAACACAATTAATCTACTTAGTATTTAGTCCTTGCATCATTTTAGGATTGGAGATCTAGTAGATTTGTCCCCTCTTTTGAATGTAAAGTCTCCCCCAAGTGAAAATTGAGCTTAGTGAATCCTCCTTTCCTCGTGGTGGATTTGCTAAGCTCCATGATTTTCCACTTTACATTTTGGTGAACCTGACTCCTTACACCCTTAATTCTGATTTTTGTTTTCAGATTTGAGTGCATGCAATTTAAATTTCAAATTTTCAATTACAAGCTTAATTTCCTTGCAATTTTCAAAAATTCAGAGGTTAAATTTACAAAAACCCTAATTTTTAGATTCAAAATTGATTTTGTGATTTGTCTAAATTGGATTGATTGTTTCAAATTTGAGAACCCTTCAATTTTACAATTCAAGTTTTCATTTACATGTTTAATTTTTAAAATTAAGTGGTTACATAAAAAAACCCTAATTTTTAACTTTAAAATTGAACTTGTGGATTGTGTAGATGTTGAATTAATTTTCAGATTTGGGTCCTTACTTCAATTTCAAATTCACTTTCCCACCTTACAACATTCAAATTTAAATTTTTAAAATTAAGCGGTTTATGCAACAAACCCTAATTTTTAAAATTAAATTAATCTTGTGCAATTTCAAATTTTCCTTTAAGCATTTAATTGACTCAATTAAATCTAAAACCTCTTGTTGTTCTCCTAAATATCATAAAAGTTGGCCCTTAAGTGTGCCCTTTTTAATATTCCTTCAATTAATCATCTTCTTGAACATCCTAAGTGTGTCTTATTTCGACCTTTAAGTCTTATTTTCGCATATCTAGACATCACCAATTTCCATATCCTTCTGGAATTCACATTAAAATCACAATATCTTGCTTCCCTAAAAAATATGAAAAAAAGTTGGCCGGACCAAGTTGCTACCACTTGGTCCCGACTTTTTCTTCCCAAATTTTAGGAGTTTGTTTTGACTGTATTTTACTGCTTAATTCCAAATATTTGTGAAATTTCATTGATTTTAGGTCACCCTAAGGTCGAAAACAAATATGAATTTCAACATTTCAATTTTCAATTTTCAATTTAAAATTAAGTGGTTAATTACATACACCCTAATTTTTAAAATTGAATTGATTTCTTCAACATTCCAGAATTTCAAAATTTTAATTAATAGGTTAGATTTGAACAACCCTAATTTTAATTTTGATCTTCCCTCCTTTCAAACTTTCAAAATTAAGAGGTCATTTTCAGCCCTAATTTTAGATTTCTATCTTCTAAGGGATAATTTCAAATTTAAAATAAGAGGTTATTTTGGCAAAGTCCTAATTTTAAATTTCAAATTCCTAGGAGATTGCATTATTCTTTCAATCATTTGGCATTCTAAAATTCAAATTTCCAATTTCCCTCCCTTAGTGCATGACTTTTACTACTATTAGTTCTACCTATAGTATCCCCATCAGAAGAAGTTGTAGAATTAAGGCTGCCCAAGGTTTAATTATCGAGGAAATGGAATCTAATTTGGCTAGATTTTTCAATGAGGATATTGGTGGTTCTTCCAATCCTATATATAGTCCCATTTATCCTCTTGATAATTCTTATAATGAGGAGGAGTCACTAACTAGGGTATCCGTTGATCAATTGGTGAAGATGGACAATCAATTTGACAATCTTCAACAATGGATGAGTCAAGAATACCCAGAAAGTCAGGCTCTCCCATTGATTAAAGGATTAAAAATAATGATTCAAAGTGATAAATATGGTGTTGATATCTTGTGTGGTATTGCTCATATTGTTGATTCTAATATCATGCCTATGAAGAGTTGTGCTAAAAACCTAGGTTATACACAACCTCCTAGTCAAGTTAATCATTCCATTTCTTTGACAACTCCTATGACTAGTTTTCCTACCATCACATCAAACATCATGGCTACCTCTACACAAAATGTCATACCTACAAATTTTAGTCATGGGGGAAATACCTCTTCTTTCATTCCTCCTAACATGAGTGTTCCCCTTGTTACCCAATCACATTCACCACCAATAAATGTTAGTCAAGGGGGAAACTCCGTCAATCACAATTCCTTCATTCCTCCTATGAGTCTTCCATGTGTTACCCAACCTTCTCCATTACCTACTTATCATTGTGTCCCACCTCCTTATTCTCAAGCTCTTCCTTCATTCAACAATATTAATCCTCCCTCTCAATCCAACATGTCAAGTTTCAATCCTTCTATTGAATCTAGAATCAATAGTCTAGCCCAAACAATGTCTTCCTTACAACAACAAATAACTTATATAAATCAATCCAAGTATAATGTGCCCACATTTGATGTAGTTAGCCCATTATCCAATGGCATTGTTAGTGTCATCCCTCCTAAACATGTAGAAGTCCCTCAATTGGAAATTTATAATGGAAAAGGTGATCCCTTAACTCATGTTAAAACATTCCAAACTTTGTGTAGTGACTACTCATGATCAAATATTGTTAGCCAATTTTTTTACTAGAACATTAAGGGATAGAACTTTGCAATGGTATTGTTCTTTGCCTCCTTATTCTATTACTTCTTTTCAACAACTGGCCAATTCTTTTATTCAACAATTTCACAATAACATTGGTCCTAAAGTTACTTTAACTTATTTGATGCATTGTAAACAAGGAGTTAAAGAAAAAGTGACTGATTTTATTGGTAGATATAAGCATTTGTATTATCAGATTTCTTTTAATGTGCCTGATCAAGATATTCAAAAGATTTTTGCCAATTTACAAAAATACATTAGGGATAACCTTCTCTTAATCGAGTTTACTTCCTTTCCACAATTGTGCATAGTACTTTACAATTATCAACTAATTGTGAGTCAGTTGGAATAATCATCTCCTTCCATGGCTATGAGTGATAAGGGTGATCGTGCTCAACAACCGTTTGTGAAGTTCAAACCAAACAAAGGATTCATCAAATTCAATGGCAACAACAACAAAAATAATCAACTAGTAGATGCTACAGGTGTGCTTCCTTTGTCTAAATATTTTAAAAGAGAAAAAGAATTCACTCATTTGAATGAATCTTTGCATAGCATTATGTCTCAATTATTACGAAGGAATGTGTTAAAAGTTCCCCAAATAAAATGCACTAAAATCTACAATGCAACTAAGCAATGCAAGATGGGTCCCAACTACGAGGCCATGTTAGGTACCCATGTACAAATGCAAATGCATGCAAACCAATGCAATGAAAATATCCCACAAAGCGGGGAAAGAGAGAAAAACCCAATGGGAAAAAACCCTCCCCCAAAAGAGAGATGATGAAAGCACACAATGCTCTCAATGATGAATGAGAAGAACAAAAAATATGTACCCCCCATAAGAGAGAAGAGGATACAATGAATCCCCCCCTCAATGTCGAATCTCCTACAAAGATGGTCCAATGATGTTGACCAAAATACCTCCCATAAGGAAGAAAGAGAGTCAATGCTGCACCAATAATGTCAAAGTGTGATAAAACCAGGTACTAATGTCGATGATGATGAATCACTCGCTGCAACAAAATAAAAATCAGGCATGGAGACAACCTGCTTTGAGCATCATTTGGATACTCGTAAATGGCAGAAATACTGGTATAATCCAAGTCTCATGGGAGCCATGCACAAATGTGTACAATATAAGTCTCAACTTGAGCCATGCACCAAGTCTCACAAGATATTCCTAATCTATGTGTACAAGAGGATTATATCAAATAGTCAATAATGACAAGATACAAAGAGGTGTGGAACTTTATGATAGTGCGAGGACAACATTGCTCAAGCAAGAGCATACATCATGATAAAATATTCAAATGTGGAAATATGAAAATGATGCCACCAAGAAAGAAGGCCTGTAGAATACTGCAGATGAAGATGCCTCCGAATGGAATTTCACCAAGAGATATAAATGAACAACTGACCCCCCATAAAAAGATCATATTGGCACTTGAAAATAATGGAAAAGTAGACCTCTAATTTCAATGATTACAACTTATCAAAATGAGATATAAGAGACTTCAACAAATACTGCTAATGATCTAAACTAAGATCCAAGCAAAATACAAGTACCAAATAGGCCAAAAAATGACCAAATACTGAAAGTACAATTTCTACTCAAAATCACTGCAAACTAATGGCAGATTATCAAAGTAGACAAAAAATTATGCACTCTTAAAAAGAACAGCACTTGAAAAGGAGTCCATATGAACCCAAATGAGGCCTCCAAAGTTGTAAAAATTGGGATTTCATGATTTCCAAACAACCTGTATCCAAAAATCAGAAAACTCCACCACTATATAGATCACAAAATTCTACCCCGGAACCAAAAAAAAATCTCGAAAAAAGGAGTCCGGATGAGTGAGATATCACTATTTGAAAATTGTCTGCAAAATTATAATTTCTGGAAAATTTCCGCCACAACTTCAAACTTCAAATGCCTCTAGATTTGGCCTCCGAAGTCCGATTTGGATGAAACAAAAGGCAAAACTAACTTTCTTGGACCTCCTTAATCTAATGCTGACCTCAACTTTAACCCATCAAGCTTCAATAATAACCTGCAATAGAAAGCTCCAAAATATACAACCCGCATCAAATTTCTCTCAATTGACAAACCAATGACACTCTAATGGCTCTGATACCATGTGAGATTTTTCCAAGATCAAAAGGAAAGGGAAAGCACAAATAAGAAAGAACAAAATGTATGATAGAAATAAACTATATTCTATCAAGATGAAAAATATGATCAACTGGATCATTACAAGATATTCAATGATTGCCCGCCTGTCTATACAAACAATGTAGATGAGCCTGCTTATATAGGCAAGGCTAGGGATATGTGAGAACACAAACATGACATGTGGCTCAATAAGAAACAAGGGTAGGTAGGAAATAGGTGTGGGTAGTTAGGAGAAACAGTATAATAATTCACATGAGGTGGATCACCCACTGAAGGTGGAGTGTAACAACAAGATCAACACCATAAAAGGTGGAAATTCTCTCACACACACTATCCCAATGTGGCACAAACACCCAAGTGTCTCATACCCAAACTTTTATTAAATGTATGTACCTAAGTAAACTTAAGTAAAGTGTAATAATATCTATGATGAATAATTATTTACACCAATAGATCCATCTAAGAAAAATTCACCCTACTTTGATGCTAAATCCTTTAGTCAATACCATTGGCAGCCTGGTCATGATACTGAAAAATATTTTTCATTGAGAAGTAAGATTCAATAATTGATTGATAACAATACCATATCTATGGCAGGTTTGAATGATAAAGGAAACAAATCTGTAGCTTCTCCTAATAGAAATCTTCATATTTTCACTAATCCTTTACCATCCCATTCCACTAATGTGATTGAGACTGATCATCTTACTTTCTCTCCCAATGATGTTGGCCTTGGATCTAATAACATTGTGGTGAACCTTGTAGATCAACAAGAACCTCCTAAGGATTTGTGCATCACTTTTGATCATAGTGAGACCATTAAAGCACCTAATGGCCCATTATACATAAGTGCAAAAGTCAAAGGTATGCCCACTAGATTAGCGTTTATTGATCCTGCTTGCATGGTTAGTGTGATAACTAAAGAATTTATTTATACTTTGCAATTGCATCAAGTGATATATGATGATACTGATGTGATAAATAAAGTTTTTGATGGATTCTCTTGTCCTGCTATTGGTTCTATAACACTTCCTATTGATATTGGTACTAAATGCTTAAATGTTTAATTTTCTATAATCTCTATATCCAATCAATTTTGTGTGAAGTTGGGATATCCTTGGCTCTCTTCCATTAAAGAGATTGCTTCTACTATTCATAAGTGTTTGAAATGTCCTCATAATGATAAAATCATAGCATGTATCAACCTATAATGAGGCATGGATATGTTTGTCTTGATTACTTTTGGTCCAAACGATTCCAGCCTCCTCAACCTAGAAGTGATTCTCTCTTTAGATCATATCAAAACTGAAAAAATGAAATGATTTTATCCTTGAGTAAACCTAGAAATCCGATACTTAGAATTACTCTTGATGATCATATACCCCTTCTTGAGGATAATATTATTCTTCCTCCTAAGGAAAGAAATAATATTCTTCCCAAAGAGACACCTATTCCTTCTCCTAAAGAGAAGAGTATACTTTCTCCTAATAAAAGAGATATTCTTCTTCCTAAAGAAAAATCCATTCCTTCTCCTTTGGATGATTCTTCTCCTCCTCCCAAAGGTAGAAAAATTATTCCTCCTAAACATCAATCTATTCCTCCTAAGACTAGACCTATCCCTCCTCCTCGTGATGGACCCAGTCTCCTTCCTACACCTCCCATTCCTCCTTTATATGGTGTGGTTCCTCCTCCTTCATCTTATAGAGAGAAGCGATTGGCCTCTCCTATTTTCCAACCTAAAAGACCTCAACCCATTCATCCTTCCCTAAAAGAAAAGACAAAGTCTATACCTGATGAACCTAAACCTCTTCAACCTTCATCCAAAACTAGACGAAACCATTGTGTGAGAGAATGCCGACAGAGACGTCGTGCTAGAAATCGTGAAGTTGCTTCCCAAGCCATTTCTTCTCCTAAAACACTAATTGTTGACATGATTCCATTTTCTCCTAAACAAGATGTTCAACCTAATTATCCAAGATGAAAAATTCTTAAAACAAATGATGGTTCAAGTTTCTTATCCTATTAGAGATCCTATTCTTATTAATCTTGATGAAGGAATAGGTGAAAATATTGTTAATGATGAAAATGTTGATCCTAATATTTCTGATGATGAATATGAATATGTTGATGTTGAAAATGATTTATCTGTAAAAATTTTAAAAGCATTAATCCTATCTCCTAGCAATGAACAAAGTGAATCATCATTAGAGCATGGTCCTTGTTTGGAACTTGTGATAGCTCCATCTACTATGCTCGATGTGGCTCCTCTTGCATGTTATCCACCTTCCCGAAATAATTATCAGAAAGATTGGGGGGAGGATGACATGCTTGATTAGCTTCATTAGCATCGTAGAACTCTCTCTCTCTCTCTCTCTCTCTCTCTCTCTCTCTCTCTCTCTCTCTCTCTCTCTCTCTCTCTCACACACACACACACACACATTCTTATTTGTGATATTCTTCTATTTGTTTCCCTATTCTTCTATTTTTTGTCCCTAGTGTTTTCTACTTGAGGGCCATGCAAAGCGTTGAGATCTATTTTTGATCTCTTCCATGTTGACTCAAAAGACACGTGTGTTCCCTTCTTCCATGGTGGTTTCCTTTCTTTGGGGGATGAGGACAATTTTATGCACATATATATACATGATATACATGAGCTATCATAAAAATCATACTGTTTCCAAAGTTAGGTGAAACCACCTCATGTTTTGGGTTTTGTGTTCATTATCCTTTGATTTATCCTCTCCTGGGGGCTAAAATATTGTGATATTGTGCTTGTCTTCTTTGGGTGTATCCTACCTTAAAGCAATTGCTCATGGCAAGGAATTTGCAAGCTCTTTAACATGGGGGCATACACCCCGCTCATGATTCTCTCTCTTGATACTTAAAGTTACTTAGCGAACTTTATCTTTTCTTTGTGATTTTTAGTATCTTCTTTTCACAACTCATAGTAAGAGAACATTACCAGTTGTATTCATGGTTCTCTCTTTCTCTCTCGTAATCTTCCCTTTTACCTTATCATTGAAGTTGTAAGATCCTAAATTCCACTGGGGGCTTGGTGAATCTTCCCTCTTTGACGTGGTGAAAGTATTTCAATACGAATTCCTTGTACTTTACCAATAGTATTTTCATAAGATGATACTCCCACTAAAGTGGGGGATAAATGTAACATCCTAAAATTGCACCCCTTGAAATTTTTTATTGCATTTGGGTCTTCGCCTTAGTGTTTGTGCCCCTTAGCCTGATCGGAGACATGATTATGCTCATACATATCAAAAACTTAATGCAACTCAATAAAGCACCCTACCTACACATTGATCTTGCCCCAAATTAGGGTAGGACCAGGGTGTGGCACCTTGGTCCCCCTTAATGGGAACCTATCTTGGACCCTTCCCCTTGATCTATCTTAAATTTGAAGTGGGAAAATCCCCTCTATGTCGGCTCAAGTCAGAAAAGTAATCTTTATTTGCAGAGACAGAAAAACCATTTTTGATGTGTGGAAAGTTTGGAGGACCGATAGGAGGACAACCTGGTCGGACACATGGTCCGTGCAACTTTTGGCAGATTTCGCAGAGTAGCTCCAAATCATCTCAAACTTCTCAAATCCAGGTGCATGACTGAATCCTGAATTTGTAGCTCGCTATTTTCTCATACTTTGTCTTCATTTTCAGCACTTAGTCTTAATTAAATTAATCAACTTACAAAAGCGGGTCAATTACATCCCAAACACAATCTATCTACTTAGTATTTAGTCCTTGCATCATTTTAGGATTGGATCTAGTAGATTCGTCCCCTCTTTTGAATGTAAAATCTCCCCTAAGTGAAAATTGAGCTTAGTGAATCCTCCTTTCCCCGTGGTGGATTTTCTAAGCTCCCCAATTTTCCACTTTATAGTAATGTACACCAAGAAAAAACCACAAGCAAAAGTCTCACAATTTTTTATTATCTAAAAAAAAATTGCTATTACAAAAATCTATAATTTGTAATGAAAAATATGCCAATCTCCTATAAGACATCCAAATTTCCAAATCCTCTTCAAAGAAGACTTTCCAAAAATAGAAAGTATGACTCAATCAATTGGATAATGTACACATGTTGTATGATAAAAAAATAGCAAGCCATTAACTGTTTAATCAATGTTGGATAAACAAAACTGACTTCACATACTAACACTAATTAGAGATTACATATCATGATTTCAAGCATTAGCTATCAATATAAGTTATAACTTTAGGTGTTGATCAAATTCAATATATATTTATGGATGGTTTATTTCCAATATTTAAGGTCCAAATCTATTACATGTCTCACTATTAATTTTCATAGTGGTGTACTACTATATATAATCATGAACATAATTTATTTAACAATCCTCTTTTATATAAGTTTATTTCTAACACTTGGTTACATTCAATTAATAAGGACAGTAAGGATGTACCTAAAGTTAGTCATGATGGGCATATTGTAACTTCTAAACCAAATCACATTAGAGAATTAATTGCATTGAGTATACTTCGCACATAGTAGTAAAACAACTCCTTAAACATCATCTTAATACTTTACTTGCAACTAAACCAATGGATGACTCCAAGCTTGCACCACATGAGGCTAATTACTTTTGTTCCTATTATTGCATACATGGAAATTCTATATTTTGGTGTGAATTGCATTCAAACATAAAGCTCAAGATATTTTAGATAAAATAAAGATTATAAATAAATATATTTATGAACCCACAACCCCCTCATTTGATAAGGTCAATCATTAGAAACAAAATGATATGCATCAAGAGATTGGTCTTGATTCACGCCATCTTGAAGTTACACATAAAATACTGTAAGAAAAACCATATAATGTGCAATTGATTTCTTATCAACAAGAGACTCATGAATATACAAAGTAAGAAAATAAATAAAATTATATGCATATTTTATTAAACTTTTACTTTCAAATTGATACTATATTTAAATTTTATATTTTTGAAGTATATGGAGCAACAATGCCAAGAAATAATATGAATTTATTTGATTCAAATTAGATTAGATAAATATGGTAAAGTTAGACAATTTAATTAATTAAATTTATAATTATGAGATTATATGACATAATCTAAAAATTAGAAATTAAAGAAGTAAAAGTATTAGGTTGATTGCCATATTTAATTGTTCATTGTTACGATCATATCTTTTTAATTATAATTCAAATTTGGTTTATTTTTAATAAAAATATGAATTAGGTTTCTCATATAGATTGAATCATGCATGCAAAAAATGATCTAGAAAACTTATCATTGAGAATCTCTTTCTCAAAAAAGAATTAGACCTTTGTCTTAAATGCAACACACTACCACTCAAAGTTACAAATTTTGTGTCAAAGTCATTTCATAATAATTTATTAGAGAAGGATGTCAGTGGCACTGCCCTGGATTGGTGTGATATCAAGGATTCAGAGGACCTTGGGTATAGACCGAAGAAATAAGGGGAGCCTATGGTGACCCAAAGAACTAATAGTAGTAGAAAAACCAACCCTCCAAGGTGGGCGACAAGCAAATTTAAATCCAGTAGCAGGAAAATGCAAGACCTGGAGACCCCCATCAAAAAGAAAACAAAATTGACCAATTCAAGTGGGTCCAAAGACAAAGACCGTGAGATTAGGTTAGATATTCCCATCAATGTGGATAATGAGAAATAGGGGACTGTGAATAAGGAGAAAGAAGGGGAGAAAAAGGGGGAGAAGAAGCTTGAAGACCTGATTTTGGAGAGCACTAGAGGCCAAGAAAAATGTTGGAAGTGGGTGGATAAGGTAATCGGAACTCTGAAAGATGGAATTATTGAAACCTTCATGGACTCCCCTGGGCCTAGTAAAACTAAGAAAATCATGAGCATGATTCAAAAGATATCTTAGGATGTTGAAACTATGAAAATCTTCCATGAGCGCAAAATTGATAAGTTGGAGGAGTATGTGTATGACATCAAAGACAACCTGAATAATCTGGTGGAAATCAACAGGGAGGCGATGAGTAACAACACTAAAGGTTTGGAGAAAATCAATGACATGATGTCCAACTATAGAACTAGACCCATAGCCAGTGAACCTCCCTTGGGGGAAAAACATAAAAAGAATGCGTATGAGGGTGGTCGGAATGCTGCTGATGGGAAGACTAGTTCAGGTCCCTGTACTAGGACCAAGAGCCAAAACCAGGAACATGGTACCTCCATATTCATCATGGAGGATCTGGAAAAAATCAACAAGAAGATTATTCAGAAGATTATCCCCCTTTTGCTTTTGTTTAATGTCTTTTTGGCTACTAGTTTTGGTCTCTAAAGCTTTGGGTTTTAGGTCCTTGTAAAACCTATTTATCTTTATCAAAAACAATTTACTAGAGAAAAAATTTATGAGTTCAAATTTAAATTTAAATTTTGATAGTTCAATGATTATTTCTACCTATAAAATTGACTTAGGGGAAGAACATCTATCTATAAAATTGATTTGGGGAAGAGCACCAGTTACCGTTCATGTTCCAATAACTAATAATCCACTAAAAAAATTGCCATAATTGGACCATTTGTACACCTTTACTAGTAACCATAGTGCATGTCTATTTGAGCATTTGTGCATAAATATTGGCAATTTTAAGTGCACAGTTATTGGGGTATCTTTAAGCGACACTTTGAAATGTGTAAATTTTACCCTTGCTTGCACAACAAATCTCACAGTGTCACTGTAATACCCTAAAAATGGTCACCTAAACCATGGGCCCCTAATCTCGGCTACATCACCAAGGTCCTAACCAAAGGCAATTAAATTAATCTTGAGCACATAATTAATCAATTCATCAATCATCAATGTCTCATGGTAAATAAATCATTCTATATTAATTAAATGTTTATTTAATTAATTAATCATTCCAGGTAAATCATTTTAATCAATTGTCCTATTTGTTTAATTAAATATCCTAGCATATTTAATTAATAAATAAATTTGCCATTAAATCATTAAAAAAGAAATTAATTTGAAAAAAGAAATTAAATTGGAAAAAGGAATCAAATTGAGATATCTTAAAAATCTAATAAATTGAAAAATATCAGAAAAGCAATTAAATCGATTAAATCTCAAAATTGAATAAAAATAAGGAATAAATTAGTTTTTCTAATTTTATCTTAATTTTAGCTCAATTTCCTTTAAAACTGAGAAAAGCAGCCAATCACATCAATTCACCTAGATTGTGCTTCCTCTTGGAGAATCTCGATAGCTCATCATTAATCGATCTTGATTGTTGGTCTCTCTTTGGATTTTCTATAAATTAATGCTGTCATCTCTCAATAAGAAACCCTAGAGATTTATTGTTATTATGTTGTTTTTGCTCTAGGTTCATTGAGAATATTGTTCTTTGAGATTATTGCATCTTAGCTTTTTGCATATTTAGTTTAATCATTCACAGCTTAATCTTGCATATCTAGCTTAATCTTGCATCCATTTGGCTCAATTTTGTGCCCATATAGATTAAATCATTTGTCTTGGTGTAGTCTAGTCACTGGTGTTGCTTAGACAAATCTGAGAGAAAGTCTATACTCGCATCTTTTAGAAGGCAATAGATCGATTTGCTATGGTTTTTATATTCATTGATTATATCTATCTAACCATGCATGCAATGATGTATTGAAGTGTTTGTACCTTACAGCTTGCAGGTTGCCACTTTTCACACAAACATTTTTGGCACCCACCGTGGGGCATAAGAATTTAATTTTTCGGCCTTGCAATCATTTCTTTTTATTTTCTAGATTTTGTCTGTACAGTCTCTGCAAATTGTCATACGAGTTCTGAGTTTTGTCATCTAGTTCGTTGGGAATCCTCGTACGATATTCTGATTCTATCATTTCATTCTGTGTTTACTCGTCTAATTCGCTGGGAATACGCGTACGACTATGTGAGCAAACTCGTGCGAATCACTGTTTTATCGTATGGCCAAGCGAGAAAACTCGTATAAATTTATGTAAGCTGCCATATTTTATCGTATTGTCTGCTGAGAATTGTCATATAACTCTGTAAAGTTACTCGTATGAGTTACTGTTCTGTCGTATTAAAAAGAAAGAGGTTTATTTTAGGGTTTTCTGATTGGATTTTGATGATAAAATGCTAACCCTGGTTTATTTTCTTTCTACCAAAGAGATATTTCATAGCCTAACTAGTTTTTTGCAGAACGCTTGTCAAAGAATCTATCAATGAAACTTACGCCTGTCAAAGAATTCATTGCTCAAAAACAATATGACTACTGGTTTGTTATTTTTGCAAGTTGCCTAAGGAGAATCAACTAAACATTGTGCATTCTTTAATTCATTTCTAGGCAATTAAATTGCAATATGGTTAATGAACAAGTTTTTTTTTCATGTTTGAGAAAAGTCTAAAAGGTAAGAGTGTATGCTCTTGTCTGTACAAATAATAAAAAATCTAGACCCTTGAAGCTTTTTTAGTTTTGACATTTGTGTTCCTTTAGCGGGACTGTCATAGTGGGAAAAAGTAATCACCCTGTGAGAACGACCCAAGTGAGTACAGCTAGACTCAAGCATTCCAAATCACTATAATAAATAGGCCTTTCGGGATCAAAGTCTCAGAGGACAGGATTATTTGAGTTTTCTCTTTGAGATCTCTCATATCGGGAATTTTGTAGGGCCTCATGGTTTCAATTACACTTGTGTGACTACATCTTATTTTGGTACCTTACCGGGCTATAGGTCTCAATCACGCTTGCGCGGCTTCGAGGGGTAATTTTGAATGAAAATCCTTACTAAGAACTTTAAAATAGCAGCTACCTGGTTCACCTCCGAAAGGGGGATAATATTTGTGCAAGAGAGATAGGAACTCTCCCAAGATACTTGCCATATCGTGCCCCCATTAGTGTTTGGAGTTGACTAATATGGCATTGAGAATCCATTGCGTGAAACTTAGTGGCCATATTTCGATTAGCTATTGGGTGTGTACCAGAGTCTGCAAGCAAAGGTTTTCTCTCTCAGCCAACTTCCTTAGAATTAGCATGTTTTTCTTGAAGTCACTTTACATCTTGTGTGTTTGTTGTGTCTTTGTCCTAGAAACAAAAACTGAAACCCTGAAACTGGAAAACAATCAAAACATCAAAAACTCAGTGGTCAAAACTTTATCCTTGTCAGAAACTCATCCATGTTCGGTCATGTTTCATACGAGTCTTTTGTTTTTTTATACTACCCTCTGAGAATTGTCATTTGATAACTGGTAAACTGTCGTATGAGTCATCATTGTAGAGATTTATCATTGCCAGTTTGTCATACTACCAAGTAGGAATTGTCGTCTAACTAGCTTTAAATTGTCGTGCGAGTATAAGTAGCAACTCGTATGAGGATCCCGGTGTGTCGTCTAGAAGTCCTTAAATTGTCATCTGTGTTATCATATTCCATCGTACGAGCCTCTGATTCTGTCAGTCCAGAAGCCTATCTTTTTGCATGCTTTTTCAAATCTATCATATTTGCCTAATCAGTCTATGGTGAGCGTATATCTGGTCTTTTTCATCCTGAGCATAAATAATCTTGATAGTGTACCCCTACCATTGTGTTACACAATTTTGTCAATTAAATCTCAGCTAGTTCAATCAATTATACATCAATTTGATCAACATAATCTTCTTAGATCATGTCTTATACAGGATAGATCATTCTTGAAACCATACTTGGTCTCAATCACTTTACTCAATCATTACTTCAATCGAACAACTAGCTCCAATTTTATCTTTACATCTATATCACTTCTAGCTCTTGGTCACGTCAATTGTAAATGCCTATTCAAACCAAAATTTCTCGTAAGAAAGATGCCAAAGGTAAGGGACAATCCTTTCCATTGCAGGCTAATCCATTCTTTATAGAAGATCCCGTCTCTGACAAACCTTCATCATCAAGATACCAATTTTTTACCAACCCTTATCTCCTACCATGTCTGGAGAAAGGCAAGAACTTAGAGAAGCTGCTAAACACAATACTCATGATAATGCTAGCACCCATGATATTGACAGTGACTCCTCATCTAGCGAGTCTAAAGCTTCTGAACCTACAAAAGTTGTTATAAATAACTGTCAAAAGGATAAGGATTTCTGAAAAATGATGAAAATTATCATGACCAAAGAAAAAGAAGAGCATTTTCTAGAGTTGGCAAAACAAGGCGCTAAACTTTCCATTGATTATAACATTGAAAGCCTTATCACTAAAGAAGATAAAAATCCATTAATGTTGGTAAACAAACAATTGCAAGCATTGCAAATTGAAATTAAGGAACTAAAAAACAAGGATAAATCATCTACACAGTATTCTTTGGACACGATCTGCTCGTTCCCGTTTGACAAGAACCTTTACATGCCTCCATTTCCTTCAAGAGTGGAAATTCCTAAGTTTGACAAATATAACGGTAACTTGGATATTCAAGACCATGTCTGATAATTATATTCTTTATGTATAGAGTTCATGCATGAACAGACATATCTCATGCATCTCTTTCCAAGAAGTGTAGGAGGACAAGTTATGGAGGGGTTTTCAAGCCTGCCTGTGGGAATTAAATATTTTGAGGAGCTGGTTGAATTGTTTCTCCAACAATACTTATAACATTCATCATCATCCAGTCACCATGATCGAGCTCTATAATACCAAATAGAAGACAGGAGAACCTTTTCTCACTTTCCTACAATGTTGGAGAAAGATGTTCTCTAGATATTCACGACTATAATAACCCACTTTACTTAACCCAACAAAATTTTGACCCCCTTTTTTTATATTTAATCATTTGTGTTTGATTCAATCGCATACTCTGGGCATCTATCCATTTGGGTTAGGCATTCATCCATCTGGGATGAGCATCTAACCATACAGGTTAGGCATTTGTCCATATGGGACAAAAGGTTTCATCTATCCAATACGAGATAGGCTTCTACCCATACAGGGTAGGCATCTATCCAACTTGGGATAGGAGGTGCTCTGGCCAGAGACTTAGACTCATTGGGACCATTCGAGTCCTGAGTCACTCACTAAGCACTACACTCCTCTAATAGGAGTGCACCGAGGTTGCTATCCTTAGGAGAAATCAAAATAACATAATGCAAGCTTGAATTCTGCCTCGGAATTTGGCTTAAAGCCTCGGGAAGTCAAGCGAATCCATACGGGATTCCTTCTGAGTGTGCATTGAGTTATATTTCAAATTAGGATTCTTTGCAATCCTTCTTCTTACCAACCCTAGACCCCATCCACGAATACCTGAGTACTAGGGACAACTTTGTCCCTAGACTACCTACATACCCGTTTTGGCACGAGATCAAGGCGTAAAGTATGTAGTTCTATTTTCTAATCTATGGTTTAATGTAAATCATTTGGTGGGTATGCAACCCTTTCTAGGGTCAATGTACGAGACAGTTTCTTTGCGGTTGCTACCCATGATGGTAGCACTTAAGCAAAGACTCAAGATGGCCTATTGCTTGTGGCCTAAAACTACTAGATCCTAATACCTATCATAAGCATCACCCTTGACCCAATTGTCAATCGTCAACAACTCTTCAAGATTAAATCAAATTTATAAAAGCATTTCACTCAATCAACCCTAAAGGGGTTTACTATGGTTTAACTCAGTGGATGTAAAATCATTTAAGGATTGTCTTATTAGATTATCGATCCAAGGGGGATTACCCTCCCCTTGGATTTTAACTTCCAAGTGTCCCTTATTACTCCCTGACAATTTATAGGGACGATGCCATAGACATCGTTGATGCAACTTTATTAGGGTTAAGTGCAGTAGTTCAACATGACGACATTACCCGTAAGCGTGACATAGAGGCACCGTAAATACGGAACGCTGCTAGGTTTTTGTTTTCCAACTCCCTTTGTTTAGTTTTCTAACTAAGAGGCTATGAAAACTTTTAATTAGCATCATGCTTGAAACAATTATGAAATGAACGTGCATAATTAGATATTGCAAAGCTTAAATAATTGAAAAAACTACTTCTATGGGATTCATGAACCACTTGAAAACCAAATTATTTAATATTCAAAACTTGAAATATAACTTGCACAATAATGGCAATTATGAAACTCGCATATTGATAATTAAACATGTAACATGCATGAAGATGATGAAAATGTAACTTACTCATCAATAAATGCAAATAATGTATAAATAATTCACATGATGCAAGGATAGTGTCATTTACATGCAAGATTAAGCAAATGTTATTTCTATCACGAGAATAATTAATTATAGAGTCATTAGTTCAAAATAAGCAATTAGTTTAGACATTAGACAAATTTGGGTCAAATCATAATATTATGAATTAATTGTTTCTAATGAATCTAAAATACCAACTAAGTAATCCAATAATTCTCAATTAAATTGAAGGATTCCAATTATAAAATTTGATATATTTTTAATTTACAATTATAAATTTACTAAAGATAAATAATTTATAAATTTATCTAAGTTTAACTTTACTAAACTAAAATTTAAATTAAAGAAATTATTAACAAAATCCAATTGCAAAAATAATTTTTGGTAGTGGTTTTTATTGCCAAGTGGGAGTGGGGGCCACGGGCCCCGTCACCACTGTGGACATGCAGGTGCAGGCCCGCAGTGATGAGGGGACGGCCATGGGCCCCTCCACTCCCTCTGCAGCCATTGTCATAACAGTGATCGTAGGGGTAGTGGAGAGTACCACTCCCCGATGGGTTTAATAACTCCGCCCCTCCTGTATTGACCGATTAAATTTATTTTATGTAAACAAATTTTTTGTAACCTACTTTATTTTATTTTACTCTCTTTTTTTTTATCGTACAAATTAAATATTACATATATATATATATATATATATATATATATATATATATATATATATATATATATATATATATATATATATATATATACATACGGTTTTATTCTAGTTCTATCAACAATTTAAAAATGAAATGCTATTATAAAAATAAAAATAAGAATCTACTCACAGGCATGAAAGATAAAAAAGATACACTGTGCTTGAATTTGAGGCAGCAATACAACAAAGAACTAAATTACCTTAGAGATAGATAGATGTATAAATTAAGATTTCACAGTGATCATATTCAACAAATTTGCCTTACGTTGAGATAAACATAAATTTTTATGATGAGTTTGTCAGGAAATTAACATTCACCGAGGGAGAGAGATTTCTGAAAAGAAATAAATAACAAGATAATGTTTTTCATAGGGAGTTTATACAACAATATTGAGAAGAATCCATATTTGAAATACTATTTCACATAGCGAGATTTCTCAATACAAATGATTATATGCATAGAGAAAGAAACAAGAATTTTGAGTTTTCAAAAAAAAAGTAGAGATGTTGAAAAGCACGATTTTTCCAGATTCAAGATTTTCTCTAGATTTCAAAAAGCAGAAAAAAGTAGAAGTTTGATTTCTTTCTTTTCTCTAAACAGATTAACAAATAAAAAGAAATCTGCAGTTGCATGTTTGAAAAGTACTTTTATCAATGCATTTCTTTAATGAAAAATAGATTTTCCTTTCTAATACATCTATCTAACAATTGAGTAATAATTTCCTTCCAAAAATTATATTCAAATAAAAGAATCTAAGAGGAGATTTTTCTTTTCGAAAATATAAAATTTACATAAGCAATTAGCAAATGGAAAAGGGGGAACCTGGAGAAGCCTTTTGATGTTGAATCCTCTCCAAATCTTCAAGCTAGCCTTTATTGATCCTTCCTTGCAAGCTTGGTGAAATTTCTTCAAAACAAATATAAACAATTCTACAAATGAAAAATATGACTACCAAAAAAAAAACTACTACTTGAGAAAACTTTTCTTCAAAAAAATAATCAACCCCCTTCTTTTGAAAATTGCATACAATATATAGGAAAAACCCCTTAACTCCACTATCTAGAGGAATTAATTGAGAATGAGATTCTTTTTCCAATATTGGATCCATGCAAATTTGATTAATATCCTAGTGGGGGAGTTACATGCAAGGGAATTAAAGAATGGAGATTCCTCTAGAAGCTTCTAATTCCTCCCACAACATGTGCCATAATTGGGAATGGGAAAAATAAATAATGCCTATTTAAATTATATTCTCCAAGTGTGTATGTGGGTCCATTATTCAACCATATTCAATATTTATTCAACCATATTCAATAGTTCAACCAAAAGAAGATATAATAGAAATTGCATCAAATTAAAAGTGATAAGGGAGGGTTATGACAACGACCCATTCCTGATTCTGAGAAGATGGACATCTTTGTTAATAATTTGATTCCTGAGTTGAAATATAATATCCAAATGCAAGTATACCCTTCATTCAACAAGATGGTAGACAATGCTCTGAAAATGGAAGATGTGCTTGTAAGGAAAGAAGATATATCACTTTATAAAGAAACACAAGGCCCTAGTTCAAAAGAGAAAAAAAAATACTGGAAATACAACAAAGATAATAACAGAAATGTTGTTAATGATGGAGTGGTTGATACTGTTAAACCAAAATCAAAACCAATAGTATTCAATCTGACTAGTGACACACAAGCCCTCAAAGTAGTTGAAAGCACTGCAGAAAACCCTCCTAAGAAATCAAAAGAGTGGTTTAAAGAGAAGCCTTGGCTTTCAAAGCCTAAACATGATTTTAATCCTCTTGGAGAATCCTATGAGTTAGCTCTTAAGATTCTATTGGAAAACAAAGTGATCACATTCCCTGACAACTCCAAACCATATGATCCTGAAGTCAAACCCAAATGGTGGAGAGAAAACGAGTACTGTGAATATGTTCGAAACAAGGGTCATACAACAAATAACTTCACAAAACTCAAACACGAGATTCAAGACCTTATCGATGCTCGAAAAATTATTGTTGGAAATCATGCAACCAATGTTGATAACAAATCTTTCAAAGATCCCTTACCTTCTTATGAGCAGGGTGATTCCTCAAAATCCAAAGGAGGTGCCAAAATCAGTTACACCTATACCAACTGATGCTCTGCAAAATGGACAATGTTAGACAAAAGCCTGTGGTCGTATAACACACAAAAACACAAGAAACAAAGACAAACGTTAGTGTTAATCAACCAAAAACAAGTCTAAGTAGGCATACCAAAAGAGACACTAAAAACATGATGAAATATTTAACTATGGAAGCAAATACAACAAGGCATCTCCAAATGCCTTCTACCATGCTCTTAGCTCCTTCTCCCTTGTTCCTCTCCTCTCCAAGTTCTAAATTAGTGTAGCTCTCAGCAACTTTTTGCACTATGGATGCCTTATGGAGGTTCAAGATTGTAGATGATTATGAAAAGTATGCAAATGCAAGCTTAATAACCAAAGAAAGATGAGTTATCTAAATGCTATTTGTTAATTTTAACCAAAAGAGTGAATATGACTAAAATATGCTAAATGCTCTCTAAAATTCTCTATAACTTAGATGCATACAAGTTTTCAGGATCTAGATTATGAAGAAATGAGCTCTATTTATAGGAAAAATGGAGCAATGGATGGTTGAGATTGAGTAATCTCAACAAGGGTCAAGATTGAATGATATTCAATCCATGTGAGGGCTTTCAAACCAATCTTAGGATGACAAGTGTCAACATGAGAGGGGTTGAGAGGAGAGGGAATAAGCATTAAATGCTTGACATGACCTGAGAGTTAACTTGGGAGTTAAGGTCAAGGTTGGGTTGAGTGAATAAATTCTTTATTCAAAAAATAAAGCTTTTATCCAATGGATAAACTGTTGTGAAAAGGTTAAAGGGATAACCATGGTCAAAGCAATAAATGCTTAAGGAGACACATGAGTCACATGAGGGTTGAGTTAGGGGTTAACCATAAATGGTCATGTAAGAGCCATAAGTGGTTTGGAAGACTTTAGAGGTTAATTTGTTGTACACACAAAGCATTTAATATTTTTCAAAGACTTTGAAGTCTTTGAGAAGTGACTCCAAGTTGCTTAGGAATGTGACAATAATTAGGGGATGGATTAGGTTAATTAGGAAGGGTTTAGAAGAATCTAGAAGGGGGTTAGGATTGCAAGTGGGTTTGGTGGGTGAGGGAAAATATGATTTTAATTAAAATAAAATTAATTTATTTCAACTTGTGGTTACAACTTGCATTTGTAGGAAAATGCAAGTGGGGGGCAATAAATGATTTTAAATAAATGTTTTTAATTATTTATTTAAAAGAAAAGAAAGGGGATTAAATTAAATAAACAAGATTTATTCATTTAATTGATTATGAATTTGGTATAATGAATTAAATAAAATAAATTGAATAATTTATTTAATTAATAGAAGAATGTTTTGAAGATGAATTAATTAAATATTAATTTAATTAACTAATGGCTAGTGGATTTTTAATCAAATAAATAGCAAATATTCATTTAATTAAAATGGATAGATTTATGTGACTACATTTGCCCCTCTTTGAGACGGTGCAGTTTATCACGTCATTTCAAAGAAAGAAAAATAGGTGCGAAGAGATATGCCCCATAAAATGTTAATTTAATGGATGGTATGCCCCCTCAAGAGATGGGCCGAAAATTTTGAAAAATCGGGCGATCTCTCGAAAAAGAATGAAAATTGGCGGGGTGGTAGAAGAGAAGATTTTAGCAATACTGCTGAAAAATAGAAGAAATCGGAGATAAAATGGAGAAATGGGAGGCTCGGGAAGTTCACGGGGACAACGACAGTGAGCAGGGGAAAATTAGGGTTACGATGAAGGGTATATATGGGGAGGAAGGGATGAAAATAGGTTCATTTGCATTCACATCCATAGTGAAAATTGAACTCTGGGAGTGACCTTTTGGAAGAGCAAGGAGCAGTCAGGATGTCGGTTGCCATAAAAGAGCATCGTTTAGAGCGAGTCCATTGATTCCAACGGCTAGACGACTACGAACCAATGGTATGTGAATTTGAATTTTTGGATTTCATGCATTTTTGGTATGTTTTTTGCTTGGTCCAAGTTGAGTCAACACAATAGCACTAAAACAGTGTTTTGGCACTGTTGTCAACTAAATTAGCGCTATTGTGCCACTATAGCTCTTTTGCATAGTAGTTTTAGTGCTTGTGTCAAGTCTAGTGCTATTGTATAGCTGGTTTAGCGCTTTTGTTTGTTTAGCGCCATTGAGTAGTTGATTGAGCATTGTTGTTGTGGGGTGGCGCCATTGCATAGTCAATGTAGCGCTATTGTTGGTTTAGCGCTATTGTGTTCAAAATAGCGCTATTGTGTAGGAAAATAGATGCCTCGGTGTGTTTGAAAAAGAATCTCCTGATGCCAATGATGGATGGATGGAGATGTGAGGTGATAGTTGTTTTGAACCATAGCAGCCCTGATGAGACTTAGGTCATTAGGATAAATGCCTGTTGTAGTCTAGGTGTGCCATGATTGCTTACTTGTTGAGACCTGAAGATACTTGATCAAAGTATCTGTTGATAGTCTAGGTTTAAACTTAAGAAAGTTTGAAACAAAACAACTGATGATGATGGTTGATGCACGTGTGTAGGAGGATCTTCACATCTTACAGATGCGCGAGATGCATCCCACCACACAGGTGTTGTGTGATCGATTGACAGAGGCCGAGGTAGATTGCATTGCAACGACAAGCCTATAGGATGCTATGTATATGCCCGTGATTCAGATGAATCACGGGTTGATCACAACATTGGCAGAGTGATGGCATAGTGAGACATACACATTTCACTTAGCTCAGGGGGAGATGACAGTGACACTGGAGGATGTATGGTGCATCTTGCACATTCCTACTCAAGGAGAGATGGTGAGCTATGACTGAACTTGGGGGACAACAACAGTGTATAGATTTTTTGATGAGGATGTCTTCATTGATGACGGATCGATAGCCTGGAAGGATATAGCAGCCTTATATGAGCCATTACCAATAGTGCTATCAGGGATTGTTGGGGGACTTCTATGTCCAGATCGATGATCGCATGGACTTGCTATTGGTTGGGGTCAAGTGATCGAGCAGATGATTACAGAGGGGACCTAGTTTGCATGGGGACTGTGCATGTTGTCGCACTTATATTGGGAGTTACATGAGGTACCATACCGAGGGATGGGCTCATTGGGAGTGGGCATCATGTTGCTGCATATTTGGGCATGGGAGCACTTACCAGTTACCCGAACAGTTAGTCTGAGATTCCGAGTAGTGGACCAGCCGTATGTATACATGTACGGAGGTATGATGAATCAGCCCCACCTGGGGAAGTTAGAGTGGTGGCGGCGGACACTGGATGATCTGGATATAGTGATCTGGAGGCCGTATATTGAGTGTGAGCCCTGGGAGGATGATGCAGAGGCATTGTCGTATGTGTTCATGACACGATACCTCATTGGTAGGACAACCTACAATGTGGAGAGACAACTTCCTGGTAGAGTTTTGAGACAGTTTGGGCGACAACAGGGATTGCCTAGTGGTTTTGGAGAGTATGCACGGGTGGTATGAGAGAGATACTTATGGGGACCAGTGTTACCATATGATCAAACATTGGTAGCGTTTTGCACACTACAGGCAAGACCATGGCATATGAGGTCGGGGATGGTAGATGCTAGGGTGTCAGAGGAGTACACGCAGTACATTGCGGCACATCTAATTCCTCAGATATCAGATCTGATAGAGTTGATTCCAAATTTTGAGGAGGATAGGGGATAGAGACAGAGGAGGAGAGGAGGTCGCAAAGTAGTAGGTGGATGAGGGAGAGGGGATGGTGGTGGTGGGGATGGAGGAGGTGGTGATGGAGGAGGAGGAGGAGGAGGAGGAGGAGGAGGGGGTGGAGGTTTTGGAGGAGGTGGTGGATTCGGAGGTGGCGGTGGGGGTGGTGGACAATTACAGAGGAGAGGGAGAGGTGGGTAGCCTTTGCAACTATCTCAGGGACCTTTGATGCAGGGAGGTATGAGATTAGGTGGTAGGGATGCAGGTGAGGGACAGGCACCTATGGATACAAGGAAGGGAGCGATAGGAGAGGGAGGCAATGGAGAGGCACCTATGGATATGGGGGAGGGAGCTACAGGTGGAGATCTGTGGGACCATATGATACTATTTTTGCAAACTCAGGTCAAGGATATGGAGGCAGAGGTAGCAGCTAGATATGTGCAGTTGTTTGCATGAGAGTCAGAGTTGACTATAGTGTTGCAGGAGAGAGATCAGGCTGTGGAAAGATTTGTGGTGTTGCAGGAGAGAGTACGAGTGGGAGCAGGATTAGGAGTACAGGGTCCTACTAGGGATGCGATGAGGGAGATGCGATGAGCACAGGAGGAGATAGATTATTGGTGGGGGTTATATGAGCAGGCGGTGCCAACTAGTCAACGAGTACTTATCTATTCACAGATGCGACGGGCGAGATCAGAGCGGTCTCAGAGGATGTAGAGCAGTGGTGGTGTGATGGGTCCTCCACGGATAGATAGATCAGGTGGTGCAGGGGCTAGTGGGGGAGGAGGTGGTGATGGTGGTGCAACATCCAGTCAGAGTGGCATCTGATAGAGCATTTTTGTATGTTGTTTTTACATTGTCATTTTGGACTGTGTCTTGGATGGTTCTTGGTAGCTGATATTTTGGACTTCATTGTACTCTGATACATGTATATTTTTGGCGATATCATGTGATATATGAGGAGATCCCATATTTTTGTGTTGATATGCATGTTGATGATATGTATGGATGCTTATGCAGGATGATGATCTTATGATTTATTCTTAGATGGATACTTGTACTTGCTATATGGATGTGTTTATGAGATGATTCCTATATGCATGTTTTATGATGATTTATTCCTACATGATGTCTATATGCATATTTTATGATGTGGTGCTAACATGTGGATGCAGTTTGATATGCATGATTTGTTGATGTCAATGCTTTATGTATGTAAATGCTATGATGATTATATATGCATAATGAAATGATGATGATGATGGTACTTTGGATTTTATATTTGATGAGACAATGAGATAATGATATGCAATGATGTTTATTATATAATGCGCTAAATGAATGATTTATGTATGTAAATGCACTTAGATGTTTGTTAGATGAGTGTGATATGGATAAACAAATGTAAAGTACAAATGTTTAAATGATGATTTCTAAATGAGTGCATATGGATAATGTATGAACCTATGTGGAAACAAATGGTTTTGTTTATGATTCTAAATGGCAAAAAATATGATGAAGTGATAATGATAATGCAACTCATGGGTAACAAATAACTGCACCTTAATGCAATTAAAAATGAGAATGAATGCATTTTTGTAATGAATCCTAAATGAAATAAAATGAATGAGTATAATAATATACTAAATGGATAAATGAATGCACTTAACTAATGGATAGATAAATAAATGTATGCAACTTATGGGAATCTAAACAAATGCAGGGTACACAAGTGTTTTAATGATGGTAAATGATGAGCAGTAACTGACACTAAATGAATGCATAGTAATGGCTTAATAATGATAGTTAATGCAAACAAGGGCAATATATAAATGAACCTAAATGTCATGATTATGCAATGATGATATGATATAATGAGACTAATGCCAATAAATGATAATGAACTATATGTAGTTAAATGCAACTAAATGATATGAAATGCACTCGATGCAAATGCAACTAAATGTAATGATGAAGATATGATCATGATAAATGAATGCAAGGTTGTGCAGACTTTGCATGATGCACTGATGATGTATCAGAGTACTCTGTCATGATTGTATCCAAGACCAACTCAATTTTCATATAACTGCTCATATTAAATTTGTTCACACTTGCATACAAAACCATGCATATGAATAATGAATGAGTAAATGGATGGGAGATATGCAATGGAATGCAATATAAATAGATGAGATGGAATGATGATCCATGGTGCTTTATTTTCATCATTGAGCATGATAATATTAAACTTGGATGAGGCAGTAGGAACCAAGGATGGAGCATTGTGCCTGCAAACAAACAACATAAATAAAGAATAAAGAATATGGACCCTTGATAATGGTTCATGCTCATATGGTCGAGGTATACGCTGTAGTCAGCAAGCCTTAGTGATCCATGACTGTATTTTGCATATGATCACGTAGCTTAGTGAACTTCCCACGTAGACACCATTAGTACATGCCCCAGAACTTCATTGGAATAATTCACAAAAGACATGCAAACAATGCTTAGAACCATCCCGACCACTCTAATCACTTGTGGATATCTTGGACTAGCGTAGGAACCTGATATAAATGAATAAATAACCCACAAATCTAACCAAAGACTTGATAGCTTAAACAAAATTTTCTTGTCAAAGAAAATGTGATCTTGTCTTTGTTTTGGTAAGGAAGGATGCATCCTTGTGAAGATAGTTTTGCATTTTAATATCGATTGTTTGGTTGATCAGATAAGTGGTCATCGTTTGATTATTTCACCATGTTTGTTTGGTATCTGCTTTAAAAAATGTATGTACAAGGTGTTGCCATGTTTTTTATTGATTTTGATGTTTTCAAAATGTTTTTGGATTTTGTGAGATAGTTTTCCAATGTTATGGATTTTGTGAGATAGTTTTGAATGAAGAACTTAATGAATCACAAGTATTGCATAATCCACTTCCATCAACTAGAATAATGGTATTGCCCCCAGTTTAGACATGACTATGAAAAAGTGGGATGCGAGACGCATGAAGGACTATCCTTGATTGCAGATTAATAACAAGCCATGGTTTTGGACTGATGGATGAATGGATGAAATGAATGTGATCGCAACAATTCTGAAAGACAATGGAGCCATAACCTTTACGAGTGGCGCCTATTGGCCAAGTTTTCACCATCGCACTTACCCAAGGTGCCACCACAGTGGTTGTTCACTGTTTGGATGCATGATTTTTCTTTACTATTTTGATGTTTTTGTATTTTCTTCAGGACATTTATCTGAATGTTTTTGGTGTTTTTTTTGGTATGTATGGGAGTCTGATGCTCTGTACAGCTTATGTATAAAACCGCTTGAGGTGCATGTTGTTGATCGGATCTGCTAGCGGTTCTCCTTCAGACGTGGCCAACTGATATGCCCCAGACCCAAATACAACAGTGATAACATATGGACCCAACCAGTTTGATTCAAACTTACCTTGATGTTCTCTATTTGGTTGGTCATGAGGATTCTCTTGAAGAACAAGATCACCTACCTCAAATGTATGAGGTCTAACCCGATGATTATAGCTTCTGTTCATGTGCTGTTGATAGGCCTTGAGGTGATTGTATGCAACTTGTCATTTCTCATCAAGTAGCTCTAGGTCCTGAAGACAGGATACTCTGTATGCTTCATCATCTATGAGATTATGCAAGGAAACCTATAGAGATGGTATCTCAAACTCAATAAGAAGGATAGCTTTTGCATCGTAGACGAGTGAGTAAGGAGTTGCGCCTGTAGGGGTTTGAATGCTAGTTCGATACGCTCGTAGTGCTGGATTTAACTGAACATGCCAATCATGACCGACATCATTGAATGTATTTTGGAGGATTCTTAATATGTTCTTGTTTGATGCTTCGGCCTAACCATTGCCTTGTGGGTAATAGGGAGTGGAAAAGCAGTGTTGGATTTGAAACTTCTCACAAAGTTCACAGACATCTTGATTTTTGAAAGGAAGCCCATTATCTGTGATGATGGACATGGGTACACCATACCGGCAGATGATGTAATTAAGGATGAATGAGGTGATCTTCTTGTCGGTGACTTGGGTGAGTGGAACAGCTTCGATCCAGTTTGTGAAGTATTCGGTGGCAGTAATGATGTATTTGCGGCCGTTGGATGAAGATGGATGGATTTTAAAAACAAGGTCAAGTCCCCATTGACAAAAAGGCCATGGTGTTGTGATTGGTTGCAATTTCTGTGTTGGTGCATGTATCAAGTCTCCATGAACTTGGCATTTCTTGCAATTTTTGACAAAGTAGTAGGAGTCTTTTTCCGTGGATGGCCAATAGTATCTAGTGCACATGAGTTTCTTGGCTAGGGACGGACTGCTTGCATGAGTTCCACAAATTCCTTCATGTACCTCTTCCAAGGCCTTTGTTATCTCATCCCGTTCCAAACATCGAAGGAGAGTACCATCAAGACTGCATCGGTATAGGGTTTTAGTAATAATGGTATATCGAGCGGTTTGGTGAATGAAGGTTTTATGTTGGTTATTCAATTGGTTAGGAGGAAGGGTGTGATCACGGAGGTAGGTGTAGAACTCTCCATACCATGGGGATTCGAAACCGATAAGGCAAAAAATCATCTCAGATTTGGAGATATCATAAGCGCAAATCCAAAGTTGTTCTACCAAGAACTCATAGCGTGTTGAATTCTGTGGAAGATCTAGGAGAGATGCAATGGTAGCCATAGTGTCAGCAACTCGATTATGATCTTTGGGTATTTTCTCAAAGGTGATAGTAGTGAATGATGCCTTTAATTTGTCCACCATTTGTTTGTATGGCATGAGTTTGTCATCCTTGGTCTTGTATAGCTAGCCTGAGTCTTGTGATCAAGTCCTCATATTGAACTATGTTGTTGGTGCATGAAATGTGAGCCTGTAAGACTTTAGGATATTGTCACCTTGAGGTGTGATAAATAGGATACCTACCCCCGAGCCATCCCTAGTGTATGAACCATCAAAGTATAGTTTCCATGGTTGTGTTGCTGTGATAATGAATATCTCTACATTTGGAAAATTGGAAATGAGAGGATGATTGCCAATGAGGGGAGCATAGGCAAACTGATCTGCAATAACTTGGCCTTTGATAGCCTTACGGTCCACATATTCAATGTCAAATTCACTTAGAATCATCACCCATTTGGCCAAACAACCTATCAACGTTTCTTTGCTGAGTAAGTACTTGAGTGCATCGATCTTTTCAATGAGTTGTACTTTATGTGTCAATAAATACTGCCTCAGTTTAGTGTCTACCAAGTTTACTGCTAGGCAAGATCGCTCAATAGGTGTGTAATTGATTTCATAACCAACTAGTGTGCGAGAGATGTAGTAAACAACACACTCTTTCCCTTCTGCATTGTGTTGTGCCAATAGTACACCCAATGCAATATTTGTTGTTGATATATAGAGTAGTAGAGGCTTACTCGGATCTGGTGGGATCAACAATGGTGTATTCATGAGATAATCTTTAAGTATCTGGAATGCTTGCTAGCATCTGGTATCCCATTGAAAGCGGATGTTCTTGTGTAATAGGTGTGTAAATGGGCGACACTTATCTACTAGTTGTGCAATGAATCTTCAAATGGATTGAAGTTGCCCTTGTAATGTCCTTAGCTGACTGATGTTTTTCGAAGGTGGCATGTCCACGATTGCTTTGACCTTTACAGGATCAACCTCAATACCCTTACTTGAGACAATATGTCCTAGAAGCTTCCCTGAGGTTACTCCAAAGACACATTTCTTTGGGTTGAGTCGAACATGATATTGTTCTAGTCTATCAAAGATTTTCTCTAATATTTCTAGATGACCTTCTCTTGTTATTGATTTTTCCAATAAGTCATCAACATAATCTTCCATTATGGTATGCATCATGTCATGAAAGATGGTGGTCATTGTGGTTTGATAGGTTGCTCCTGCATTCTTTAAACCAAAAGGCATTACATTCCAGCAGTATGTGCCCCATGGACATGTGAAGGTTGTCTTATGTTGATCCTCTGGTGCAATCTTTATCTGATTGTACACTGAAAAGCCATCCATGAGTGAAAGCATGGCATGTCCTGCTATTAGGTCCACTATTATGTCAATGTTTGGTAGGGGGAAGTCATCTTTAGGAAATGCTTTGTTCAGATCTCTGAAGTCAGTATAGATACAGATGCCCCCATTTGGTTTGCTGACAGGCACAATATTGGATATCCAATCCGCATAATCAATTGGTCTAATAAAACTAACATCTAGGAGTTTCTTAAGTTCTGCTTTGACTAGTACTGCAATCTAAGGATGCATCTTGTGAAGCTTTTGCTTGACAGGTTTAGCTCCTTTTGTTATGGTGTGGTGATGCATGACTAAATCAGAATCAAGCCCAGGCATGTCTGCATATGACCACACAATGTTAATCTGGTGCTTCTGGAAGAATTCAACAAACTTAGGTTGTTCCTCTGGAGTTAAAAGAGATGCTAGATGTATTTGGTGAGGTGTTTCAGGAGTTCCCACGTTGTATTCTTTTATTTCCTCGATGAGAATTATTGATCATTTTTATTGTGTACTAGAAGGGAAAATGTCAAACCTTTCATCCTCCAGCGCCTCAAAGAGGTTTTCACCATTGGATACGCTCTTTCTTTTTACTTTTGTGGGATCAAACAGTTCCACAATGTGGCTTTCATGAGAAGATCCATGTTTTATTGTTATATTTTTGTAGTTAAAAGGTTTGGCATCCACCCCAAAGTATGTTGCACTATTAAATTCTATGGTGAATCCAACTTTGTGATCCCTGCTTGGCATGTTATCCCGTAGTTCCAAAAAGTCAATGATCGCCTCATCATTTTGGAAATGGTCAAGACATGGGGCATTAGGTTGGTTCCATTCGATGAGTTCAGGATGGATAATGGGCATTACCTCATCAATTAGGTTAAGTTCATTAGATGTGTCAGTGAGGGTTAAGATGTTATGGTGAAGGTCGTTGATGGTACTCTCCCTATCAGAAGCAGGCGTAGGATATGACGTAGGGTCTGTGGAAGATGTTTCCAGTCCAAGAACCCAAGAGGTCTTTATATGTGCTTCTCTGTAAACAGGGATGTCTTTGCGAGCTGGAGGTAGTGATGCGTCTTCCTCATCTGAAGTATTACGCCTGATGTAATCAAATTCCCACTCATGTGAGTCAGTCTCTAAGTAGCTCTCTAGTATCCGATTGCTATACCATACTGGGATATCCTTTGAGTTAAACACTATAGGTTTGATCGGCTGATGTACCTGGATAGATGGAATGATTGGTGTTGCAGGAAGAATTATAGGGATCAAAGAATCCGATACGGGAAGTATCGATGTTGTTGAATCTGGTTCTTCTGCTGGAGTTGCTAGTGTTGTTGATACTACTGGGGATTCTGATAGTGCTAATGGTGTTGTTGATGCGGTTGCTTCTACTAATGGGATTTCTGGTTTGATTGGTGGGATGATTGGTGTTGTGGATGGTTTTCCGGGATTTTTAGCCTCAATGGGGCAGTTGTTATGATGAGCGGTGTTGCTGATATAATCAAAGGTGACCTCTTTAGGTTTTTAGGCTGATATAGTGGTTTGTTGGGTTTTCCTTTGAATTTAAGCTTAGGAAGGCTCTCCTTTTGAAAGCCTAGTCCCGTGTTATCTTTGGGTTTATATTCCGGCTGCAGTGGTTCATGTCGTCCTTGCTTGCAAGGTCCCAAAGCACTCTAACCATCATAACCCATTCTTTGCATAATGAGAAGGCCTTTGCCATACTAATCTTTGGGAAGCTTAGCTTGTGGGATGTCCGCGGTGATTGGGTCTTTATAGATCCATTCTTCTAAGTCCTCATCTCTGGTTTCTTCTTCTTGACTCTTTCCAAGTATGAATGGCGTCAAAGTGCATGTTGGCTTGACTAGTGGCATTTGAAGTAACCGTTGAGGTTTACCATGAGTTCTAGGAGAAGTAGGCATTTTTCCAACACAAAAGAGTTGACTCAAATTTTACTCCCCAGGACCTTCCTCTGCTATTTTCATCTTGAGCTTCTCTTGCTTGGGTATAGTGGTGTTTGAACTGGAAAGAGAGGCTGGACTTACATATGATGTGGATGAGATGGCTTCTCTATTGTTGGGAATGGTAATCTCTGTTGTTGAGACAGTTTTGAATGAAGAAATTAATGAATCACAAGTATTTCATAATCCACTTCCATCAACTAGATTAAGGGTATTGCCCCCAGTTTAGACATGACTATGAAAAAGTGGGATGCGAGACACATGAAGGACTATCCTTGATTGCAGATTAATAACAAGCCATGGTTTTGGACTGATAGATGAATGGATGAAATGAATATGATCGCAACAAGTCTGAAAGACAATGCAGCCATAGCCTTTATGAGTGGCACCTGTTTGCCAGGTATTCACCATCGCACTTACCCAAGGTGTCCCTGGAGTGGTTATTCACTGTTTGGATGCATGATTTTTCTTTACTATTTTGATGTTTTTGTATTTTCTTCAGGACATTTATTTGAATGTTTTTAGTGTTTTTCCGGTATGTATGGGAGCCTGATGCTCTTTACAGCTTATGTATAAAACCATTTGAGGTGCATGTTGTTGATCGGATCTGCTAGCAGTTCTCCTTCGTACGTGGCCAACTGATATGCCCGGACCCAAATACATCAGTGATAACATATGGACCCAACTAGTTTGATTCAAACTTTCCCTGATGTTCTCTATTTGGTTGGTTACGAGGATTCTCTCGAAGAACAAGATTACCTACCTCAAATGTACAAGGTCTAACCCGATGATTATAGCTTCTTCTCATGCGCTGCTAATAGGCCTTGAGGTGATTGTATGCAGCTTGTTGTTTCTCATCTAGTAGCTCTAAGTCCTGAAGACGAGATACTCTGTATGTTTCATCATCTATGAGATTATGCAAGGAAACCCATAGAGATGGTATCTCAACCTCAATAGGAAGGATAGCTTATGCACCGTAGACTAGTGAGTAAGGAGTTGTGCCTGTAGGGGTTCGCATGCTAGTTCGATATGCCCATAGTGCTGGATTTAATTGAACATGCCAATCACGACCGACATCATTGACTGTCTTTTTGAGGATTCTCAATATGTTCTTGTTTGATGCTTTGGCCTGACCATTGCCTTGTGGGTAATAGGGAGTGGAAAAGCGGTGTTGGATGTGAAACTTCTCACAAAGTTCATGGACATCCCAATTTTTGAAAGGAAGCTCGTAATCTATGATGTTGGACATGGGTACACCATACTAGCATATGATGTAATTAAGGATGAATGAGGTGATCTCCTTGCCGATGACTTGGGTAAGCAGAACAACTTTGATCCACTTTGTGAAGAATTCGGTGGCGATAATGATGAATTTGTGGCCATTGGATGAAGATGGATGGATTTTACCCACAAGGTCAAGTCCCCATTGACAAAAAGGCCATGGTATTGTGATTGGTTGCAATTCCTATGCTGGTGCATGTATCAGGTCTCCATGAACTTCGCATTTCTTGCACTTTCTGACAACGTAGTAGGACTGTTTTTCCATGGATGGCCAATAGTTTCCAGTGCGCATGAGTTTCTTGGCTAGGGATGGTCCGCTTGCATGAGTTCCACAAATTCCTTCATGTACTTCTTCGAAGGCCTTTGTTATCTCATCCTGTTCCAAACATCGAAAGAGAGTACCATCAAGACTGCGTCGGTATAGGGTTTCAGCAATAATGGTATATCGAGCGGTTTGGCGAATGAAGTTTTTACGTTGGTTATTTGATTGGTTAGGAGGAAGGGTGTGATCACGGAGGTAGGTGTAGAACTCACCGTACCATGGGGATTCAGAGCCGATAAGGCGACATATCATCTCAGATTCGGGGATATCATAAGCATGAGTCCAAAGTTGTTCTACCAAGAACTCATAGCGTGTTGAATTCTGTGGAAGATCTAGGAGAGATGCAATAGTAGCCATAGCGTCAGCAACTCAATTCTAATCTCTAAGTATTTTCTCAAAGGTGATAGTAGTGAATGATGCCTTTAATTTGTCCACCATTTGTTTGTATGGCATTGGTTTGTCATCCTTGGTCTGATATTGATTTGTTGCTTGTCGAATGACCAGTTGGGAGTCACCATATACTTTTAGTTCTTGTAACTTCCATTGTACAGCTAGCCTGAGTCTTGTGATCAAGGCCTCATATTCAGCTATGTTGTTGGTGCATGGAAATGTGAGCTTGTAAGACTTTGGGATGTTGTCACCTTGAGGTGTGATAAACAGGATACCTACCGTCGAGCAATGCCTAGTGTATGAACCATCAAAGTATAGTTTCCATGGTTGTGCTACTGCGATCATGATATCTCTTCATCTGGAAAATTGGAAATGAGAGGATGATTGCCTATGAGGAGAGCATCAGCCAATTGATCTGCAATAAATTGGCCTTTGATAGCCTTACGGTCCACATATTTGATGCCAAATTCACTTAGAATCATCACCCATTTGGCCAAACGGCCTGTCAACACTGCTTTGCTGAGTAAGTACTTGAGTGGATCGATCTTTGCAATGAGTTGCACTTTATGTGTCAATAGATAGTGCCTCAATTTGGTGGCTACCAAGAATACTGCTAGGCAAGCTCGCTCAATAGGTATGTAATTGAGTTCATAGCCACCAGTGTGCGAGAGATGTATTAAACAACACACTCTTTCCCTTCGGCATTGTGTTGTGCCAATAGTACACCCAATGTTGTATTTGTTGTTGATATATAGAGTAGTAGAGGCTTACTTGGATCTGGTGGGATCAACAATGGTGTATTCATGAGATAATCTTTAAGTATTTGGAATGCTTGCTAGCATCTGGTATCCCATTGAAAGCGGATGTTCTTGTGTAACAGGTGTGTAAGTGGGTGACACTTATCTGCTAGTTGTGCAATGAATCTTCAGATGGATTGAAGCCACCCTTGTAATGTCCTTAGTTGACTGATGTTTTTCGGAGGTGGCATGTCCATGATTGCTTTGACCTTTGCAGGATCAACCTCAATATGCTTACTTGAGACAATGTATCCTAGAAGCTTCCCTGAGGTTACTCCAAAGACACATTTCTTTGGGTTAAGTCGAACATGATATTGTTCTAGTCTATCAAAGATTTTCTCTAATATTTCTAGATGACCTTCTCTTGTTAGAGATTTTGCCAATAAGTCATCAACATAATCTTCCATTATGGTATGCATCATGTCATAAAAGATGTTGGTCATTGCTCTTTGATAGGTCACTCCTACATTCTTTAAACCAAAAGGCATTACATTCTAGTTGTATGTGCCCCATGGACATGTGAACGTCGTCTTATGTTGATCCTTTGGTGCGATCTTTATCTAATTGTACTCTGAAAAGCCATCCATGAGTGAAAGCATGGCATGTCCTATTGTTAGGTCCACTATTATGTTGATGTTTAGTAGGGGGAAGTCATCTTTAGGACATGCTTTGTTCAAATCTTTAAAGTTAGTATAGATATGGATGCCCCCATTTGGTTTTCCGACAGACACAATATTGGATATCCAATCTGTATATTTAATTGTTCTAATAAAACCAACATCTAGGAGTTTCTTAAAATCTGCTTTGACTAGTACTACAGTCTGAGGATGCATCTTGTGAAGCTTCTGCTTGACAGGTTTGGCTCCTTCTGCTACTGTGAGGTGATGCATGACTAAATCAGGATCAAGCCCAGGCATGTCTGCATATGACCATGCAAAGTTAATCTAGCGCTTCTGAAAGAATTCAACAAACTTAGGTTGTTCCTCTGGAGTTAAAAGAGATGCCAAATGTATGTGGTGAGGTGTTTCAGGAGTCCCCACGTTGTATTCTTTTGTTTCCTTGGTGAGAATTGTTAATCGTTCCTGGTGTGTACTAGAAGGGAGAATGTCATACCTTTTTTCCTTCGGCACCTCAAAGATGTTTTCACCATTAGATACGCTCTTTCTTTTTACTTTTGTGGGATCAAACAATTCCACGGTGTGGTTTTCACTGGAAGATCCATGTTTTATTGTTATATTTCTGCAGCTGAAAGGGTTGGCATCCGCCCCAAAGTATGTTGTGCTATTAAGTTCTATGGCGAATCCAGCTTTGTGATCCTCGCTTGGCATGTTATCCCGTAGTTCCAAAAAGTCAATGATTGCCTCATCATTTTGGAAATGGTCAAGACATGGGGAATTAGGTTGGTTCCATTCGATAAGTTCAGGATGGATAATGGGAATTACCTCATCGATTAGGTTAAGTTTTTTAGATGTGTTAGTGAGGGTTAAGACATTATGATGAAGGTCATTGATGGTACTCTCCCTATTAGAATCAGGCGTAGGATGCAATGTAGGTCTATGGAAGATGTTTCCAGTCCAGGAACCCAAGAGGTCTTCATCTGTGCTTCTCCGTAAATAGGGATGTCTTTGCAAGATGGAGGTAGTGATGCATCTTCCTCATCTGAAGTATTAAGCTGGATGGAATCAAATTCCCACTCATGTGAGTCAGTCTTTGAGTCGCTCTCCAGTATCCGATTGCTATACCATACTAGGATATCCTTTGAGTTAAACACTATAAGTGTGATCGACTGATGTACCTGGATAGATGGAATGATTGGTGTTGCAGGAAGAATTATAGGGATCAAAGAATCCGATACGGGGAGTATCGGTGTTGTTGAATCTGCTGATTTTGTTGGAGTTGCTAATGTTGTTGATACTATTGGGAATTCTGATAGTGCTAGTGGTGTTGTTGATGCGGTTGCTGCTACTGATGGGGTTGGTGGTTTAATTGGTGGGATGATTAGTGTTATGGATGGTTTTCCTAGGATTTTTAGCCTCGATGGGGTAGTTGTTATGATGTGCAGTGCTGTTGATATAATCAAAGGTGACCTCTTTAGGTTTTAAGGCTGAATTACTGGTTTGCTGGGTCTTCCTTTAAATTTAAGCTTAGGAAGGATTTCCTTTCGAAAGCCTAGTCCTATGTTATCTTTGGGCTTTAATTTTGGCTGCAGCAGTTCATGTCATCCTTGCTTGCAAGGTCCCAAAGCACTCTGACCATCATGCCCACGGCCCACTCAGATTGGTAGCACAATAGCTCCTTTGGATGAACGCTCTGCATCATCATAGGCTTTGATTGTGATCTTCTTGCGGGGATCTACTGATTCAATTGCATATCCCAAAGCTGTGACTAATTGTAGCGTATAGATATTCAGGCCTACTCCATTATCGATCAGGACTCACTTGATCCTATGTTGGTTGATAAACCCTTCAATGTGGAGTGAGGCATTGTGAGGTTGCTGGAAGGATGAGTTGTCACTTTCAGAGAAAGTGAGCCAAGGTGATGACCTTAGATTTCCAACCATAGCTTGGAACTGATCTATATTTAGGTTTGCAGGGATTGATGCCTCTTGGAAAGCTTGACCCAAGATTGTTTTATGGGATGGAGATAGGCGCAATAGCTCTAAGATAGATATTAGTGCGGGTGTTTTGTCTAATTGTTCTACAAGGTTATAGTGCTTTGGGATAGATGGGGTGCCTTGTGGAGCTTCTTTTATGGTGATCTTTCCATGATGTGTAACAACATTGCAAGTGGAGCAGGGATTTTTTATGGTAATAGTTGCAATTTGTTCACTGGCATCTTATAGGTGATTCACGGTGTAATTATTCATGGCTTGCGTATAATAGGTGGTATCTGTGTTTCTCCCTGAAGTGGAAGGACCCCTTTGATCTTGTGATGGAAGTGGATTTTTAAACATGAGATGATCATTGTTTGTTGTCTTTGGGTCATGTCCTTTGATTTTGATTTCACCTCGATCAATAAGATCCTAAATAAGATCTTTCAATCTGTGACAATTGCTTGTCTTATGCCCTTTCCTTTGATGGAAATCGCAATGTTCAGTATCCCTCCACCATGAATGTTTGACTTGAGGTTCATAATTTGATGTTTTGGGAAAGGTAACCAGATTTTGAGAAACCAACTGACGTAACATTGTTTTGATGGGTTCCCCTAAGGGAGTGTATGTTCGTTTTGGTTTAAAGTTTTGCTGGCGCTGTTTGAGCCATTCTTGAGATGTATTGCGTCCTTGATTTGGAGGAGAAATTGTGTTATTCTTGAGTGGGGGGTTCTGTCCTGCAAATCGAACCACAGGTTGTGCACTTTTGATAGTTCTTGCATCCACAACCTCGTCATTGATGAAGTTTTTGTTTTTGTTCGAGAAATTAGGCTTGTCACTATTGAAGCATGAGCGAGGGCCATCCTTTGGCTCATTATATATTTTGATAAGCCCTTTTTTCATGAGAGCTTTTTCACATTTTAAGCCTTTGGTGATCATGTCATTGAAAGAGTCTGTGTCTTTTACGTCTCAGTGAAATTTCATTTCATCATTTAAGTTGGAAATAAATATTTCCACTAGTTCTTGTTCAGGTAACTGAAGAGAACGTCTGCTAGACATTTGATGCCATTGTTGCAGAAAGACTGAAAATAGCTCACCTGGTTTTTGTTTAGTGTTACATAGATCAGCCATGGTGATATCACGTTCAATGTTGTGTGAGTAATGTCCTAGGAATTTTTGGACAAGTTCTTCAAATGTCCTAATGTCACTTGGTAACTGGGAAAACCATGATGTGGTTGTTCAACCCAAGCTTTGGGGAAAAAGTTGCATTAGGTATGTATCCTCGTATGCCACTTCGAGGCAAGCTCAATGGAATTCTCTAACCTGATCATGAAGATCTCCTTTTCCTCGGTACTTTTCAAACTTGGGTGTTTCAAACCCTCGCGGAAAATGTGGCATATGAAGATTCCTATCAAAGGAATAGGGAAAAATGTCATTGAGTGAAAATTGATTGGTTTTTACACCACTATGAAGTTGTTGGGCGAGTTTTTCGACTTGCTGCCGCAACATGTCTATTTCATTTAGAGGAGGAGGAGGTGAGGGATTACCTTGATGAAGGTTATATCTAATGTCATCTCGACCTATTTCATCCTCATTATGACTTTGGTGTTGTGATGCTTGCCTTATTTGTGCAACATCAAAGTCAGAGGGTAGTTTAGCCCCCTCTTGAGCAAGTCTTAAAAAGTGAGCATCGACATTGCTCCTGAGTATTTCGTCAAAAAATTTATTAAAGAGAGGGTTGTGTTGTGCCCTTTCTATTCCTGCAGGAGTAGGAGTACTTGGATTGTCATCATTTACATTTCCTCCAAGGGCTTCTTGGAATTCATTGATATTTTCCTCCTCTTCCTCTTCAATTTCTTGTTGTCCAGACCTGGACCTAGTATGAGTCATTTTGTTTACAATTTTTTGTTGAATTTTGATGAAAATGATGATGAGTTGGTGATGAAATGAAAGATTGATGTTTGGGGAAGTGCTTTGCATACGGATCCCTAGCACTAAAGGTAGATGTTACCAAAGTTCTTTCTTGAATTGCTTGTCGTGTTGGATTGACAAAGTTTGATGTGATAAGGTGTAGAGAAATATGAGATATATTACAGACTCAACTACCTAGTAATAAGAGGATACGCTCAGAGACTAGTTTTAACTTGTGTAGAAATGCCTCTTAGGATGAGTTTATCCTAGATGTAGAGACATTCTAAAGGTGATGTGTTTTGTGTTTGATTCAAGCAATATCGAAATAAAACTTAGGACAAAAACCTCTTGATGTTTTGAGAGTTGGAATGGATTAGATGACATGTGAATATGATAATAGATGAGATGTGAACTTCAATAGAAACTTCATGTTACAAAAGGAATAAACTCTTCCTCTTCTTGTTCAAGGGTTGGTGGTTCTTCCCTAGCCGAGTTATATGTGATACAAATATCTGGAAAGAAGGCATGATTGATCTTGCCTCCCTTATTTTGATGATAACTCAAAGCTCTATATTGAGTAAAAGCTCTACGGTTTAATGATTCTTGATCAAACTCGTTTGATTTCCCTTGAAGGTAAAGACGCATGTGACGTAAGAAGGTTCTATGAGAGACAAAGATTTGTCTATTAAGAAGAAGAATTTCCTCCTTTTGATAAAATCCTTTGAGCTTAATGGTCTTTTCTTCAAGTTGATGTGTTGATGAAGATTCTTCTTTCTCAAGATGTAAAGAATGGTCATATAGTTTGACACTTTTGATTGTTGCTCTTTGTTTTTGATCTTTTGTGTTTTTGAAAATATTTGTGTCAGATGAATACTTTTTTTGGAATTGGATTTTCTAATTTTTCTTTGACAAGAAAACAAAGCAAGCACACAAACACAAGAATGTTGCCTCAAAAGGCACAAATAGGTGTGGGTCTAGATCAACCCAATCCTTTGAATTTTTTTATGACCCTTTCCTTCAAATGTATTTTAGATGTTTTTCCAAAGCCTGAAGTCGGCTCAATTTGCACTAGTCTTGACTAAAAAATGAAAACACTTCAAACACTCTTTATCCCTAAGGTCAAATGGCCAGTTGCAATAATTTCAGCCCACATCTTGATATTTCTTAGACTTTGGCACTACATACCTTATGAATCCTTCTGTGGCAGGTAAGGATGTGATATACTAAGCCTTGCGTGAGCATAACACATAGATGATCCCTATGATGGGGGAGTCACCACTTTTATCGGGCTACAAGTAACCTTTCAAAAAGATATGTTTCTACTCAAGGAAATATGTATGGTGAGTATCTTGGGAGAAAAACCATCTATGCTCTTGCACTGAACTTCTCACAAATATCCTCAATCAATAGAGCGGGCGGGCTACTACTTAAAGGTGTTTAGTAATTTTTGATGTTTTTGGACATAAGTTCATTCTGCAATGACTCACTTAAGAGCCTTGTAACATGTGGTGGATCCCATTTGTCCTTTCGGTAAGTTACACTATAGGAACAACTATACCCAAGGCTATAGCTTTTGCTCTCACCTAATTTCTATAGCGGCTCGAAGGATTTACCGCGCGAGGTTGTTCCCAAGAGTGATGTGTCTCTTGGCAGGCCTCTCTTAAAAAGATAAAATTTGAGTGTTACTAACACTTTTCTCTTGCACCTAGGACCACGAAAGCCAAGGGAGAGGATAGTGTGTGTTAGAAGTAGGACCGCGCGACAAACTCTTTTGCACAAGTGTGCCAAACATAAAATACACTTGTTCTTTTTAACTTGTCATTGCAATGATGTTCTATCTAATTGGAGCTGTTTCTCCAACAACCATGATGTTTTTTTTAACTTCAAAGGCAATATGTTTGAGTAAACTAGGAAATTGAAATCCTGGTCAACTGAAATTGAAACACATATGCATGAAGTAAATCATTTTGCAAAATAAGACAAGTTGATTGTTCTTTTTATTTGGACAAAAATTGAAGTGTTGATTGTGAATTTTCTTAAATTTGATGCAAGAAATGAGATTTGTCTTGTCTTGTTTTAAGCACCAAAATAGAGATTTGTTTCCTAACTTTCAAGTAAATAAAATTTGTTGTGATTTTTAGAGCACTAGATGAAGTGTTTTTGATTTTAAGCCAAAAAAAAAAAAAAAAGGAGTTAGTTTTAAAACCTACACATGAAGCGAAAAGTTAGTAAAATCCGAACCTATGGTGGGCTTCCACAAGCCTAAGAAAAATTATTTTATCAGTTACATGGCCTTTTTTACAACGTTCTGTTACAATAGCGCTACTCTGTGTAAAAACAAAAGCGCTACTTAACACAAACGTGGGAAAACATAGATGAAAGCGCTAAAGAATAAGACTTAGACAACAATAATCAAAAGCGCTATAGCATGGGCAATAGCACTAAATTTGAGACAATAGCGCTATTGTAAAAAAAATAGCACTAAAAGATCAAATTTCAATAGTGCTAAAGCGTGAACAAAAATGCCAAAGCGCGACCTGTGTGTCAAGATAAATAGTCCAAAAGTTAGTTTGTTAAAAACAATGTTGTTGGATTCACGTCGGGTTCACCAAATGATGCTCTGTAAAATGGACAATGTTAGACAAAAGCCTATGGTCGTATAACACACAAAAACACAAGAAACAAAGACAAACATTAGTGTTAATCAACCAAAAACAAGTCTAAAAACAAGAGCAGTAATCAAAGAGCAAAGGACAAGAGCAGTTAATACAGAATATTGATCACAATGCATGCATAATCAGAGTTTTGTACAGTATATTGATAAGGGGAGTATATCTGAATATACTATTTTATTGACAAATGTATATACTGTATGATTAGTCAAATTTTGTAAGTATATATATTTTTGAGTTATGACTTTGAAAGAAGTTTTGTCAAACATCTCAACTAATGTCAAAAGGGGAGATTGTTACTACGTACTAAGTTGCCATTAGTTTTATGTCCAAAGTCATTCTATATATACTCTAGTCCGTTACTACTACCGAAATATTCAGTCGGTAAGCACAGAGCAGTCGGTAATAAAAGAAAGTAGTCACAGAGCTTAGTATAGACTGAGCTATCTACTGAGTAGCAAAAATGATACACCGAGTTGATATACACCGAGTGAAACATGTTACCAGATTCATTGAACCTGGACACATGTTTGGAAATGTGTTACAAGATCGAGGAACAAAGAACCGTTATCACTTAGGAAATTGCACCTTAAAGATTTTGTATGATTTTGAGGTCATCTATCCAATGAAATATTTTGTATGGTTATTCATTTGATAAATCATGTTTGTAAGATCGAAGCATGAACAAATCACCGACATAAGAGATCTATTTATACAACATGAATTAAGGATCAGATATAAGAGGTGTATGAAGCAAGACATGTGTAATAGATAAGGAAGCACTAAGTATTATGACTGTTAGAGACACGGAGGTCACCGAGAAGGATTTCAGAGAACAGTCAAGGAACAGAGTAAACAGAAGGGTTTACCGAGTTACTTTATGGATTACTGAGGTATGCTATAAGCAAGGTAATCTCATTTTGAGCACATAGAATATGCTATAACATTTCAGATGTGAAGTTGTAGATATTTGTAATATTGTATTGTAATATTTTGAGTTGTAAGAGAAACCTTTAACAGGGTAAAAGACTCTAACAAAGTCTATAAATTGTAAAGCCTTTAACCAGGTGCAGCAATTAGTTTAAGTGTTGTAAAATCCTTTAGCAAGGTAGATCTAAAGATCTTGATACTCCTAACAGGGTAAGCTATCAGAAATAGCTAAACATGTAGCTCTAACTGAGCACCCTTTATTATAGCAGTAGTGAAGTTGTGGGTGCCATCCCCACCATAGTTTTTCTCTCTAACCAAGAGTTTCTGCGTAACCAAAATATATGTGTTATGGAGTGAATCATGTATGATTGTTATTTATTTGTTTTAGCTTTATGTTATGTTACAACAGTTCTTGGTTTGTGCTTAATAGTAAAGTTATTGCTCAAGAAAGGATTTGAAGTACTAATTCACCCCTCCCCTCTCAGTACATTAGCTTTCCATATTGGGCCTAACAATTGGTATCAGAGCTTCAATCTTGGAAAAGGGTTTAACAGCCTAAAGAAAAAGATCTTATCAATGGAAGGATATAAACAATCTCAGAAAATTGTTTATTTGCAAGAAGAGTTGGATCATGCTAATCAAGTGATTGCAGACATGCAAAGACAACTGCAAAAATCATTGAAAGTTAGAAGAAGATTGTCTCATGATTTGTAGGACTCTCAAGAGTTAGTGGAACAAATTGAGACATCATCTAAGAACAATATATCTGAATAGACTGAAGAGATGATTGGAGAACTGAAAGAAAAGAACAAAGCACTAACTGATCAGCTAAAAGAAATGAAAAGAGAACATGAACATTTCAGCACACAGATGACTGAAAATCTTGATGCATTGAGGACAACCGAGGATAAAGTAAGAGATCTAGGAAGAGAAAAACAACATCTTGAAGCATTAGTATCTGAAAAGAATGATGAAATCACAAGGTTGAGTGGGATTCAACAAAATATATCAGATCAATTGGGTTATGCACATCATGAAGCAAATCTGAAGGATAATGAGAATCAAGCACTGAAACTTGAATTATCAAGATTGACTGATGAACTTGAAACAGAGAAGAAATCCAAAGAAACATTGAAGAAGAGTTATGAAGCATCAAAGATGTTGGATGAGCAACTTAATACAAAAAGACCCAACAAAAATGCAAGACTCAGTACAAAGGAAAAGACTCTACCGAGAAGGGAATCCACACCACTGAGAGAGGAGAATCATCAAAGCAAGCTAGAAACAAGAAGAACATTAAAGGAAGGAAGCCTATTTGCAACTACTGTGGAAAACAAGGACATACTACCAGCTTGTGCCAAAGCAGAAAAGGTAAGCAAACGAATGTCGTTAGGTCTAATGGTTATTGTTACAATTGCAATAAATATGGTCACACATCTAACCAATGTAGGACAAAGTCTATTAGCAATTATTAGAAGGAAAAATTCAAAGGGTTTTGTAAAAACTACAATAGATATGGACATAGTACCGAGAAGTGCTTGTTTAGATAGAAGCTATATGTGGTCTGCACACCGAGCAAATACTAGAGGCTATCGAACTCACACAGATCCTAACCGACACTATGTTGCAGTACCATGGGATTACAATACAAGGATATGGTGTGAATGTTGTGGAAGATATGGACATATAAGTGTCAACTGCTTTATAAGGTTTGGAATGAACAACCGAAGATCATGGAGAGATCCTAGTATGGCATGTTTTCATTGTCACAAAGTTGGACACTCGGCTAGAGATTGCAGGGATCAACCTAGAGGAGACACTGAGGAAATAAAAGGCAAATTATAGATGATTTGGAAAAAGAAGGAAATTGTGTCAAATGAAGAAAGCACCTTACCTACCGAGTTAGGTGCACCTATTCCAAATTAATCAGTGAAGGTATGAAGGGACTGCATTCTCTCAAAGGTTAAATCTTAACAGTTCCTATTTTATCATGTACTTAATTCAAAATCTGCATAGCTAAAGATGCATTAGAAAATTTGAAATTTTTATCAAGTCTTTTGGAAGCCTGTCTAGTCAGTAAATATAGGAAGTCTGGCTACTCGGTAAAAGCATAAAAGGGAAGTGGTACCAAGTGCATTTAATGTTTTCTAACCTAACTACACGAAGCCCGATAAGGTATATTGTGTACTTAAAGCTTTTGTGCGGTCATTTTACACTTACCAAGTTTTCAAGAAAGCAAAGCAAAGCGATTCAAAGGCGATCAAACCTCCTTCGAAGCGAAATTCAAGGTATTTACATCAATCCCAACGCATTGTCAAGCTAGTTTACCGATCATATCAGTTGTGAATATCAGTTTTATATTTGTTAAGTGGAAAGCATCTACCATTTAAATGTTTTCAAACCCTAAGGATATTTTGTTAAGTGATTATCCGAAATTTGAAATGGCACCTAAGATCCAGAAGCCCATTGCTATTGTGAACATTGAAAAGCCCTCACTTAAATACTCTCTAACTCCCAAAGTAGCATCTGAACCGGATGATAAAATTACATTTTCACTCATTCCAGATAGGGTTTTACTAGTTGAGGATGTCAGATTCTTCACTAAGTGTCGTGTTGAGGAACTAGGTCGTGTTGAGATCAAGGACACATATGATGAATTGTGTACTGATGGGAAATTGGATAGCAAGTATGAACACATTAAAATCAAGGGATTGACCGAAGCCCTAACCTATCCCCGTGTCTTCAAACCCCAATGGGTCAAGTTTGTTTTGAGTAGAGTTCATGATGATTTCATGTGGTTAGAGGAGCAACCATTCAAAATCACCAAGGAAATCATTCATTTGATCACCAATTACCCTATTTTTTATCATGCTTAAGCTCAGAAAATGATATCACAAAAGGAATTGGTCTCTTTAACCGGAGTTGAATCTGATTGCAGTGGATTGAAACTGAACAATGTCACAGATGCAGAGCTAAAGTTTGTAATTAGAGTCATAGATTATTGTTTCTTTCAATCGGCAAGGGAAAACAGTGTACCCTGTGCAACAGTCGATTTAGCATATAAAATTGTGAAGAAAGGAATGAAAATTGATCTATGCGAAGTATTGTTGAAATTTTTGTTTGAGAATCTAAACACCATAAGGAAGCCAAAGAAGAAGAACTTATCTAACACACTGAAGTTTGGATCACTTATGGTATGCATGTTTTTCTATTTTGAGAAATTATTTCCATCAGTCGGTAATGTAGTTTGGGAGCTACACCAACCAATCACCCATCAAATCAATGACTTCATCAAACAGCTAGGTGATAACTTCAATGATATTATGGATGATTACTTTAGCAAGTTTCAAGAAAAGATGCATAACAGGTATAGAATTCCACCCCAGCTAGTAGAGAAATACAAACATGACATATGCTTTGAAGTAGACACTGACTACTGCTATGTTAATGTCGTGGAACTGAGAACTCAATCTTTGCCACCTATGGGTTATGAGATTGATTTTGACATCACACAACAACAAATGGATGCTTTTCTTGCACTACCAAGGCATGCTACTGAGCTGAGATACGGTACATATGAAGAAGTTAAAGAGAAAGTTAAGATGAGTATTGTAGTACCCAAGGCTACAAGGAAAGCAACAAAAATGATCAAGGAATTAACGGAGAAATTTGGAGAAGGTTCTTCCTCCACACCTGTCAAGGGCACTCTAGTCATCACCGAGGAGGAATCTGAAACCCAAGAGGTAGCTATTACATTGAGCACCGAGTTGCCTAAAGGGAAAGTTTTGAAAAGGAAGAAACAAGATACATCAAAGGTATCACCGACTCCTTCAGTAAAGCGCCCAAACACAAGATCATCTGCAGCATCACCGAGTAGGAAACCAAAAAATGTTGCTGCACCAAAGGTAACAAAAACTTATAAGAAATCTACTCGGAGACTCATTTTGACTAAAGAGTCTAGTGACACCGAATCTGAAGATGCAAGCAAATTTTAGATTGTTAAGAGACAAAAGGAAGATGTACATAGCGTTGATAACTTTTGTGCTAACCTGAAACAATATGGTGGATTTGGATCATTTAGATATGTTAAGAATGAATGCAGAAATGATGATGAAAAGAGACAAATAGAAGAAGTTGTCATCTGCACACTTCTAAAATTCTGATTGGTCCCATTGGAAGTAACTAATTCTCTTCCAAAAGAATTGTATTTGCATATTGATAACAAGAGGAAGTATGCTATGGACTTCAAGAAATAGATGAGAGAAAGAAGTTTGGTACATCTCTTTCCAGACATGTCGGTAGATGAGATCAATGAACATCTGAAAAACTACCACACAAACTTCCTAGTCAAGCAAAGAGCCTTGAAATTGATGAATGGCCTTTATTTGGATGTAGAGAATGAGACCAAGGAAAAATGGCAGGAAATATTTCGAATCAAGAATGATGGTGAGCAAGTTGAAGTTGAAATAGTTGATGTCTCCGAGCAAGATCCTGATATCACCGAGCAAGACCCTGCTGACACTATACAAATTGATGAGGATATCATGGACACCGAGGCACAAGAACAGGAAATGATAGAAGGGAATGCATATGCCAAACTGGTATCTAGTGAGTCAGTTTTGGAACAAGTTCAGCCCTATCCTCCAGTCACTCAACCTGTTTCAACCAAGGCCCCTCAAGATACTGAACAAGGAACAGAGGATCACAAGTCTACAGAAGGAGAAGCTACTTCTCAAGCCACCGAGGAACAGACTTCTCAAGCTCCTTCAAGTACTGAAAATGTTACAACTGAGACCCCGAGCAAGGATTCACCGAAGGCTACATCAGAGGTTAAAGAAATTGATAAAAGTGTTGCCTCTACCAAGCAACCTACTGAGGGTCAACAAGCCTCCCAAGCCATTGTATTAGTTCAACTGGTGAAAACTAAAGAAAAGAAAATGAAAAAGCATAGTTTCAAATTAGATTTGTCAAAACCAATAGTGTTGCCAAATGTAGACATATCCAAATTAAAAGGGCAAGCAATCATTGAATTCAGTGAACTATACAAAGCCAAAGCAGAACAGGAAAAACAAATGGCTATTCAAAAGAAAAACAAAGTACTTTAGAAGGTAAAACACTATTAACAGATATGCTACCTGAAGCTACAGTGACAAAAGATGCAGCCATCCATATTCAACTGGATGAACTCCTAACTAAAATAGAGACATCTGGAGTAGATGCATCTGAATATTTGAGCAAATTGAAGGACAAAGAGCTCACTACTAAAATGATTGAAGAGGTATAGAAAGCCATTGCTATTGGCAAAGTAAAACTTGTCAAATTTATTGCTGATTTGTCCTCTCAACTCAAGCACATTCTTTATTTATTTCAGAAACTCTATACATTCTCTTTATTCATTAAAGATATCAAAAATAAAATAGAAGTGATTGAGAAAGAGATCACCGATCTCTCAAATAAGTTGACCACTGAGCCAAATTCTATTCAGCATTTCTATACAAAGTTACAAAAGCTCATGGCTCAACAATTGGAACTTAGGAATGAAGAGCACAAAATAAGGATGGACATTATGACTCTTCAAACCTTATTCATTCCACACTTGTCCTTCGTCCAAGAGCAGATCAACAAGGCTACCTCCCTATCCACTCAACAAGAGGGAAGCACTTTAGATGGACTAATTTAACTATTAGCCGACATTACAGCTCATAATTCACTCATGGATAGTGTCAAGGATGCCCTCTTTGCTGCTCTCACCGATGTAAGGACAAAGTATAAATCCATTTTTGACTAGTTGCCTCCACCGAATGGTAACTAAGTTTTGATGTTTGTCAAAAAGGGGGAGTATAGTATCAAAGTATCAAAGGGGGAGTGTAGTATACAGGGGGAGTATGCCGACCAGAGTATCCAAATGCACAGTTGAATTTGACAGAGGAGCAGTAACCATCGAGCATTAATCAAAGAGAAAAGAAAAAGAGCAGTTAATACAGAATATTGATCACAACGCATGCATAATCAGAGTTTTGTACAGTATATTGATAAGGGGAGTATATCTGAATATACTATTTTATTGACAAAGGTATATACTGTCTGATTAGTCAAATTTTGTAAGTATATAGATTTTTGAGTTATGACTTTGAAAGAAGTTTTGTCAAACATCTCAACTAATGTCAAAAGGGGAGATTGTTACTACTTACTAAGTTGCCATTAGTTTTATGTCCAAAGTCATTCTATATATACTTTAGTCGGTTACTACTACTGAAATATGTAGTCGGTAAGCATAGAGCAGTCAGTTATAGAAGAAAGTAGTCACAGAGCTTAGTATACACCAAGCTATCTACTGAGTAACACTCTATGTCTATCGAGCAGCAAAAATGATACACTGAGTTGATATACATCGAGTGAAACGTGTTACCAGATTCATTGAACCTAGACACATGTGTGGAAACGTGTTACAAGATCGAGGAACAAAGAACCGTTATCACTTAGGAAATTGCACCTTAAAGATTTTGTATGATTTTGAGGTCATCTATCCAATGAAATATTTTGTATGGTTATTCATTCGATAAATCATGTTTGTAAGATCGAAGCATGAACAGATCACCGACATAAGAAATCTATTTATATAGAATGAATTAAGGATCAGATATAAGAGGTGTATGAAGCAAGACATGTGCAATAGATAAGGAAGCAATGAGTATAATGACTGTCAGAAACACAGAGGTCACCAAGAAGGATTTCAAAGAACAATCAAGGAACATAGTAAACAGAAGGGTTTACTGAGTTACTTTATGGATTACCAAGGTATGCTATAAGCAAGGTAATCTCATTTTGAGCACATAGAATCTGCTATAACATTTCAAATGTGAAGTTGCAGATATTTGTAATATTGTATTGTAATACTTTGAGTTGTAAGAGAAACCTTTAACAGGGTAAAAGACTCTAACAAAGTCTATAAATTGTAAAGCCTTTAACCAGGTGCAGCAGTTAGTTTAAGTGTTGTAAAATCCTTTAGCAAGGTACATCTAAAGATCTTGATAATCCTAACAGGGTAAGTTATCAGAAATAGCTAAACATGTAGCTCTAACCAAGCACCCTTTATTATTTTAGTAGTGAAATTGTGGGTGCCATCCCCACCGCAATTTTTCTCTCTAACCAAGAGTTTTTGCATAACCAAAATATATGTGTTATGGAGTGAATCATGTATGATTGTTATTTATTTGTTTTAGATTTATGTTATATTATAGCAGTTTTTGGTTTATGCTGAATAGTAAAGTTATTGCTGAAGAAAGGATTTGAAGTACTAATTCACCCCTCCCCTCTCAGTACATTAGCTTTCCATATTGGGCCTAACAACCTGCCCGCGAGCCATGCCTAGTGTATGAACCATCAAAGTATAGTTTCCATGGTTGTGCTACTATGATCATGAATATCTCTTCATCTGGAAAATTGGAAATGAGAGGATGATTTCCTATGAGGGGAGCATTGGCCAATTGATCTGCAATAACTTGGCCTTTGATAGCCTTACGATCCACATATTCGATGTCAAATTCACTTAGAATCATCACCCATTTGCCCAAACGTCCTGTCAACGCTGCTTTGATGAGTAAGTACTTGAGTGGATCAATCTTTGCAATGAGCTACACTTTATGTGTCGACAGATAGTGCCTCAGTTTAGTGGCTGCCAAGAATACTGCTAGGAAAGCACTCTCAATAGGTGTGTAATTGAGTTCATAGCCACCAGTGTGCGAGAGAAGTAGTAAACAATACACTCTTTCCCTTCTGCATTGTGTTGTGCCAATAGTACACCCAATGTTGTATTTGTTGTTGATATATAGAGTAGTAGAGGCTTACTCGGATCTGGTGGGATCAACAATGGTGTATTCATGAGATGATCTTTAAGTATTTGGAATGCTTGTTGGCATCTGGTATCCCATTGAAAGCGGATGTTCTTGTGTAATAGGTGTGTAAATGGGTGACACTTATCTGCCAGTTGTGCAATGAATCTTCAGATGGATTGAAGCTTCCCTTGTAATGTCCTTAGCTGACTGATGTTTTTCAAAGGTTGCATGTCCATGATTGCTTTGACCTTTGCAGGATCAACCTCAATACCCTTACTTGAGACAATGTATCCTAGAAGCTTCCCTGAGGTTACTCCAAAGACACATTTCTTTGGGTTGAGTCGAACATGATATTGTTCTAGTCTATCAAAGATTTTCTCTAATATTTCTAGATGACCTTCTCTTGTTAGTGATTTTTCTAATAAGTCATCAACATAATCTTCCATTATGGTATGCATCATGTCAAAAAAGATGGTGGTCATTGCCCTTTGGTAGGTCACTCCTACATTCTTTAAACCAAAAGGCATTACATTCCAGCAGTATGTGCCCCATGGACATGTGAAGGTCATCTTATGTTGATCCTCTGGTGCGATCTTTATCTGATTGTACCCTGAAAAGCCATCCATGAGTGAAAGCATGGCATGTCCTACTGTTAGGTCCACTATTATGTCGATGTTTGGTAGGGGGAAGTCATCTTTAGGACATGCTTTGTTCAGATCTCTGAAGTCAGTACAGATACGGATGCCCCCATTTGGTTTGCCAACAGGCACAATATTGGATATCCAATCTGCATAATGAATTGGTCTAATAAAACCAACATCTAAGAGTTTCTTAAAATCTGCTTTGACTAGTACTGCAATCTGAGGATGCATCTTGCGAAGCTTCTGCTTGACAGGTTTGGCTCCTTCTCCTACGGTGAGCTGATGCATGACTAAATAAGGATCAAGCCCAGGCATGTCTACATATGACCATGCAAAGTTAATCTGGTGCTTCTGAAAGAATTCAACAAACTTAGGTTGTTCCTCTGGAGTTAAAAGAGATGCCAGATGTATGTGGTGAGGTGTTTCAGGAGTCCCCATGTTGTATTCTTTTGTTTCCTCAATGAGAATTGTTGATTGTTCTTGCTGTCTACTAGAAGGGAGAATGTCAAACCTTTCATCCTCCGGCGCCTCAAAGAGGTTCTCACCATTGGATACACTCTTTCATTTTACTTTTGTGGGATCAAACAGTTCCACAGTGTGGTTTTCACTGGAAGATCCATGTTTTATTGTTATATTTTTGTAGCTAAAAAGTTTGGCATCTGCCCCAAAGTATGTTGTGCTATTAATTTCTATGGGGAATCCAGCTTTGTGATCCCCGCTTGGCATGTTATCCCGTAGTTCCAAAAAGTCAATGACCGCCTCATTATTTTGGAAATGGTCAAGACATGGGGAATTAGGTTGGTTCCATTTGATGAGTTCAGGATGGATAATGGGTATTACCTCATCAATTAGGTTAAGTTCGTTAGATGTGTCAGTGAGGGTTAAGAGGTTATGGTGAAGGTCGTTGATGGTACTCTCCCTATCAAGATCAGGCATAGGATGCGACGTAGGGTCTATGGAAGATGTTTCCAGTCCAGGAACCCAAGAGGTCTTTATCCATGCTTCTCCGTAAATAGGGATGTCTTTGCGAGGTGGAGGTAGTGATGTATCTTCCTCATCTGAAGTATTAAGCTGGACGAAATCAAATTCATACTGGGATATCCTTTGAGTTAAACACTATAGGTGTGATCGGCTGATGTACCTAGATAGATGGAATGATAGGTGTTGCAAGAAGAATTATATGGATAAAAGAATCCGATATAGGGAGTATCGATATTGTTGCATCTGCTACTTCTGCTGGAGTTGCGAGTGTTGTTGATACTATTGGCGATTCTGATAGTGCAGGTGGTGTTGTTGATGTGGTTGCTGCTACTGATGGGCTTGCTAGTTTTATTGGTGGGATGATTGGTGTTGTGGATGGTCTTCTTAGGATTTTTAGCCTCAATGAGGCAGTTGTTATGATGCGCAGTGCTGTTGATATAATCAAAGGTGACCTCGTTAGGTTTTTCGGCTGATATAGTGGTTTGCTGGGTTTTCCTTTGAATTTAAGCTTAGGAAGGATCTCCTTTCGAAAGCCTAGTCCTGTGTTATCTTTGGGCTTTAATTCTGGCTGCAGCAATTCATGTCGTCCTTGCTTGCAAGGTCCCAAAGCAATTTGACCATCATTCCCAGGGCCCACTCGGATTGGTAGCACAACAACTCCTTTGGATGAACACTCTGCATCATCATAGGCTTTGATTGTGATCTTCTTGCGGGGATCTACTGATTCAATTACATATCCCAAAGCTGTGACTAATTGTAGCGTACAGATATTCAGGCCTGCTCCATTATCGATCAAGACTTACTTGATCCTATGTTGGTTGATAAACCCTTCAATGTGGAATGAGACATTGTGAGGTTGCTGGAAGGATGAGCTGTCACTTTCAGAGAAAGTGAGACAAGGTGATGACCTTAGATTTCCAACCATGGCTTGGAACTAATTTGTATTTAGGTTTGCAGGGACTAACACCTTCTTGAGAGCTTGATCCAAGATTGTTTTATGGGATGGAGATAGGCGTAATAGCTCTAAGATAGATATCAATGCGGGCGTTTTGTCTAATTATTCCACAAGGTTATACTTCTTTGGGATAGATGGGGTGCCTTGTGGAGCTTCTTTTATGGTGATCTTTCTGCAATGTGTAACAACATTGTAAGTGGACCTGGGATTTTTTATGGTAATAGTTGCAATTTGTTCACTGGCATCATATAGGTGATTCACAGTGTAATTATACATGGCTTGCGTATAATCGGTGGTATCTGTGTTTCTCCCTGAAGTGGAAGGATCCCTTTGATCTTGTGATGGAAGTGGATTTTTAAACATGAGATGATCATTGTTTGTTGTCTTTGGGTCATGTCCTTTGATTTCGATTTCACCTTGGTCAATAAGATCCTGGATAAGATCTTTCAATCTGTTACAATTGCTTTTCTTATGCCCTTTCCCTTGATGGAAATCACAATGTTTAGTATCCCTCCACCATGAAGGTTTGACTTGAGGTTCATAATTTGATGTTTTGGGTAAGGTAACCAGGTTTTGAGTAACTAACTGACGTAACACTGTTTCGATGGGTTCCCCCAAGGGAGTGTATGTTCATTTTGGTTTAAAATTTTGTTGGCGCTGTCTGGGGTCTTCTTGAGATGTATTGTGTCCTTTATTTGGAGGAGCAATTGTGTTATTCTTGGGTGGGGGATTCTGTCCTGCAAATCAAACCACGAGTTGTGCACTTTTGATAGTTCTTGCATCCACAACCTCATCGTTGATGACGTTTTTATTTTTGTTCCAGAAATTAGGCTTGTCACTATTGAAGCATGGGCGAGGGCCATCCTTTGGTTCATTATATATTTTGATAAGCCCTTTTTTGATGAGAGCTCGTTCACATTTTAAGCCTTTGGTGATCATGTCATTGAAAGAGTCTGTGTCTTTTACGTTTAGGTGAAATTTCATTTCGTCATTTAAGTTGGAAATAATTATTTCCACTAGTTCTTGTTCAGGTAACTGAATAGAACGTCTTCTAGACATTTGACGCCATTGTTGCAGAAAGACTAAAAATAGCTCACCTGGTTTTTGTTTAGTGTTAAATAGATCAGCCATGGTGATATCATGTTCAATGTTATGTGAGTAATGTGCCAGGAATTTCTAGACGAGTTCTTCAAATGTCCTAATGTCACGTGGTAATCGGAAAAACCATAATGTGGTTGTTCCTCCCAAGCTTTGGGGAAAAAGTCGCATTAGGTATGTATCCTCGTATGCCACTTCGAGGCAAGCTGAATGGAATTCTCTAAAGTGATCATGAGGATATCCTTTTCCTCGGTTCTTTTCAAACTTGGGTGTTTCAAACCCTCACGGAAAATGTGGCATATGAATATTCCTATCAAAGGGATAGGGACAAATGTCATTGAGTGAAAATTGATTGGTTTTTACACCACTGAGAAGTTGTCGGGCGAGTTTTTTGACTTGCTGCCGCAACATGTCTATTTCATTTGGAGGAGGAGGAGGTGGGGGATTACCTTGACAAAGGTTATATCTAATGTGATCTCGACCTCTTTCATCCTCATTGCAACTTTGGCATTGTGATTCATGCCTTAGTTGTGCAACATCAAAGTCAGAGGGTAGTTTAGCCCCCTCTTGAGCAAGTCTTAAAAAGTGAGCATCGACATTGCTCTTGAGTATTTCGTCAAAAATTTTATTAAAGAGAGGGTTGTGTTGTGCCCTTTCTATTGCTGCAGGAGTAGGAGTACTTGGATTGTCATCATTTACGTTTCCTCCAAGGGCTTCTTGGAATTCATTGATATTTTCCTCCTCTTCCTCTTCAATTTCTTGTTGTCTAGACCTGGACCTAGTATGAGCCATTTTGTTTACAAGTTTTTGTTGAAGTTTGATAAAAATGATGATGAGTTCATGATGAAATGAAAGATTGATGTTTGGTGAAGTGCTTTGCATATGGATCCCTAGCACTAAAGGTAGATGTTACCAAAGTTATTTCTTGAATTGCTTGTTGTGTTGGATTGAAAAAGTTTGATGTGATAAGGTGTAGAGAAATCTAAGATATATTATAGACTCAACTATCTAGTAATGAGAGGATACACTCAGAGACTAGTTTTAACGTGTGTAGAAATGCCTCTTAGGATGAGTTTATCCTAGATGTAGAGACATTCTAAAGGTGATGTGTTTTGTGTTTGATTCAAGCAATATCGAAATAGAACTTAGGACAAAAACCTCTTGATGTTTTGAGAGTTGGAATGGATTTGATGACATGTGAATATGATAATGGATGAGATGTGAACTTCAATAGAAACTTTTGTGTTACAAAAGGAATAAACTCTTCCTCTTCTTGTTCAGGGGTTGGTGGTTCTTCCCTAGCCGAGTTATATGTGATACAAATATCTGGAAAGAAGGCATGATTGATCTTGCCTCCCTTATTTTGATGATAACTCAAAGCTCTATATTGAGTAAAAGCTCTACGGTTTAATGACTCTTGATCAAACTCGTTTGATTTCCCTTGAAGGTAAAGACGCATGTGACGTAAGAAGGTTCTATGAGAGACAAAGATTTGTCTATTAAGATAGAAGAATTTCCTCCTTTTGATAAAAGCTTTTGAGCTTAATGGTCTTTTCTTCAAGTTGATGTGTTGATGAACATTCTTCTTTCTCAAGATGTAAAGAATGGTCATATAGTTTGATACTTTTTATTGTTGCTCTTTGTTTTTGATCTTTTGTGGTTTTTAAAATGTTTGTGTTGGATGAATACTTGTTTTGGAATTGGATTTTCTAATTTTTCTTTGACAAGAAAACAAAGCAAGCACACAAACACAAGAATGTTGCCTCAAAAGGCACAAATGAAAAAACTTCAAACACTCTTTATCCCTAATGTCCAATGGCCAGTTGTGATAATTTCAGCCCACATCTTGATATTTCTTTGACTTTGGTACTACATACCTTATGAATCCCATTGTGGCAGGTAAGGATGTGATATACTCAGCCTTGCGCGAGCATAACAAATAGATGATCCCTATGATGGGGGAGTCACCACTTTTATCGGGCTACAAGTAACCTTTCAAAAAGCTATGTTTCTACTCAAGGAAATATGTATGGTGAATATCTTGGTAGCAAAACCATCTATTCTCTTGCACTGAACTTCTCATAAATATCCTCAATCAATAGAACGGGTGGGCTACTACTTAAAGGTGTTTAGTAATTTTTGATGTTTTTGGACATAAGTTCATTCTGCAGTGACTCACTTAAGAGCCTTGTAACTTGTGGTGAGGCCCATTTGTCCTTTTGGCAAGTTACACTGTAGAAACAACTATACCCAAGGCTACAACTTTCGCTCTCACCTAATTTTTATAGTGGCTCGAAAGACTTACCGCACGAGGTCGTTCCCAAGAGTGATGTGTCTCTTAGCAGGCCTCTCTTAAAAGATAAAATTTGAGTGTTACTAAGACTTTTCTCTTGCACCTAGGACCACGAAAGCCAACTGAGAGGATAGTGTGTGTTAGAAGTAGGACCACTCGACAAACTCTTTTGTACAAGTGTGTCAAACATAAAATACACTTGTTCTTTTTAACTTGTCATTGCAATGATGTTCTATCTAATTGGAGATGTTGCTCCAACAACCATGATGTTCTTTTTAACTTCAAAGAGAAAATGTTTGAGTAAACTAGGAATTTGAAATCCTGGTCAACTGAAATTGAAACACATATGCATGAAGTAAGTCATTTTGCAAAATAAGACAAGTTGATTGTTCTTTTTATTTGAACAAAAATTTAAGTGTTGATTGTGAATTTTCTTAAATTTGATGCAAGAAATGAGATTTGTCTTGTCTTGTTTTAAGCACCAAAATAGAGATTTGTTTCCTAACTTTCAAGTAAACAAAATTGTGTTGTGATTTTTATAGCACCAAATGAAGTGTTTTTTACTTTAAGTTTTTAAAAAAAAAAAAAAAAAATTTATCAGTTACATGGCCTTTTTTACAATGTTCTATTACAATAGCGCTACTCTGTGTAAGAACGAAAACGCTACTTAACACAAACGCGCAAAAATATAGACAAAAGCGCTAAAGAACAAGACTTAGACAACAATAATCAAAAGCGGTATAACATGGGCAGTAGCGCTAAATTAGAGATAATAGAGCTATTGTAAAAAAAATAGCTCTAAAATATCAAATTTCAATAGTGCTAAAGCACAAACAAAAGTGCCAAAGCGCGACCTATGTGTCAAGCTAAATAGTCAAAAAGTTAGTTTGTTAAAAACAATGTTGTTAGATTCACGTCGAGTTCACCAAATGATGCTCTGCAAAATAGACAATGTTAGACAAAAGCCTGTGGTCGTATAACACACAAAAACACAAGAAACAAAGACGAACATTAGTGTTAATCAACCAAAAACAAGTCTAAGCAGGCATACCAAAAGAGACACTAAAAACATGATGAAATATTTAACTATGGAAGCAAATACAACAAGGCATCTCCAAATGCCTTCTACCATGCTCTTAGCTCTTTCTCCCTTGTTCCTCTCCTCTCCAAGTTCCAAATTAGTGTAGCTCTCAGCAGCTTTTTGCACTATGGATGCCTTATGGAGGTTCAAGATTGTAGATGATTATGAAACGTATGCAAATGCAAGCTTAATAACCAAAGAAAGATGGGTTATCTAAATGCTATTTGTTAATTTTAACCAAAAGAGTGAATATGACTAAAATATGCTAAATGCTCTCTAAAATTCTCTATAACTTAGATGCATACAAGTTTTCAGGATCTGGATTATGAAGCAATAGGCTCTATTTATAGGAAAAATGGAGCAATGGATGGTTGAGATTGAGTAATCTCAACAAGGGTCAGGGTTGAATGATATTCAATCCATGTGACGACTTTCAAACCAATCCTAGGATGACAAGTGTCAACATGAGAGGGGTTGAGAGGAGAGGGAATAAACATTAAATGCTTGACATGACTTGAGAGTTAACTTGGGAGTTAAGGTCAAGGTTGGGTTGAGTGAATAAATTCTTTATTCAAAGAATGAAGCTTTTATCCAATGGATAAACTCTTGTGCAAAGGTTAAAGGGATAACCATGGTCAAAGTAATAAATGCTTGAGGAGACACATAAGTCACATGAGGGTTGAGCTAGGGGTTAACCAAAAATGGTCATGTAAGAACAATAAGTGGTTTGGAAGACTTTAGAGGTTAATTTGTTGAACACACAACGCATTTAATGTTTTCAAAGACTTTGAAGTCTTTGAGAAGTGACTCGAAGTTGCTTAGGAATGTGTCAATAATTAGGGGATGGATTAGGTTAATTAGGAAGGGTTTAGAAGAATCTAGAAGGTGGTTAGGATTGCAAGTGGGTTTGGTGGGTGAAGGAAAATAGGATTTTAATTAAAATAAAATTAATTTATTTCAACTTTTGGTTGCAACTTGCATTTGTAGGAAAATGCAAGTGGGGGGGAATAAATGATTTTAAATAAATGTTTTTAATTATTTATTTAAAAGAAGAAAGGGGATAATTAAATAAATAAGATTTATTCATTTAATTGATTGTGAATTTGGTATAATGAATTAATTAAATAAATTGAATAATATATTTAATTAATAGAAGAATATTTTGAAGATGAATTAATTAAATATTAATTTAATTAACTGACGGCTACTGGATTTTTAATCAAATAAATAGCAAATATTCATTTAATTAAAATGGACAGATTTATGTGACTACACCAATGATGATATTATGATCAACCTGATTGAACCTTCCGAATCTGATTATTTCAATGTGATCATATTCAAAGATGAGCAAAACAAACCATGAACTATGAATGTCGTGACCCACGCTCAAAGAAAAGTTACTCTCCAAGGAGCTAGCTCCTCATCTCCTGATCAGACATCATCAAATCCATTGGCAACATCAAACCTACCAACTTCTTCAAACAAACAACCAGATATGATCACAACTAAATCTAAACAGTTGGCTTCATCATGTTCTTCTGGTTACAACATTGTTGAACAATTAAAATGAACTACTACTCAAATCTCCTTTCTTGATTTGCTTAAGATCTCTTCTGCTCATAGAGAGATCCTAGATAAAGCTTTTCTTGCTACTAACATCCCTAAAGACTTAGATTTGGATCGGTTTCAATCTATGGTGGGTCACCTGACTTCACCTAATTACTTGTCCTTCTCTGAAGAAGACGACAATTCCCTGAATCATCCACATAACTAGCCATTGCACATTGAAGCCATGATATATAAACATTGAGTCAAAAGTGTTTTGATAGATGGAGGTGCTGGGTTGAATATTTGTACTTACAATTTACTGATACAATTGGGATTTTCTGAGAATGTCATTGATCCAACAAAGAAAATAACAATCAAAACTTGTGATGAAGAAAGAACCTCTAAAGGTCTGGTACTATTACTGATCAGGGTGGAACCTATGTAAAGAGATGTTATTTGTCAGGTGCTTGACCTTCCTCTATCCTACAACATCTTTCTAGGCAGACCATGGATTCAAAAAATGCAAGCAGTTCCATCTACATACCATTAGTACCTAAAATTTCCCTACAATGGAGTTGAAGTCAGTGTTCCTGCTGATACAAGCTACACCTGTAATGATTTCAAATAGTGTGTTGATACCCTTGTTCCTCATAACAGAGCAGCCTTTGCAGTTGAGAGTTCAAAAAATTTGATGAAAGACTTAGAAAAGAAACTGAAAAATTACAGGTACTGGCATGGATGGATACAAGATAGAACCTGTACTTTCACTGATGAATCTTCCTCCATCACCAAGACAGTCTAAAAAACCATCTGAAGCTATGAAGCCAAAAAATTCAACAACAAACGTCATCTCTGATGGTACTTTTGTACAATCCTCTGCTTCTCTTGCAAATGAAATAGAAGAGGCAGTTGTGCTCAAATGGCTTTACAAAGGGGCAAATGAGGATAGGGAAGTGCAATGTTGTGAAATTTCTCTTAAACAATATGGTAAAGGCTATCAGATAATCCAACGTATGGGGTATTCAGGTACAGGTCCTCTGGGAAAGTGTCAAGAAGGAATTACTGAACCTATCAAGCTACAAACCAAGTCTACAAATGACAAAACTGGACTTGGATATCATCTAGAGGAGTCTTCAAATAAAAAATACACTTCTCATCAATAGCCTAAGTGGAGGAAAAAAATACTACATCAAACATCACAGGAAGTAAATACTCAACAAACTAAAGAAGAGTATGAGAAAGAGCAAGAAAAAGTGGTAATCAAGAGAGAAGAAGCATCTTGTAATCAAGTTCCAAATGTATCGGCATTAACACTACAAGAAGTAAAAATCCCAAAAGACATGAGAGAAGAGGTGGAAGGAATGAAAGAAATATTTGCACCATTAAACATTCATGTCACATATATGGGAAGAATGCAAGAAGAGGATTCAGAAACATACTCGAATGAGTATTAATGGGGTCCAGAACCTCTATCAGATGCACCTACAGAGGAAACTCCTAAGTACCTATTGATATCATTGATGAATCACTAGAGATAATACACTTGAAGCTGCAATGAGAAATAGAGTAAATCAGACTAAAAAGACAAGAAGATTATGAGAAATAGTTGAAAGAAGAAAAAGCATGGGAAAATTCCTCACCTACTGTATCTCCCTCTAATGAGATAAGGCAAATCAGACATGGGAATACAAATGAAGAACTAGAGGCTAGACAAGCAGAATTGATCATCAGTCTAGAGGAAGATGAATGAGAAAGAAGACATAGATTAAAAGAGCCATGTCAACAGGTATGTCAACTACAAGTGATCATTGAACAAGAACATGAAGGAACTTGCAACATAAAAGATGTTGATATTAATACTCTACATGCTTTCACTGAGCCACCCGAAGAGGAGTCAAAAGCTTCATCTTTTGACTTTGATCACTCTGAAATAAGATCTATTTATGATATTACCTATTCGACACCAAACTATGACTACTTTGTCATGAATGTTGAAACTTTGTTTGAAGAACCTGTTGGTGTTGAATCACAATATGTAGTCTATTCTAAAGTAGAAGAAGGTGCTAGTAGTAGTTATGATTGGTTAGATCCTCTAAATGCTAACGTAAACTTAAATCATCATGTTATAACACTTCCTGGTCTTGAGACGCTTATGCAATGTAGTCTTCTAGAACTCAACTTGTTGGTCCAAGGTTGTGATGACAATACCGTGAATTCCCTTGAACCCATTGAATCTTTATCCCTAGTACACCCTGAGCTTATTAAGCGTACTTTAAAAGATCAACCCATAGATATGCCTACCTTTTCCAATGACTATACATTAGCTTGCTATCTTAACACAGTCAAACAAATGAACTCTTCCACCAATGAACAAAGTGTGAATCTGACAAAAGCAGATGTCAAGTATCTTAGTCTCAAAAATCATAAAAAGAAAAATAAGTGTTTTGATGATGAAAACCACATTGTGGCGGTGTCAGAATTGAAAATAGTAAAAATAAAAGACGCACCTAACGGTGAAAACCTCTCTGAGGCACCTAAAGGTGAGATACTTGTTATTTTGTCTGATCACTTTCAAGAGCGATCATCAGTGCTGGTTGAACCTACATAGCTAGTGAACATTGAAATAGAATAAAATCAACATATCATACATGTGCCACAATCCCTATCAGCAGAAGAATTGAAATAGTTTGCTAATTTCTTCATGAAGAAAATGATCAATTTTGCATGGACATATGATGATATGTTGGGTCTGGATCCTGACCTCATAATGCATCATCTTTCTATTGCTCTTGGAGTCAAGCCTGTCAAGAAAAAACTCTGAAAAATGCATCCTCATGTTGCATTACTTGTTAAGGCTGAGAAAGAAACATTACTAAAAGCAGGATTCATTAGAGAAATTGATTATGCTGAGTGGATATCTAATATTGTACCTATTTCCAAACCTGACAAATTAATACGTGTTTGCATAGATTTAGGTGACTTAAACAAAGCATGTCCAAAAGATGATTTTCCACTACCTAACATAGACATGATAGTAGACATGACTACTGGCTATTAAGCGTAATCTCTGATGGATGGTTTTTCTGTATACAATTAGATCAAAATTGCACCTGAGGATCAAGAGAAAACAATGTTCACATGTACCTAGGGAACTTTCTGTAGGAATGTGATGCCCTTTGGCTTAAAGTATGCGGGTGCTACCTATCAAAGAGTAGTAACCACAATCGTTCATTACATGATGCACAAAAACATGGAAGACTATGCTGATGCACAAAAACATGGAAGACTATGCCGATGACACCTCACTCAAATCTATGAAAAGGTCAACACATCTCTCAAATTTATGAGATTGAAGTGGATACATAAAAAGTTAAAGATATAATGAAAATGCCACATCCAAAGAATGTCAATCAAATGAGAACTCTACAAGGGAAGCTCCAATCAATAAGACACTTCATTTCTTAGCTAGCAGATAAGGCTCAACCATTCACAAAAGTATTATGAAAAGGAGTTACATACAACTAAGATGAAGACTGTGAACAACACCTAAAGTAGATCAAGGAATATCTTGATGCCACCGATTGAAGACAAACCCTTGATTCTCTACATATCAGATACTGATACATCATTGGGGACACTTTGGCTCAACAAGATGAGAACAAAAAGGAATGACCTATATACTATATCAGTAGGACCTTGGTGTCCTATGAGATGAACTACACTATCATTGAGAAAGCTTGTTTGGCATTGGTCTTTGCCTAACAAAAATTAAGACATTACATGCTAGCAGATTCTATTAAACTGGTGGCTAAGATTGATCCTCTAAAATATCTTATAAGCAAGGCAACACTTACAGGGAGATTTGCTAAATGGGTTAAGATACTCAGATAATTTGACATTGAGTATGTAGAATGCAAAGCTACCAAAGGAAAAGTCATTGCAAATCAACTTGTCGATGCTCCACTTGAAGAAAATCACCCTTGGAACATAGAATTTCTAGATGAATCCATAATGCATCTTACCCAGCGATCCTGGAAAATGTTCTTTGATGGATCTTTTACTCACCAAGGTTCTTATGCTGGAATTCTTTTTATCACTCCTCAAAGATACTCAATTCCAAAGGCATAGAAGATCCTCTTTCCTTGTACCAACAATATTGCAAAATATGAAGCCTTGGTAAATGGAATCAAGCTAGGTGTTGAATGGAAAGTTTTTGATCTATACATCTATGGTGACTCTCAGCTGATAATCAACCAGATCAATGATATATATCAAACTCAGGATGAAAAATTGATTCCCTATAAAATAATGGTTGATGACTTTAAGAAATACTTTACCTTTGGGTAAGTGCAAGGTAATGGGTCACAAATTGACAAAAGTCCATGAGTTGGAAAATGCGTTCTTAGAAACCGGGGCCCATTTTTGCTTTGGTCCCCTGAGGCAAAAAGTAACAGGGGCCCACTTGAAAATGAAACGGGGTCCCGTTTTTGCTTTGGTCCCCCGAGGCAAAAAGTAACAGGGGCCCGCTTGAAAATGAAACAGGGTCCCATTTTTAAATCCGATTTTACCCATCCTCACAACCATTTATCATCACAAAAAAGGAACGGGCCCCTATTTCCATAACGGGGGCTCATTCTGTGGAAGTTCTAACTTCAGCTCAGAAACTACTAAGGGTTGGCTAGTACTGGTCGGCTATGGAAAAAGATGCTATAGAATTTGCTAAAACTTGTGAGAAATGGTAGCTACATGGGAATCTAATACATGCTCCAACAAGGATTCATTCGGTAGGTAGGTTGTTGAATAAAGGGATAGCCACATTGGAAAGTTGTTGCCATCAAGTACTTCACTAAGTAGGTTGAAGAAGTTTCGCCAATCAAAGCAAACATCAAACAAGTGGCTATGATCATTCTTAACTACATCATTTAAAGGTATGAAATCCCTTCTTCAATGGTGACTAACAATGGAGGGCAGTTCAAAAACAAGGATCTAGATGAGCTCTGTGACAAGATCAAAATCAAACAACATCGGTCTTCTATATACTACCCTCAAGGTAATGGACAAGCTGAATCATCTAATAAAAATCTATTGACTATCTTGCACAGAACGGTCAACAAATCTGGGAAGGATTGGCACCTGCAGATCAATCTTGCACTATGTGCTTATAGAACAAGTATCATAATACCTATTGGGGCTACACCTTTTGCTTTGGTGTATGGGGCCGAAGCAATCTTTCCAATTGAGGTTGAAATTCCTTCTTTGAGAGTTTCTTTGCAAGGTCTTATTATTGATGAAGATCACAAAATATCTAGATTGCAAGAACTAGAATTGTTGGATGAACGTCGGTAAGTGGCATTTGATCATCTGAGAGCTTACCAAAAGAGATTGTCTAGAGGTTATAACAAGAAAGTTTGACACGGAGAATTTTAGGGTGGTGATCTTATTTTGAGAGAGAATCCTAAAAATAAATAGTTTCGAGAACAAAAAGGGAAGTTTGAACCCAACTGGCTGGGTCACTACATTGTTACTGCAGTCTTTGGCTCTGGCACCTACCAAATCTCAACACCGGAAGGAGAAGAACTATGTGAACCAATCAACGCCACTCACTTGAAGAAATTATACACTTAGCATTCTCTACTCCATCAATTTGTATAGCTAAAAAGTCATGAAAAAAATCCTAAAAATCGTGAAAAATTCCTGAAGAAAAGAAAAAAAATATCAAAATATCAAAAAAATCAAATGCCTTGGTGAAACCCTGGTAAACAGGCACCTTGGTAGTAAAAAAAAAAGAGAATCTCTACCAAGAAGGTGAAAACTTGGTAAACAGACGCCTCTTGTACTGAAGTGCTCCATCTATCAACACAAAATTGGCATTCCCTATTTTATTTCCCGCTTTCCTGCATCTTTTCTTTAGCTTGTACATATTCTTTAGTCACTTTCGTGACACCTTGGTTATTTTTAGAACCCTCATGGCTTGAAACTGATCAACGTCCTAGTCTTCGGGTAATCGACTGATCAATCTAAATGTCCTAAGCAGTTTAACCAAGTCATTTTTCTGTCAGTAGTACCATGTCATCCAATCCAAGTCAATCAACTATCTCCAAACTACTGTAGAGTTTTACCACTGAGTAAACCAAGCAAAATAAGAACAATGAAAACAATCACTAAAACTATTTGAGATATGATTGAAATTTTCTTTGTGTGCTATCTTTTAAATTGATTTTTTATTATTATTCCCTCTGAGTAACTCAAGGAAGTCTATCTTTACTAAGAGGAGCAAGGATTGGGGGCATAACACTTTTTTTTGTTTTTTGCTTGTAAAAGTGATTCTGATGATCTGAAAAACATCTCATAAGATGGGTGTCTGTGATTAGTGTCTTCACATCAAGGTGAAATCACCACACATACCTCGACTCCATTTATTTGTATGCTACTGGGAGGTTGGAGTCATTTCCTTGTCTGTTTTGAGTAAATTTATTTATTATGCAATCTGGATGCACGCTTAATATGTCCTAGGATATGAACAATAAAATGGTCATTGCGGACAAGATAATCAATATTGCATATGAAAAGGAAGGAAATCTGATTTGTTTAGTGTGTTTGCATGCAAGCAACATTCAGGTCATCCTGGCTCTTTATGCCTTGGTGCTTATGTTCGCTTTCTATATTAAAAAGGACGTGACATTCATGTCATCCTAGCTCTTTGTACCTTGGTGCTTATGTTTATTCCTACATTTCCGCTCAGTGATGATAAAAATCAAATTAAAACCAATGACTCGGTCCTAGTTTGCATACATGTCCTAGTTTGCATTCATACTATGTTTTCAATTTAAAGTTATTTCAACACGATAGAAATGTTTCTAGGTGAGTTGAATCTGAATCAATCATCATTTCTTTGCCAAGTGGTCAACTGTATCATCATCATCAACACAATCAAGTACCTATGTATTGACATCACAAATCCTACATGAGATGTTAGCTGCATACATGAGCATATCATATAGATCCATAAGTCCATTACGCATTCATTTGCATTCATTCTATTACATTGAAAAACGAAAAAAATATATAGCAAACATGGCAGAGCATTCACATATACATTTGCATCATCATGTTCATCCATTAAGTTATTCATTTGCATGAAAAAAGAAAAATATCCATGATCATAAGCAATATAGACATACATATAAATCATCTCATATCAATCAACACAAGTCCAATGAGGTCAAATCATGTGTCGTATATATATCTCATAAAAAATCTCAATGTCAAAAGGCTACAAATGATCTCAAAATGTCATATACAATATCGAAGCAAGAAATATATCGAGTACAAAAATGGGGTACAAAATCTAGGAGATCCACCTCTCCCTCATCACCTAGAGGAGGAGGTGGTGGCTACTAAATAGGGGCATCATTCTATCTGGGTGCCCTAGCTCCGTCTGACTAAGCCATATACTATTAATAAGGCACAACCTGCCTATCCACAGGGACCGTTGTGCTATAGGTTGCCACGTAATACACTACCCTGCTCGTCTGATGAACAACCTCATGCTAAAGGCTGTCACGCTCTACTCTCAAGCTCTGGACCTATTGATCCCGCTCCGCAATCTGAGTCAGAGCAACTTCTAGCTGTGTCTTCAATCCACGCACTCTACCTCTCAAGGCGTAGATGATATCTACAAGTGTCTGACCTCCTGCTCCAACCTCCTCACCTTCACCACCCTACTCCTCCCTCCTTTGTCATACTTGTCCAAGATCATCCTCACCACCAGGGTCCGCTGCCTCACCCATCTCTACATCTACTACGGCCTCTCCTCCCCTATCACCACCTACATCTCCACTAGTTGCTCCCAATGACCCTCCCTCTCCCCTCTAGCATTATCATCTTGTGACATGTGCTCTGCTATTGCTAACACCCAAATCTCCTCCTCCCCTCCTAGGTGTCGGCTCTCTCTGAGCTCGTGCTAGCACATCATCACCCTTATCTATCTGAGGGGACTTCTCTCTAGAATCTCTGAATCGAGGGAATGGATGTCTCTAGAACCAATCGCTAAACTAGGGAATTACCCCTGCATCTCCAACATCCTCCAGATACTCCCACTGTTGTGGCTTTAATCCTACTAACTCCTACATGGCGAGGGAATATGACAGTCTAGGCCCCCATCCTCACCTCTCCTCATCCACAAATCATGCATAATATGTAAACTCCTGGGAGATACTCTGTGGCCTCCCATACTGCCTCAAAATTATACTAACTACAAACCACTCAATAATCATTGTGGATCTACTAACAAGTGGCCAAGTCATAAACATACATCTATGTTGCCTCCTCCAATCATCCCATAACTCCAGACCCCTGGATGGTCTCCAGACTACTGCTATCATGTCATCTAGCTGTCTCCTCTAGTAGTCGGTCTTGCCCAAGTGGGGCTGTGTAATATATCCTGAATATCTATAAACAATGGGTCGACCCTCCCCTCCCACATCATCTACAATTATCCTACAAACTGGGATATGCTCCCAAACCCAAATCTTCAAAACTAATACACCTGTCGCCATACTCTTTGTCCCTTTATAGGTGATCTCGTGCATCTCATGGTACATGTGGGCTAGTAAGCATGAGCCCCAACCTAATTTGATAGGGTGAGTAATAAATATCTCCAACATCCTACCCCATCCACACAAAAATTCCTATTGTCCTCTATCTAGCATAACAAAAGAACCTATAATACCATAAAAAACACAAGCAAGGGGGGACTATGCACCATATCTGATCAAAAGATCATCCTAGGTGATAGAATGATCAAGGATAGTGTCATCATGAAATCACCTGATCAATATGATCTTGTTTGATGCTTCAACCTGACCATTGCCTTGTGGGTAATAGGGAGTGGAAAAGCGGTGTTGGATGTGAAACTTCTCACAAAGTTCACGGACATCCTAATTTTTGAAAGGAAGCCCATTATCTGTAATGATGGACATGGGTACACCATACCGATAGATGATGTAATTAAGGATGAATGAGGCGATCTCCTTGCCAGTGACTTGGGTAAACAACTTCGATCCACTTTGTGAAGTATTCGGTGGCGGTAATGATGAATTTGTGGCCATTGGATGAAGATGGATGGATTTTACCCACAAGGTCAAGTCCCCATTGAAAAAAAGGTCATTGTGTTGTGATTGGTTGCAATTCTTGTGCTAGTACATGTATCAAGTCTCCATGAACTTGGCATTTCTTTCACTTTCTGACAAAGTAGTAGGAGTCTTTTTCCATGGATGGCCAATAGTATCTAGTGTGCATGAGTTTCTTGGCTAGGGATGGTCCGCTTGCATGAGCTCCACAAATTCCTTCATGTACCTCTTCCAAGGCCTTTGTTATCTCATCCTATCCAAACATTGAAGGAGAGTACCATCAAGACTGCATTGGTATAGGGTTTTAACAATAATGGTATATCGAGCGGTTTGGCGAATGAAGGTTTTACGTTGGTTATTCGATTGGTTAGGAGGAAGGGTGTGATCGTGGAGGTATGTGTAGAACTCACCGTACCATGGGGATTTGGAACTGATAGGGTGACATATCATCTCAGATTCAGGGATATCATAAGTGCGAATACAAAGTTGTTCTACCAAGAACTTGTAGTGTGTTGAATTCTGTGGAAGATCTAGGAAAGATGCAATGGTAGCCATAGCATCAGCAACTTGATTCTGATCTCTGGGTATTTTCTCAAAGGTGATAGTAGTGAATGATGCCTTTAATTTTTCCACCATTTGTTTGTATGGCATGGGTTTGTATCCTTGGTTTGATATTCATTTGGTGCTTGTCGAATGACCAGTTGGGAGTCGCCATATACTTGTAGTTCTTGTAAATTCAATTGTACAGCTAGCCTGAGTCCTGTGATGAAGGCCTCATATTCAGCTATGTTGTTGGTGCATGGAAATGTGAGCCTATAAGACTTCAGGATGTTGTCACCTTGAGGTGTGATAAACAGGATACCTGCCCCTAAACCATGCCTAGTGTATGAACCATCAAAGTATAGTTTCCATGGTTGTGTTGTTGTGATCATGAATATCTCTTCATCTAGAAAATTGGAAATGAGAGGATGATTGCCTATGAGGGGAGCATTGACCAATTGATCTGCAATAACTTGGCCTTTTATTGCCTTACGGTCCACATATTCGATGTCAAATTCACTTAGAATCATCACCCATTTGGCCAACCGGCCTGTCAACACTGTTTTGCTAAGTACTTGAGTGGATCAATCTTTGCAATGAGCTACACTTTATGTGTCAACAGATAGTGCCTCAGTTTAGTGGCTACCAAGAATACTGCTAGGCAAGCTCACTCAATAGGTGTGTAATTGAGTTCATAGCCACCAGTGTGCGAGAGATGTAGTAAACAACACACTCTTTCCCTTTTGCATTGTGTTGTGCCAATAGTACACCCAATGTTGTATTTGTTGTTGATATATAGAGTAGTAGAGGCTTAGTCGGATCTTCTAGTATCCCACTGAAAGTGGATGTTCTTGTGTAACAGGTGTGTAAATGGGTGACACTTATCTACCAGTTGTGCAATGAATCTTCAGATGGATTGAAGCCGCCCTTGTAATGTCCTTAGATGACTGATGTTTTTCAGAGGTGGCATGTCCATAATTGCTTTGACCTTTGTAGGATCAACCTCAATACCCTTACTTCAGACAATATATCCTAGAAGCTTCCCTGAGGTTACTCCAAAGACACATTTATTTGGGTTGAGTCGAACATGATATTGTTCTAGTCTATCAAAGATTTTCTCTAATATTTCTGGATGACCTTCTCTTGTTAGTGATTTTGCCAATAAGTCATCAACATAATCTTCCATTATGGTATGCATCATGTCATAAAAGATGGTGGTCATTGCTCTTTGATAGGTCGCTCATGTATTCTTTAAACCAAAAGACATTACATTCCAGTAGTATGTGCCCCAAGGACATGTGAAGGTCATCTTATGTTGATCCTCTGGTGCGATCTTTATCTGATTGTACCCTTAAAAGCCATCCATGAGTGAAAGCATGGCATGTCCTGTTGTTAGGTCCACTATTGTGTCGATGTTTGGTAGGGGGAAGTCATCTTTAGGACATGCTTTGTTCAGATCTCTGAAGTCAATATAGATATAGATGCCCCCATTTGGTTTTTCCGATGGGCATAATATTGGATATCCAATTTGCATAACCAATTGGTCTAATAAAACCAACATCTAGGAGTTTTTTAAAATCTGCTTTGACTAGTACTGTAATCTGAGGATGCATCTTGTGAAGCTTTTGCTTGACAGGCTTGGCTCCTTCTACTATGGTGAGGTGATGCATGACTAAATCAGGATCAAGCCCAAGCATGTTTGCATATGACCATGCAAAGTTAATTTGGCACTTCTAGAAGAATTCAACAAACTTAGGTTGTTCCTCTGGAGTTAAAACAGATGCCAAATGTATGTGGTGAGGTGTTTCAGGAGTCCCCACGTTGTATTCTTTTGTTTCCTTTATGAGAATTGTTGATCATTCCTGCAGTGTACTAGAAAGGAGAATGTCAAACCTTTCATCCTTCGGCACCTCAAAGAGGTTTTCACCATTGGATACGCTCTTTCCTTTTACTTTTGTGGGATCAAACAGTTCCACAGTGTGGTTTTCACTGGAAGATCCATGTTTTATTGTTATATTTTTGTAGCTGAAAGGTTTGGCATCCGCCCCAAAGTATTGCGCTATTAAGTTCTATGGCGAATCCAGCTTTGTGATCCTCGCTTGGCATGTTATCCCGTAGTTCCAAAAAGTCAATGATTGCCTCATTGTTTTGGAAACGGTCAAGACATGGGGGATTAGGTTGGTTCCATTCGATGAGTTCAAAATGGATAATGGGAATTAACTCATAGATTAGGTTAATTTCATTAGATGTGTTAGTGAGGGTTAAGACGTTATGGTGAAGGTTGTTGATGGTACTCTCCCCGTCAGAATCAGGCGTAGGATGCTACATAGGGTCTATGGAAGATGTTTCCTGTCCATGAACCCAAGATGTCTTTATCTGTGCTTCTCCGTAAACAGGGATGTCTTTGCCAGCTGGAGGTAGTGATGCGTCTTCCTCATCTGAAGTATTAAGCTGGATGGAATCAAATTCACACTCATGTGAGTCGGTCTCTTAGTTGCTCTCCGGTATACGATTGCTATACCATATTGGGATATCCTTTGAGTTAAACACTATAGGTGTGATCGGCTGATGTACTTGGATAGATGGAATGATTGGTGTTTCAGGAAGAATTATAGGGATCAAATAATCCAATATGAGGAGTAACGGCGTTGTTGAATCTGTTGTTTCTGCTAGAGTTGCTAGTGTTGTTGATACTATTGGGGATTCTTATAGTGCTAGTGGTGTTGTTGATGTGGTTGTTGCTACTGATGGGGTTGCTAGTTTGATTGGTGGGATGATTGGTGTTGTGGATGGTTTTCCTGGGATTTTTAGCCTCAATGGGGCAGTTGTTATGATGTGTGGTGCTATAGATATAATCAAAGGTGACCTCATTAGGTTTTTAGGCTGATATAGTGGTTTGCTGGGTTTTCCTTTGAATTTAAGCTTAGCAAGGATCTCCTTTTGAAAGCCTAGTCCCTTGTTATGTTTGGGCTTTAATTCCAGTTGTAGCGGTTCATGTTGTCCTTGCTTGCAAGGTCCCAAAGCACTCTTACCATCATGTCCAAGGCCCATTCAGATTGGTAGCAGAACAACTCCTTTGGATGAACGCTCTGCATCATTATAGGCTTTGATTATAATCTTCTTGCGGGGATCTACTGATTCAATTGCATATCCCAAAGCTGTGACTAATTGTAGCTTACAGATATTCAGGTCTGCTCCATTATCGATCAAGACTCACTTGATCCTATGCTGGTTGATAAACCCTTCAATGTGGAGTGAGGCATTGTGAGGTTGCTGGTAGGACGAGTTGTCACTTTCAGAGAAAGTGAGACAAGGTGATGACCTTAGATTTCCAACCATGGCTTGGAACTGATCTGTATTTAGGTTTGTAGGGACTGATGCCTCTTGGAGAGCTTGATCAAAGATTGTTTTATGGTATGGAGATAGGCGCAATAGCTCTAAGATAGATATCAGTGCAGGCATTTTTTCTAACTGTTCCACAAGGTTATACTTGCTTTGGGATAGATGGGGTGCCTTGTGGAGCTTCTTTTGTGGTGATCTTACCGCGACGTATAACAACATTGCAAGTGGAGCTGGGATTTTTGATGGTAATAGTTGCAATTTGTTCACTGGCATCATATAGGTGATTAATAGTGTAATTATACGTGACTTGTGTATAATCGATGGTATATGTGTTTCTCCCTGAAGTGGAAGGACCCCTTTGATCTTGTGATGGAAGTGGATTTTTAAACATGAGATGATCATTGTTTGTTGTCTTTGGGTCATGTCCTTTGATTTTGATTTCACCTTGGTCAATAAGATCCTTAATAAGATCTTTCAATCTGTGACAATTGCTTGTCTTATGCCCTTTCCCTTGATGGAAATCACAATGTTCAGTATCCCTCCACCATGAAGGTTTGACTTGAGGTTCATAATTTGATGTTTTGGGTAAGGTAACCAGATTTTGAGAAACTAACTTACATAACACTATTTTGATGGGTTCCCCTAAGGGAGTGTATGTTCATTTTGGTTTAAAATTTTGTTGGCGTTGTCTGGGTTCTTCTTGAGATGTATTGCGTCCTTGATTTGGAGGAGCAATTGTGTTATTCTTGGGTGGGGGGTTTTGTCCTGCAAATCAAACCATAGGTTGTGCACTTTTGATAGTTCTTGCATCCACAACCTCATCGTTGATGACATTTTTATTTTTGTTCCAGAAATTAGGCTTGTCACTATTGAAGCGTGGGTGAGGGCCATCCTTTGGTTCATTATATATTTTGATAAGCCCTTTTTTTATGAGAGCTCGTTCACATTTTAAGCCTTTGGTGATCATGTCATTGAAAGAGTCTGTGTGTTTTACGTCTAGGTGAAATTTCATTTCGTCATTTAAGTTGGAAATAAATATTTCCACTAGTTCTTGTTCAGGTAACTGAAGAGAACATCTGCTAGACATTTGATGCCCATTGTTGCAGAAAGACTGAAAATAGCTCACCTGGTTTTTTTTTAGTGTTACATAGATCAGCCATGTTGATATCACGTTCAATGTTATGTGAGTAATGTGCCAGGAATTTTTGGACAAGTTCTTCAAATATCCTAATGTCACCTGGTAATAGGGAAAACAATGATGTGGTTGTTCCTCCCAAGCTTTGGGGAAAAAGTCGCATTAGGTATGTATCCTCGTATGCCACTTCGAGGCAAGCTGAATGGAATTCTCTAACATGATCACGAGGATATCCTTTTCCTTGGTACTTTTCAAACTTGGGTGTTTCAAACCCTCGCGGAAAAGGTGGCATATGAAGATTCCTATCAAAGTGATAGGGACAAATGTCATTAAGTGAAAATTGATTGGTTTTTACACCACTATGAAGTTGTTGGGCGAGATTTTTGACTTGCTGCCGCAACATGTCTATTTCATTTGGAGGAGGAGGAGGTGGGGGATTACCTTGATGAAGGTTATATTTGATGTGATTTCAACCTCTTTCATCCTCATTGCGACTTTGGCGTTGTGATGCTTGCCTTAGTTGTGCAACATCAAAGTCAGAGGGTAGTTTAGCCCCCTCTTGAGCAAGTCTTAAAAAGTGAGCATCGACATTGGTCCTGAGTATTTCGTCAAAAAATTTATTAAAGAGAGGGTTGTGTTGTGCCCTTTCTATTGCTACAGGAGTAGGAGTACTTAGATTGTCATCATTTACGTTTCCTCCAAGGGCTTCTTGGAATTCATTGATATTTTCCTCCTCTTCCTCTTAAATTTCTCGTTGTCTAGACCTGGACCTAGTATGAGTCATTTTGTTTACAATTTTTTGTTGAAGTTTGATGAAAATTATGATGTATTCGTGATGAAATGAAAGATTGATGTTTGGTGAAGTGCTTTGCATACAGATCCCTAGCACTAAAGGTAGATGTTACCAAAGTTCTTTCTTGAATTGCTTGTTGTGTTGGATTGACAAATTTTGATGTGATAAGGTGTAGAGAAATCTGAGATATATTACAAACTCAACTACCTAGTAATGAGAGAATACACTCAGAGACTATTTTTAACCTATGTAGAAATGCCTCTTAGGATGAGTTTATCCTAGATGTAGAGACATTCTAAAGGTGATGTGTTTTGTGTTTGATTCAAGCAATATCGAAATAGAACTTAGGACAAAAACCTCTTGATGTTTTGAGAGTTGGAATGGATTTGATGAGATGTGAATATGATAATGGATGAGATGTGAACTTCAATAGAAACTTTGTGTTACAAAAGGAATAAACTATTCCTCTTCTTGTTCAGGGGTTGGTGGTTCTTCCCTAGCCGAGTTATATGTGATGCAAATATCTGGAAAGAAGGCACGATTTATCTTGCCTCCCTTATTTTGATGAATACTTGTTTTGGAATTGGATTTTCTAATTTTTCTTTGACAAGAAAACAAAGCAACTACACAAACACAAGAATGTTGCCTCAAAAGGCACAAATAGGTGTGGGTCTAGATCAACCCAATCCTTTGAACTTTTTTATGACCCTTTCCTTCAAATGTATTTTAGACGTTTTTCCAAAGCCTGAAGTCGGCTCAATTTGCACTGGTCTTGACTCAAAAATGAAAACACTTCAAACACTCTTAATCCCTAAGGTCAAATGGCCAGTTGCGATAACTTCAACCCACATCTTGATATTTCTTCAACTTTGGTACTACATACCTTATGAATCCCACTGTGGCAGGTAAGGATGTCATATACTAACCCTTGCGTGAGCATAACAAATAGATGATCCCTATGATGGGGGAGTCACCACTTTTATCGGGCTACAAGTAACCTTTCAAAAAGCTATGTTTCTACTCAAGGAAATATGTATGGTGAGTATCTTGGGAGCAAAACCATCTATGATCTTGCACTGAACTTCTCACAAATATCCTCAATCAATAGAATGTGTGGGCTACTACTTAAATGTGTTTAGTAATTTTTGATGTTTTTGGACATAAGTTCATTCTGCAGTGACTCACTTAAGAGCCTTGTAACTTGTGGTGGGGCCCATTTGTCTTTTCGGCAAGTTACACTGTAGGAACAACTATACCCAAGGCTACAACTTTCGCTCTCACCTGATTTCAATAGCGGCTCGAAGGATTTACCACGCAAGGTCGTTCCCAAGAGTGATGTGTCTCTTGGCAGGCCTCTCTTAAAAAGATAAAATTTGAGTGTTACTAACACTTTTCTCTTGCACCTAGGACCACAAAAGCCAAGGGAGAGGATAGTGTGTGTTAGAAGTAGGACCACTCGACAAACTCTTTTGCACAAGTGTGCCAAACATAAAATACACTTGTTCTTTTTAACTTGTCATTGCAATGATGTTCTATCTAATTGGAGATGTTGCTCCAACAACCATGATGTTCTTTTTAACTTAAAAACCAATATGTTTGAGTAAACTAGGAATTTGAAATCCTGGTCAGCTGAAATTGAAACACATATGAATGAAGTAAATCATTTTGCAAAATAAGACAAGCTGATTGTTCTTTTTATTTGGACAAAAATTGAAGTGTTGATTGTGAATTTTCTTAAATTTGATGCAAGAAATGAGATTTGTCTTGTCTTGTTTTAAGCACCAAAATAGAGATTTGTTTCCTAACATTCAAGTAAACAAAATTGTGTTGTGATTTTTAGAGCACCAAATGATGTGTTTTTTACTTTAAGTAAAAATTTAAAAAAAAAAAAGGAGTTAGTTTTAAAACCTACACATGAAGCGAAAAGTTAGTAAAATCCGAACCTATGGTGGGCTTCCACAAGCCTAAGAAAAATTATTTTATCTGTTACATGGCCATTTTTACAACGTTCTGTTACAATAGCGCTACTCTGTATATAAACAAAAGCGCTACTTAACACAAACACGCAAAAATATAGACAAAAGCGCTAAGAAACTAGACTTAGACAATAATAATCAAATGCGTTATAACATGGGCAATAGTGCTAAATTTGAGACAATAGCGCTAAAAGATAAATTTTCAATAGCGCTAAAGCACGAACAAAAGCGCCAAAGTGCGACCTGTGTGTCAAGCTAAACAGTCAAAAAGTTAGTTTGTTAAAAAAAATGTTATTGGATTCACATTGGGTTCACCAAATGATGCTTTGCAAAATGGACAATGTTAGACAAAAGCCTGTGGTCGTATAACACACAAAAACACAAGAAACAAAGACAAACGTTAGTGTTAATCAACCAAAAACAAGTCTAAGTAGGCATACGAAAAGAGACACTAAAAACATGATAAAATATTTAACTATGGAAGCAAATACAACAAGGCATCTCCAAATGCCTTCTACCATGCTCTTAGCTCTTGCTCCCTTGTTCCTCTCCTCTCCAAGTTCCAAATTAGTGTAGCTCTCAGCAGCTTTTTGCACTATGGATGCCTTATGGAGGTTCAAGATTGTAGATGATTATGAAAAGTATGCAAATGCAAGCTTAATAACCAAAGAAAGATGAGTTATCTAAATTCTATTTGTTAATTTTAACCAAAAGAGTGAATATGACTAAAATATGCTAAATGCTCTCTAAAATTCTCTATAACTTAGATGCATACAAGTTTTTAGGATCTAGATTATGAAGCAAAGGGCTCTATTTATAGGGAAAATGGAGCAATGGATGGTTGAGATTGAGCAATCTCCACAAGGGTCAGGATTCAATGATATTTAATCCATGTGAGGGCTTTCAAACCAATCCTAGGATGACAAGTGTCAACATGAGAGGGGTTGAGAGGAGAGGGAATAAGCATTAAATGCTTGACATGACTAGAGAGTTAACTTGGGAGTTAAGGTCAAGGTTGGGTTGAGTGAATAAATTTTTTATTCAAAGAGTAAAGATTTTATCCAATGCATAAACTCTTGTGCAAAGGTTAAAGGGATAACCATGTTCAAAGTAATAAATGTTTGAGGAGACACATAAGTCACATGAGGGTTGAGTTAAGGGTTAACCATAAATGGTCATGTAAGACCAATAAGTGGTTTGGAAGACTTTAGAGGTTAGTTTGTTGAACAGAAAAAAAACATTTAATGTTTTCAAAGACTTTGAAGTCTTTGAGAAGTGACTTCAAGTTGCTCAGGAATGTAACAAGAATTAGGGGATGGATTAGGTTAATTAGGAAGGGTTTACAAGAATCTAGAAGGGGGTTAGGATTGCAAGTGGGTTTGGTGGGTGAGGGAAAATAGGATTTTAATTAAAATAAAATTAATTTATTTCAACTTGTGGTTGCAACTTGCATTTGTAGGAAAATGCAAGTGGGGGGCAATAAATGATTTTAAATAAATGTTTTTAATTATTTATTTAAAATAAGAACGGAGATAAAATTAAATAAATAATATTTATTCATGTAATTGATTGTGAATTTGGTATAATGAATTAATTAAATAAATTGAATAATTTATTTAATTAATATAAGAATATATTGAAGATGAATTAATTAAATATTAATTTAATTAACTAATGGCTAGTGGATTTTTAATCAAATAAATAGCAAATATTCATTTAATTAAAATGGATAGATTTATGTGACTTTACCAATGATGATAATGTGATCAACATGATTGAAACTTCCCTATCTGATTATTTCAATGTGATCAGAGTCAAAGATGAGCAAAACAAACCATGAACTATGAATGTCGTGACTCGTGCTCAAAGAAAAGTTACTCTCAAAGGAGCTAGCTCCTCATCTCCTAATCAGACATCAACAAATCCATTGGAAACATTAAACCTACCAACTTCTTCAAACAAACAATCAAATATGATCACGACTAAATCTAAACAGTTGGCTTCATCATCTTCTTCTGGTTACAACATTATTGAACAATTAAAACGAACTACTGCTCAAATCTCCATTCTTGAACTACTTAAGATCTCTTGTGCTCATAGAGAGATCCTAGATAAAGCTTTTCTCACTACTAACGTCCCTAAAGACTTAGATTTGGATTGGTTTCAATCTATGGTGGGTCACCTGACTTCACCTAACTACTTGTCCTTCTCTGAAGAAGATGACAATTCCCTGAATCATCCACATAACTACCCATTGCACATTGAAGCCATGATATATAAACATTGAGTCAAAAGTGTTTTGATAGATGAACGTGCTAGGTTCAATATTTGTACCTACAATTTACTGATACAGTTGGGATTTTCTGAGAATGCCATTGATCCAACAAAGAAAATAACAATCAAAACTTGTAATGAAGAAAGAACCTCTAAAGGTCCGATACTATTACCGATCAGGGTGGGACCTATGGAAAGAGATGTTATTTGTCAGGTGATTGACCTTCCTCTGTCCTACAACATCTAGCTCGGCAAACCATGGATTCACAAAATGCAAGCAGTTCCATCTACATACCATCAATGTCTAAAATTTCCCTACAATGGAGTTGAAGTCAGTGTTCCTGCTAATACAAGCTACACCTGTAATGATTTCAAATAGTGTGTTGATACCCTTGTTCCTCATAACAGAGCAACCTTAGCAATTGAGAGTTCAGAAAATTTGATGAAAGACTTAAAAAAGAAACTGAAAAATTACAGATACTGGCATGGATGGATACAAGATAGAACCTGTACTTTCACTGATGAATCTTCCTCCATCACCAAGATAGCCTAAAAAACCATTTGAAGCTATGAAGCCACAAAATTCAATGACAAACATCATCTATGATGGTACTTTTGTACAATCCTCTGCTTCTCTTGCAAATGAAATAGAAGAGATAGTTGTGCTCAAATGGATTTACAAAGGGGCAAATGAGGATAGGGAAGTGCAATGTTGTGAAATTTCTCTTAAACAATATGGTAAAGGCTATCAGATAATCCAACGTATGGGGTTTTCAAGTACAGGTCCTCTGGGAAAGTGTCAAGAAGGAATTATTGAACCTATCAAGCTACAAACCAAGTCTACAAATGACAAAACTGGACTTGGATACCATATAGAGGAGTCTTCAAATAAAAAACACACTTCTCATCAACAACCTAAGTGGAGGAAAAAGATACTACATCAAACATCACAGGAAGTAAATACTCAACAAACTCAGGAAGAGTATGAGAAACAACAAGAAAAAGTGGCAATCAAGAGAGAAGAAGCATCTTGTAATCAAGTTCCAAATGTATCGGCATTAACACTACAAGAAGTAAAAATCCCAAAAGACACGAGAGAAGAGGTGGAAGGAATGAAAGAAATATTTGCACCATTAAACATTCATGTCACATATATGGGAATAATGCAAGAAGAGGATTCAGAAACATACTTGAATGAGTATGAATGGGGTCCAAAACCTCTATCAGATGCATCTACCGAGGAAACTCCTAAGAACTTAATGATATCATAGATGAATCACAAGAGATAATACACTTGAAGCTGGAACGAGAAATAGAGGAAATCAAACTAAAAAGACAAGAAGATTATGAGCAATAGTTGAAAGAAGAAAAAGCATAGGAAAATTCCTCACCTACTGTATCTCCTTCTAATGAGATAAGGCAAATCAGACATGGGAATACAAATGAAGAACTAGAGGCTAGACAAGCAGAATCGATCATCAGTCTAGAGGAAGATGAATGAGAAAGAAGACATAGATTAACAGAGCCATGTCAACGGGTATGTCAACTACAAGTGATCATTGAACCAGAACATGAAGGAACTTGCAACATAAAAGATGTTGATATTAATACTATGCATGTTTTCACTGAGCCACCTAAAGAGGAGTCACCTGAAGAGGAGTCAGAAGCTTCATCTTCTGACTTTGATCACTCTAAAATAAGATCTATTTATGATATTACCTATTCGACACCAAACTATGACTACTTTGTCATGAATGTCGAAACTTTGTTTGAAGAACCTGTTGTTGTTGAATCACAATATGTAGTCTAGTCTGAAGTAGAAGAAGGTGCTAGTAGTAGTTATGATTGGTTAGATCCTCTAAATGCTAATGTAAACTTTGATCATCGTGTTATAACACTTCCTGGTCTTGAGATGCTTACGCAATGTAGTCTTCTAGAACTCAACTTGTTGGTCCAAGGTTGTGATGACAATACCCTGAATTCCCTTGAACCCATTGAATCTTTATCCCCGATACACCCTAAGCTTATTAAGCGTACTTTAAAAGATCAACCCATAGATATACCTACCTTTGCCAATGACTATACATTATCTTGCTATCTTAACACAATCAAACAAATGAACTCTTCCACCAGTGAACAAAGTGTGAATCTGACAAAAGTAGATGTCAAGTATCTTAGTCTCAAAAATCAAAAAAAGAAAAATAAGTGTTCTGATGATGAAAATCATATTGTGGCGGTGTCAGAATCAAAAATAGTAAAAATAAAAGACATACCTAATGGTGAAAACCTCTTTGAGGCACCTAAAGGTGAGATACTTGATATTTTGTCTGATCACTTTCAAGAGCGATCATCGGTGCTAGTTGAACCTACATAGCTAGTGAACATCATAATAGAATAAACTCAACATATCATACATGTGCCACAATCCCTATCAACAGAAGAATTGAAATAATTTGCTAATTTCTTCACAAAGAAAAAGATCAATTTTGCATGGACATATGATGATATGTCAGGTCTGGATCCTGACCTCATAATGCATAATCTTTCTATTGCTCCTGGAGTCAAGCCTGTCAAGAAAAAACTCTGAAAAAGGCATCGTCATGTTGCATTACTTGTTAAGGTTGAGCTAGAAAAATTACTAAAAGCAGGATTCATTAGAGCAATTGATTATGCTGAGTGGATATCTAATATTGTACCTGTTTCCAAACCTAACAAATTAATACATGTTTGCATAGATTTAAGTGACTTAAACAAAGCATGTCCAAAAGATGATTTTCCACTGCCTAACATAGACATGATAGTAGACATGACTGTTGGCTATTAAGTGTAATCTCTGATGGATGGTTTTTCTGGATACAATTAGATCAAAATTGCACTTGAGGTTCAAGAGAAAACAACGTTCACCAGTGCCTACGGAACTTTCTGCAAGAATGTGATGCCCTTTGGCTTAAAGAATGTAGGTGCTACCTATCAAAGAGAAGTAACCACAATCTTTCATGACGTGATGCACAAAAAAATGGAAGACTATGTCGATGACACCTTACTCAAATCTATGAAAAGTTCAACACATCTCTCGGAACTAGGTCCAATCTTAGACAGAATGGAAAAAATTAACCTCGGATTGAATCCTAAGAAATGCGCATTTGGAGTTACATCTGGCAAAATCCTAGGATACATACAACCATTCACAAAAGTATTACAAAAAGGAGTTACATACAACTGAGATAAAGACTGTGAACAACACCTAAAGTAGATCAAGGAATATCTTGATGCCACCGATTCAAGACAAACCCTTGATTCTCTACATATCAGATACTGATACATCATTGGGGACATTTTTGGCTCAACAAAATGAGAACAAAAAGGAATGACGTATATACTATATCAGTAGGACCTTGGTGTCCTATGAGATGAACTACACTATCATTGAGAAAGCTTGTTTGGCATTGGTCTTTGCATCACAAAAATTAAGACATTACATGCTAGCACATTCTATTAAACTGGTGACTAAGATTGATCCTCTAAAATATCTTATAAGGCAACACTTACAGGGAGATTTGCTAAATGGGTTAAGATACTCACATAATTTGACATTAAGTATGTAGAACACAAAGCTATCAAAGGGAAAGTCATTGCAGATCAACTTGTCGATGCTTTGCTTGAAGAAAATCACCCTTGGAACATAGAATTTCTAGATGAATCCATAATGCATCTTACTCAACGATCCTGGAAAATGTTCTTTGATGGATCTTTTACTCAACAAGGTTCTGGTGCCGGAATTCTTTTTATCACTCCTCAAAGATACTCAATTCCAAAGGCATAGAAGATCCTCTTTCCTTGTACCAACAATATTGCAGAATATGAAGCCTTGGTAAATGGAATCAAGCTAGCTATTGAATGGAATGTTTTTGATCTATACATCTATGGTGACTCTCAGCTGATAATCAACCAAATCAATGATATATATCAAACTCAGGATGAAAAATTGATTCCCTATAAAATAATGGTTGATGACTTTAAGAAATACTTTACCTTTGGGTAAGTGCAAGGTAATGGGTCACAAATTGGGAAAATTCCATGAGTTGGAAAACGCACTCTTAGAAACGGGGGCCCATTTTTGCTTCGGGCCCTCAAGGCAAAAAGTAATGGGGGCCTGCTTGAAAACGAAATGGGGTCCCATTTTTAAATCCGATTTTACCCATCCTCACAACCATTTATCGTCACAAAAAAGGAACGAGCCCCTGTTTCCAAAACGGCGGCCCATTTTGTGGAAGTTGATTCCACAACCCGCCAGTTGCCTTGGGATTAAGTCCGAGATAGGCCTGGGATGGCCACACCTGAGACATGGACCTACAAATTCAAATCTCCATGAACGAAAGCACAAATATGAACTTCTGAAATAGTTTACATGCCTCTAATTAGAGAATTTTTATATGAAATTAAAACCCATTTCTGATTATACTGTCTAGATTCTAAATATGTATTTTTTTTTTTAAATTGATTACATTAATTATTTTATTTTCCTTTGATCTTGGATAGAGAGCCCCCTGTTGAGAGCTCAAGTTCTTGGTTTCAAAACTAACTATGTGTGCAGATATGTTGATGTCTTTTTGATGCAGGGTTCTGATTGATTGATATATCTTTATGGCAAGCTTGGGAAGCCTTGTGGCTGGGTACCTCCTCTACAGATTACTCCTCATAATTTTTTGGTTCATATGGAAAATGTTATGTATATCTTCGATAAGCCATGTAATGGGAGGGTGATCAATATCAAATATGTAATTGGGTTGATGGGGTTTTTTGGATAATGATATGTATATCTTTGAAAGCTATGTAATGGGAGGGTGATCAAAATCAGATATGTAATTGGGTATATGGGGTTTTAAATTTACTTTTCTGGGCCACAACCGGAGGTTTTCTTGCAAGTTCTTTCCTGTTGGTATGCCCTTTGAACCCGTTTGTATTTTCAAAATTCAAAATTAATAAAATATAAGTTTAGTGGCTTGTCAACTTTTATCAAAAAAAAAAAAAAACTATTTTCATTTAATTTATACTAAATAGGGTCCATAAACTTGAAATATTAACTAATTTTGTTAATTTAATAACTTTTTTATTTTAATGAATTGTGAAAAAAAAATGATATGTCATCAATCTACACAAAATTATTTTCTATTTAAAAAAATAAATAAAAAAATGGTAAGTTTACGTCAAATTATGTGGGTCGTACACGTCAAATTTTGAAAAAGATAATTACGATCATTAAAAAATTAATTAAAAACATATTTAAAAAGAAATACAGAAAAATATGCTCATCAATTTTCAATGTGTTACAAACCATTTCCCAAAACAGTTTGAGAAAATAATTTTAATTGTGTCAAAAAGTGTGGGCCGTACACAAGCATGGTATGGTCCTGAAACAAACATTTTTAAAACATGGTTTTTAAAACTCCATTCAAAAAGCTATTTTTTATTATGTGGGTACTAAAATAAATTACACATTTGGAAAGTAGACTCAGAGGGATATATTTTATATTACTGACTTTTTCCAAGATTCAATCTCCAAGTGTTTCAAAATTTAAGCTCAAATGAGACAAAACTTGAAAAATCAGTGAAAACACCTCCATTTTTTGGCCAAAAAGTGGACTCAGCTTCTTGCACTGACCCCTTTGTATCATTTCAGAAGATTCTTGGATCAACAAACAAATCAACAAATGCTATGGCTATATTGGCCTCTATACCATAGCTCCAAGAATCTAAGTTCCGCTATGATTCTTGGTGGAAGAGCTTCATTATCCTGCTTATGATTCCCTCGAGTCCCAGATGGTTTGATCTATCGTTGGACATGACTCATCTCACTATAGCCATATCTACTCTTACGTGACCAAATTATCCCTGATAACCTTACCCGTAATGAGAAAAGAAACCTGATTTGCAATGCTTCACGGTATGTCATCATCGCTAATGATCTGTATAAGTGAGGTTTAGATAGTACTTTGCTTAGGTGTCTAGAACCTGAAGAGTCTCAACATACATTATCTGAAGTCCATGAAGGTATTTGTGTATCTCACTCAAACGTTCTAACTTTAGCTCGGAAACTGTTAAGGGTTGGCTACTACTGGTTAGCTATGGAAAAAGATGCTATAAAATTTGCTAAAACTTGTGAGAAATGCTAGCTACATGGGAATCTCATACATGCTCCAGCAAGGATTCATTCGGTAGGTAGGTCGTTGAATAAAGGGATAGCCGCATTAGAAAGTTGTTGCCATCAAGTACTTCACTAAGTAGGTTGAAGCAGTTTTGCTAATCAAAGTAACTGTCAAACAAGTGGCTATGTTCATTCTTAACTACATCATCTGCAGGTATGAAATCCCTTCTTCAATTGTGACTGACAATGGAGGGCAGTTCAAAAAGAAGGATCTAGACGAGCTATGTGACAAGATCAAAATCAAACAAAATTGGTCTTCTATATACTACCCTCAAGGTAATGGACAAGCTAAAGAATCTAATAAAAAATTGTTGACTATCTTGCACAAAATGCTCAACAAATCTGGGAAGGATTGGCACCTACAAATCAATCCTGCACTATGCGCTTATAGAACAAGTATCAGAATACCTATTGGAGCTACACCTTTTGCTTTGGTGTATGGGGCTGAAGCAGTCTTTCCTATTGAGGTTGAAATTCCTTCTTTGAGAGTTTCTTTGCAAGGTCTTATTACTGATGAAGATCACAAAATATCTAGATTGCAAGAACTAGAATTGTTGGATGAACATCGGCAAGTGGCGTTTGATCATCTGAGAGCTTACCAAAAGAGATTGTCTAGAGGTTATAACAAGAAAGTTCAACATGGAGAATTTTAGGCTGGTGATCTTATTTTGAGAGAGAATCCTAAAAAATCAATAGTGTCGAGAACAAAAAGGGAAGTTTGAACCCAACTGATTGGCTCACTACATTGTTACTGCAGTCTTTGGCTCGGCAACTACCAACTCTCAACACCAAAAGGAGAACAACTCTGTGAACCAATCAACACCACTCACTTGAAGAAATTCTACACTTAGCATTCTCCACTCCATCAATTTGTACAACTAAAAAGTCATGAAAAAAATCCTTAAAATCGTGAAAAAATCCTGAAGAAAAGAAAAAAAAAATATCAAAATATCAAAAAAATCAAATGCCTTGGTAAAAACCTAGTAAACAAGCACCTTGGTAGTAAAAAAAAAAAGAGAATCTCTACCAAGAAGGTGAAAACTTGGTAAATAGGCGCCTCTTGAACTGAAGTGCTCCATCTATCAATGCAAAATTGGCATTCCCTATTTTATTTACCACTTTCCTGCATCTTTTCTTTAGCTTGTACATATTCTTTAGTCACTTTCGTGACACCTTGGTTATTTTTAGAACCCTCATGGCTTGAAACTGATCAATGTCTTAGTCTTAGGGTAATCAACTGATCAATCTAAATGTCCTAAGCAGTTTAACCAAGTCATTTTTCTGTCGGTAGTACCAGGTCATCCAATCCAAGTCAGTCAACTATCTCCAAACTACTGCAGAGTTTTACCACTGAGTAAACCAAGCAAAATAAGAACAATGAAAACAATCACTAAAACTGTTTGAGATATGATTGAAATTTTCTTTGTGTGCTATCTTTTAAATTGAGTTTTGATTATTATTCCCTCTGAGTAACTCAACGAAGTCTATCTTGACTAAGAGGAGCAAGGATTGGGGGCATAACACTTTTTTTTGTTTTTTGCTTGTAGGAGTGATTCTGATGATCTAAAAAACATCTCATAAGATGGGTGTCTATGATTAGTTTCTTCACATCAAGGTGAAATCACCACACATACCTCGATTTCATTTATCTGTATGCTACTGGGAGGTTGGAATCATTTCCTTGTCTGTTTTGAGTAAATTTATTTATTATGCAATCTGGATGCATGCTTAATATGTCCTAGGATATGAACGATAAAAGGGTCATTGCAGACAAGATAATCAATATTGCATATGAAAAGGAAGGAACTCTGATTTGTTTAGTGTGTTTGCATGCAAGCAACATTCATGTCATCTTGGCTCTTTATGCCTTGGTGCTTATGTTCGCTTTCTATATTAAAAAGGACGTGACATTCAGGTCATCCTAGTTCTTTGTACCTTGGTGCTTATGTTTATTCCTACATTTCCGCTCAATGATGATAAAAATCAAATTAAAATCCAGTGACTCGGTCCTAGTTTGCATGCATGTTCTAGTTTGCATTCATACTATGTTTTGCATTTGAAGTGATTTCAACATGATAGCAATGTTTCTGGGTGAGTTGAATCTGAATCAATCATCATTTCTCTGCCAAGTGGTCAACTGTATCATCATCATCGACACAATCAAGTACCTATGTATTGACATCACAAATCCTACATGAGATGTTAGCTACATACATAAGCATATCATATAGATCCATAAGTCCATTACGCATTCATTTGCATTCATACTATTACATTGAAAAACGAAAAAAATATATAGCAAACATGGCATAGCATTCACATATACATTTGCATCATCATGTTCATCCATTAAGTTATTCATTTGCATGAAAAAAGAAAAATATCCATGATCATAAGAAATATAGACATACATATAAATCATCTCATATCAATCAACACAAGTACAATGAGGTCAAATCATGTGTCGTATATATATATAAATATATTTCATAAAAAATCTCAATGTCAAAAGGCTACAAATGATCTCAAAATGTCATATACAATATCGAAGCAAGAAATATATCGAGTACAAAAATGGGGTACAAAATCTAGGAGTCCCGCCTCTCCCTCATCACCTAGAGGAGGAGGTGTTGTTTGTTGAATAGGGGCATCATTCTATCTGGGTGCGTTAGCTGCCTCTGACTGAGCCATATATTGTTAATAAGGCACAACCTGCCTATCCATAGGGACCGTTGTGCTATAGGTTGCCACGTAATACACTACCCTGCTCGTCTGATGAACAACTCATGCTAAAGGCTGTCACGCTCTACTCTCAAGCTCTAGACCTGTTGATCCCACTCTGCTATCTAAGTCAGAGTAACTACCAGCTGTGTCTGTAGTCCACACACTCTACCCCTCAAGGCGCAAATGATATCTGCAGGTGTCTGACCTCCTGCTCCAACCTCCTCACCTTCTCCACCCTACTCCTCCCTCCTCTGTCGTACTTGTCCAGGATCATCCTCACTGCCAGGGCTCACTGCCTCACCCATCTCTACATCTACTATGGCCTCTCCTCCCCTATCACCACCTACATCTCCACCGATTGCTCCCAATGACCCTCCCTCTCCCCTCTGGCGTTGTCGTCTTGCGACATGTGCTCTGCTACTGCTAACACCCATATCATGTCCTCCCCTCCTAGGTGTTGCCTCTCTCTAAGCTCATGCTGGCACATCATCACCCTCATCTATTTGAGGGGAATTCTCTCCAGGATCTTTGAATCGAGGGAATGGATGTCTCTAGAACCAATCCCTAAACTAGGGAATTACCCCTGCATCTACAACATCCTCCAGATACTCCCACTGTTGTGGTTGTAATCCTGCTAAATCCTGCATGTCGAGGGAATATGATAGTCTAGGCCCCCATCCTCACCTCTCCTCATTCGCAAATCGTGCATAATATGTAAACTCCTAGGAGATACTCTATGGCCTCCCATACTGCCTCAAAACTCTACTAACTACAAACCACTCAATAATCACTGTGGATCTACTAACAAGTGGCCAAGTCATAAACATACATCTCTGTTGCCTCCTCCAATCATCCCATAACTCCAGACCCCTGGATGGTCTCCAGACTACTGCTATCATGTCATCTAGCTGTCTCCTCCAGTAGTCGATCTTGCCCAAGTGGGGCTGTGTAATATATCCTGAATATCTATAAACAATGGGTTGACCCTCCTCTCGCGCATCATCTACAATTATCCTACAAACTGGGATATGCTCCCAGACCCAAATCTTCAAAACTAATACACCTGCCACCATACTCTTCGTCCCTTTATAGGCTATCTCATGCATCTCATGGTACATGTGGGCTAGTAAGCATGAGCCCCAACCTAATCTGACAAGGTGAGTAATAAATATCTCCAGCATCCTACCCCATCCACACAAAAATCCTCGTTGTCCTCTATTTGGCATAACAAAACAACCTATAATACCATAAAAAATGCAAGCAAGGGGGGACTATGTACCATATCTGATCAAAAGATCGTCCTAGGTGATAGAACGATCAAGGATAGTGTCATCATGAAAAATACGTCTAAGAGCCTCAATACCCTATTGTGGCACAACATCGTAATCCACCTTATCCCGAGCAAAAGGGATCCTCAAAATCCTGTATATGTCCTCAAGAGTGATAGTCATCTCCCCAGTTGGTAGGTGGAATGTGTTGTGCTCACTATGGAATCACTTAACTAAAGCAGTCAACAAACCATGATTCACATGGATATCAAGCATCTGAAGCTAGTATCCAAATCCACACAATCGAATGTGTCTCCTCTTTGCGTCTAACAAATCTCGAACTAATCTCATAGTTGGCAGATATGTGCACCAAAACTGAATGTCTAGCAACTGAAACTGCAAAATTGAACAAAAAAGTCATCACTACGCGATCAAATTTGAGCTAAGAATGTGTCAAAAATGCTAAAGAATCCAAATTTACAACAATGAAAATCAAAATTTGATGATTGGACCTTAAAAAATACTTGTTGTTTTCCATATGAGTTAACACAGAAAAGAAGAAACTCGTACGAGTAAACTATCCCATGCGAGCTACCATGTCATATCAGACGACAAAATGGTCTATGATAAACAAACTCATACAATTTAAACAAGTATATACTATACAACAATACATACATAATGATACGAGAAAAGAAAAATTACCAGTTACTCGTACGAGAAACCCTATTAAACCAAACAATAAAACGACAAGGGACAAACTAAAACAAAACCTAGAACGAAAAATTCAAAAAAAATTCATAAAATGAGAAATTAAAGAAGGTTAAGATTGATCACTTACTGTTGTTGGGTGGTTTCAAGGTTGATTATGTCGTCTTTGGCACTTGAGTCGATGATCTTGAATAGGAATTACCATTTTGCTCCAGAGAAGGTTTTTGCAATTTTGAACTTTGAGAAGTAAAAATGAATTGAAAATGATACTTTCAACCTCTTATATAGGCGAAACCCTAATTTTCAAACTTGCTCCAATGGATACAAAATTTGTAATCTTAGCTAAATCAACCGTCCTGAGTCCATTTTTGAGATCGAAATTGAAATCTAACGTCAATTTTCTAGTCAAAATTTACACAACGTTGGCCATTTGGCACTTTCATCTTCGCGTCAATCTTTGCATCATTCAGGGCTCAAATCTTTTTTGAATCAACTTTGATTTCAAATTAATTCTTACATCAATCTTCGTGCTTAGATTATCATCGCTAAATCATTTTATTAAATAAAATTGCTTAAAACCACTGTGATCTCGCTATCTTTCGATTTCGCTCTCGAGGGGGCATACTCTTTACATCAACATTATTAGTGATTACATCATCGAAAAGTCAAGATTTTTTTTAAAATCTTCATCAAAAGTCGGGCAGCAAATATTTTCAAATCAAATCTTAGTCGAACTTCAATCAATCTCTAGGGACGTATCAATTTTGTCCTCATATGAATCAAACTTCAAATAGGTGTTCAATTTCATCGCATCAAATCAAGCTGGACATTCTATTTCGGTAATCGGTTCTTGTTCAATCAAGTTTGGAATCGGTTTATCTCTTCACTCAACCAATTCTAGTTCAATCAAGTTCTAGATCGGTGCTCGTTTCTTGATCCATCAAGCTCAAGATCGGTATCTCGCTCTTCATCGGTCCTAGCTCAATCAAGTTCCGGATCGGTATCGCTTTAATCAATCTGTTCAATTTCATCTCTTCAAATCAAGTTGAACATCTCGCTCTTCATCGGTTTTTGATCCATCAAGTTCAAAACTAATATCTCTTCGACATCAACTATTCTTTGAATCAATGCACTGCTCGCACATCAATTCAAAGCGGGGCAAATGTAATACCCTAAAAATGGTCACCTAAACCATGGGCCCCTAATCTTGGCTACATCACCAAGGTCCCAACCAAAGACAATTAAATTAATCTTGAGCACCTAATTAATTAATTCCTCAATCATCAATGTCACGTGGGAAATAAATCATTATATATTAATTAAATATTTATTTAATTAATTAATCATTCCAAGTAAATCATTTTAATCAATTGTCCTATTTGTTTAATTAAATATCCTAGCATATTTAATTAATAAATCAATTTGCCATTAAATCATTAAAAAGAAATTAATTTGAAAAAAGGAATTAAAATTGGGATATCTTAAAAATCTAATAAATTGAAAAATCTTAGAAAAACAATTAAATCTCAAAATTGAATAAAAACATGGAATAAATCTGTTTTTTTATTTTATCTCAAATTTAGCTCAATTTCCTTTAAAACTGAGAAAAACAACCAATCACATCAATTCACCTGGATTGTGCTTCCTCTTGGAGAATCTCGACTGGTCATCATTAATCGATCTTGGTTGTTGGTCTCTCTATGAATTTTCTATAAATTCAGGCTCTCATCTCTCAATCAAAAAACCCTAGAGATTTATTGTTATTATGTGTCTAGGTTTATTAAGAATATTGTGCTTTAAGATTATTGCATCTTAGCTTTTTGCATATTTAGTTTAATAATTCATAGCTTAATCTTGCATATCTAGCTTAATCTTCAATCCATTTAGCTCAATTTTGTGCTCATATAGATTAAATCATTCGTCTGTGTGTAGTCTAGTTACTGGTGTTGCTTAGACAAATCTGAGAGAAGTCTATACTCGCATCTTTTAGAAGGCAATAGATCGATTTGCTGTGGTTTTTATATTCATTGATTATATCTGTCTAACCATGCATGCAATGATTTATTGAAGTGTTTGTGCCTTACAGCTTGCAGGTTACCACTTTTCACACACAATCATCAAAATCTGATTTAGAATCTATGAGTACACTAAGCTAGCTATAGACTACTGATACACTTCATCTAAATCAATTCCACATTTATATATTTGAACCAAGAAAATAGATGAACAAAAATTAAGATCCATCCTTAAAAAATGTGTGAAAGTAGAACTAAATTAACTTCATAAATAAAAGACAGCCTCAATCCTTAAAGCTTCCTTGGAAGTTTTTACCAAATATAATATATTTTCTAGCTTAAGAAAGAAAGCAAAAAAAGTAACCTGCTGGACCAGTAATCATACCCTCTAGACTACAAGTCTATGCTGGCATTACCTATGTCTCTGCTCAGACTTCATGTGTAGAATCATTTAATACCATACCCTTTCAGACTGTCATATAATAATTATATATATGAGAACTTTCTCTGCTTGCAGACTCTCATTCAAACTCATTATACAGCCTGTCACGAAAAAGATCTTTCATGAAAATGAAAATGAAAATGCAGATTACTTTATTTGCATGAACATGTTTGCAGTACCAGTAGTAGTTTGTATAACAGTTAAAGGGAAACCTGCTCCACAAAGGACATTATTATTCATCACTAATGCTGAACAATATATTAGAGGACTATAGGGCAAAAAAGAAATTAATGGCACAAGTACGATATATTCAGTGCAATGCAACAGCCCAAATTTTGGAATAGGAATATATTTCTTTTGGGTCTCTGAAACGTTACCGAATTCAGCCACAGTTTTGAAATTTTGTTGTTTGTTCTTTAATGCAATTTCTACATCGTTTGCTATAATAATGGAAAAATATATATTGCCTGTTTGTTCCTGTAAATTTTAGTTTTCCAACTATGTTAAATGGCTATTTATTTCTTTAGCACTATTTAATCTTTAAAGTCAATAATTTAATATTTAGCAGGTCAGATAATCGGACAAACACATGTTATTTATAATAAGATTAGATAAGCAGTAAAATTATGTTTAATTGGATTAATATTAGTATGTTATGTTTCTGGATTAAATTATAGAAGATTTATTTGCATCAATTTTTTTCAATCATATTTCATGATCTATCATATTATTATATCTATTACACTTTCATCCTGATAATATATCATTCCAAATAATTGAAATCAGAAGTATGACAAGTTAACCATTCTAGACTGTGGAAATCTGATGTCTCTGATTGATTTATTGTAAGTTATCCTAAGTCAACTTAAGTAAAGTGTAATTAAATGAGACATAAATTACACCAATAGATACTAATTGCATCTTCTTTAATTAGTTTAGCCAATAAATATAAAAATTTAAATTTTTTAAACAAGAAACAGTATGATTCGAAATATTGATGGTCAAAAATTTCTCACACAATCAAATCCTGCTAACAAAATTTGAATAGATTGTAGAAATCTTATAACTTTGATAAACTATTTTATATTTATAAACCACATACACAACAGTCCCAATGCCACATCAAGCTCCCATGTCCACTAAGATGTGGAAAGCATTTCCAGTAGGTACTTTGGTGAACATGTCCTCTGTCTTATAGTTTCAAAGTGATATACATCATTTTTGTTACAACATTCAATGCTCTGTTCAAACCATACAACCTATTCAATACTAGTACTTTTATTTCCACATTGTCAACGATCTTCCTAACCTATATAACTCAAATTATCACTTCCAAAGGGCTTTTTTGTGGGGAAGATTTAAAAACAGGAGAATGACTTCAATTTCAGAAACATATTATGTCTGTAATGTGCCGTATAATGACAACCTGTTAGAATTTTTGACCCAAAAATAGAGAGCGTCTAGCTATTCTAATGATACAAAATAGATTTCTTCTGAATATTTTTTCATTTATGTTTCAAATTATTTAGTGATTTTATTTATTTATTTTTTGATAAAAGTGGATGAACCACCGAAATTATATTAAATCTTTATGTTTTTTACATGGTGTCTAGTTCAATGAGCACTTAAGGGAAAGAACCAGTAAGAAAATCCTTCAATATTGCTCAAGAGAACAAAAGTCTATCTACCCATTACAATAGCCCATACGCAACCCAAATAAAACCCTAGATTACATCACCAATCACATTAGATATAAAGGAAGCTTGAGAGAAGCTTGTAGGAACTAGTGAAAAAGATAACATCCCAAAATGAAGTCATCATATCCTAAACAAAATCAGTGCCATCACCCCAAAAAACCAATCTGTCTATGCACCACATGAATCGAAGGCCCTGTAGAGAACAAAACACAAAGCCAAAAGGGAACCAAGTAAAAGTAATCTTGTCAGCATAAAAATGTTTAGCAAACATATGCCCATCCATATAAGAAACAGAGAAGGATGAAGAAAACCCTTAGGAATCAGGATGAGGCCAATCTACAGAATAGTCCAACAACAACAGGATAAGGAGCCATCTACACCACCATATTAACTGCACTTTCCAGTTCCTCAGAAAAAGCCACCAACTACTAAATTTGCCAAGAACTCTCCAAATGATGCAGAGCATTATGTATTAGAAACAAAAAAAAGAATGAATGACATACCTGCACACCATCCGGAATATAACAAAAAAGGATAACCGTTGCATGATTATCATATCATCATAAGAGAAAATGTCGGGCAAGAAACCTCATACCAAAAGATGAAATTTCCTCATATCTAACAACAAACCCAATCATTAAAGCAACTTCCTAAACAACAGAACACCAACAAAGTGAAATGATTCAACAGAAGGACTAGTGCCACTTAATGTGAAACGAAACCTCATGGCAAAGTTACCCACATCCAACCACAAAGAGAAATGATTACCAAAAAAGTAGAGATAATTTAACAAAATCCAGCCATGAAAACTAATGATTAGCATGGAAGATCCGATACCAAAGCAGTCCCCAAAATATCCTATGAAAACTAAGGTGTCCACCTATCATGATGATAATCCCATAAACCCATCATGTAGCTTCATGGGACAAGACAATGCCAATCAAGAAGTCCAATAAATACCAAAACTGCCAGCTAATCATAAGGTGTCCCATTTCTAACCATATAGGAATCTATTTACACAAGAAACCATACGATCTCACTCTTATAAGTTGCCAAACAACTTGCCACAAAGCTAAAGAATTAAAATAAAGAAAAACCAAAGACAATCTCTGAAATATCCAAAGAAGACGAAGATATCCATCAACAAAGGTATTCATAATATTCAAAAAAGCAGCCATAAAACAACATGGTAATCAACCCAAATCCCATTCACTATCAAAAAATGTCAGCCGAGCATAAATTACCCCTCCAACCTCCATACTTAATAAGGAGCTACTACCAAAAATAGCTACAACAGAGATGCTGCCATAAGGCAAGACAACATCCCCCCTATAGCCATACAAGGAAGTGAAACACCCCACAAAGCAAAGGAGATGGGAGAGGACAATCGAACAAAAGGCAACTCAATCTAAAAAATAAAAACCACAACAAACTCTCTCCTTAATGAGGATATTCTCCCAATAAATGTCAACAGCAAAGATATTGCCCCAAAGACCAACACCTTCATTATAGGCACTTACGAAAGAACAACCACACCAAGAGTAGGGAATGAAGGTAGTTTATGAATGGAAGGTCTACTAAGAGAGAAGCTTCATGTAGGAGCTAGGAATGTCCGAAGGGGCAAGTTCTATATAATCAACACCCTCAACAACAGCCTTGTTTGCTAGAAAATCCGCAAAGACATTGATCTCTCTGAAACAGTGAGAAATAGAGAAAGTGGAAAAACCTTTTAGTTGTAGTGGAATGTGATCTAAAAAATGTTGCAATTGCCAAGAGAGACACTTTTTGCTAGCAACCGCCTGAAAGACCAGCATTGAATCCCCTTCAATAACAATGTCCTTCATGTTTAAAGAAAGAGCGAGATCAAGCCCAAAGGATAAAGCCTTAAACTCAGCCACATTATTAGTGCCATGTGCTTTGATGATCTTTGAAGAGTGATAAAAAATAATTACCCCAATCTCAAACCTCCCCGGATTGCCCTTAGAATCCCCATCAAACTGAAGTTTGAATGAAGGGAAAGGAGGAGGACTCCATTTAGCCATCTTACGCTTAAGAAGCGAAAAAAATCCATCTGATATAACCCCATGAGAAGACATCAAGTGAAGTGAAGACCATTGCCAAGTGACCCAATTATCCCAATGAGAAAAAGACCTGAGATGATCTAAATTTTTATGAATAAAAGAAAGCACCACTTCACTATTGGAGGCTTGAATATTACCAATTATGTCTGCCAAAGTCACAGATTTATGTTTGAAGATTCTTGAATTCCTTTCAAGCCAAAGATTCCAAATCACTAGAGATGGAGCGACAACCCAAAGAGATGAGTAGAACAAAGAGGGAAATAACAAGGGTCGGGACATAAATTGTGCAAGTAGATTTGAACAGAGAGCAGAAGACCATCCTAACATATCAAACATCCAATACCAACATTCAGAAGCAAAAGGACATAGCAGGAAAATGTGATCTACCAATTCCATACGATAACCATAGAAAACACAAAGAAAAATTGTTATAATCCCAAGCCTATCCAATCACATCCCAGTAAGGATTTTATCTTGGACTTCCAACCAAGCAAAAGCCCCTGCCTTTGGGAGACAAGAAGGATGCCAAAAAATCTTAGAAGGCCAACAAGAGGGCAAAGGGGCTTGAACCAAAGAATTGTACCCATCTTTTACTGAATAGGAACCTGCAACATTTTTAACCCAAACCAAACAGTCCTCCTTATTAAGGAAAACTAGAGGCCTTTTACAAAGTTCTTCTACAAAAGCTAAAATAAGATCGTTATCAATAGACAAGGGAGGGATATCCTTCCATTTAGCCACTAAACATGGACCTGAGGAGACAATGTTAAAATAATCTGCAACAAGAGGACCCCAAAGATCCGATAGAATATCAAGCAAAGGGGACCAGTCACTAATAGCTGAGAGAGAAAGATGCCCATTCCAAACTTCATCCCAAAATCGGGTCTTTTTCCCACTATAGACAACCCAAGATAAATGTGGTAAGACCACCTCCCTACAAGAAACCAAAAAATTCCAAAACGTAGAGCCCTTCGAAAGGGATGTTGCAGTAAAAATCCTTTCTCTGGATGCTCCCCTTAAATACTTGGCGAGCATGACGGAAGCCCATTTGCTACGAGGATCTACATATAACTTCCAAATCAATTTTGCCCCCAATGCTTTATTCTGAATAACTAGGTCACGGATACCCACACCCCCCAGCTCCTTGGGACGACAAATTTTATCCCAAGCAAGAAGAGGGATCTTCTTTTTACCTCCTAAGTTGTCATTCCAAAGGAAGGTCCTAAGGGTAACCTTAATATCCTTAATGACTTGAGAGGGAGCCTGTAGGATAGACATCAAATATGTAGGAATGACATTCAAAACTGATTTGATTAAAAGGATCTTACCAGCCATTGTAAGCCACTTATGATTCCAGAAGGAAATTTTAGAGGTTATTGAATGAACAATTTTATCCCAAAAGGAGGTCTTTTCCAATCCCAAAAGGAAAGGAATGCCCAAGTACATACATGGAAAGGTCCCAACTTGAAAACTCCAAAAGCGAGCAAGTTTGTCCAGAACTAGAGTGGGGACATTCACAAAAAAGAATTTGGACTTATGATTATTAACTTTTTGTTCAGAAAAAGCAGCATAATCAGAAATAATCTTCTTAATAACTCAAGCTTCCCTCATAGAGGCCATCCCAAACAGAAGCATGTCATCAGCAAATAAGCAATGAGATTGTGAAGAAGGGAGGCCATCCACTCTGATGCCTGACTATAGACCAGATGCCATAGCATTAGAGATAGCCCTGCTTAAAGCTTCCACCAAAAGAATAAACAAAAAAGGAGATAGGGGATCTCCTTGCTTAATTCCCCGTGAGGAAGCAAAGAAGCCCGAGGGAGAACCATTAATCAAAACTGAAAAGCGGGTAGAGGATATACATGAAAACACCCACTTAACCCAGCTACACGAAAGCCCTAAATGATACAAAACCGCCACCAGGGACTGCCAATTAATACGATCATAAGCTTTAAGTATGTCTAGTTTAAGAATCATGGCTGAGACCTTTTGCTGAGATATGGAGTGCAGGATTTCGTGAGCTACAATGGCACCTTCAGAAGTTTCCTGACCAGGCACAAAATCACCCTGCTAGAAAGGAAATTATCCGAGGAAGGAGCTTAGACAACCTAACCAAAATTGCCTCAGTAAAGATCTTATATAAGGTGGTACACAAGGCAATTGGATGAAAATCTGAAAAAGAGGTAGGGTTATCTACTTTCGAAATAATAGCAATAAGAGTGGTATTAAGTTCTCTTAATATCGACCTATTCCTTCTAGATTCCTCCAAGGCTAGCAACACATCATTTCCTATAAAGTCCCAACATTTCTGAAAGAATAAAGCCGTAAATCCATCTAGACCCAACGCCTTTTCCAGATGCATGGAAAAGACTATCTCTTTCAATTCAACTAGCGAAAAGGGGGCCATAAGCATCGTATTATCCTCATGAGATACTAGAGGGGGGATCGAGTTTACAAACTCATCATCCATCACCACCGGCTCTGCAGTAAGAAGAGACTTAAAGAACCTAATAGCTTCGACAACTATATCATCCTCATCCATCAGATTATTACCATTAGAGTCAATAATATAAGAGATTCAATTGTGAAGTCTCTTGATATTAGAAGAGGAGTGAAAGAATTTAGTATTTCGATCGCCTTCGGAAAGCCAAAGGTCCCTAGACTTCTATCTCCAATAAGATTCTTCCCTAGCCAAGGTCTCACTCAACTGCAGGTTCAACAACTTTAGCTTATCATACATTAAGGAAGACATACCTGAAGCAACAATGCTTTCATTAAGTTTCTCAATTTCCTCCTGAATCCTGGCCTTTTCACCAAAAATATTCTTAAAATGCATCACATTCCAATCCTTTATCCTTAACTTTAAAAAGCCCATTTTCTTAACAAGTTGAAACATCTGAGATCCAAGAAAAAATGGAGTTGAAGTCCACCATTGTTTTAAGGAAGGTAAAAACAATTGGCCCCTAAACCACATTGGCTCAAACTTGAAAGGTAACTTTCTAGGAGCCCTATCCTCAAAAATAGTGAACTAAATAGGGAAATGATCAGAGCCAGTAAAGGGAAGAATTGAGAACACAAAATCCTGTCCCAAATTGAACCAATTATCCGAAATCATAAAGCGATCCAGCCTTTCTGAAATTTGACAAAAGTCCCTTCGCATATTAGTCCATGTAAATGACGCATTAAGAGGTTTACAATCAACCAAATTCAAGGAGTGAATAAAGTTGCAAAAGTTTGACATAGAATGTTTATTAGGAAAGATTCCCCCAGCCTTTTCATCCATACTAGTAATAGCATTAAAATCTCTCCCAAAAATCAGAAAAACATTCCGCAGAAGAGTAGCAAGAGAAACCAAAAAATTCCAAAGATTCTTTTTTCCTAGAACCCCAGATGGACCGTAGACATTAAATAACCAGGATTTTAAATTTGACAACCTGCTCTTAACTAGATGAAGCATCCAATTGGATGAGGAAGCAATTAATGAGAAATGTACACTAGAATCTTTCCAAAGGACTGCTAGCCCACCCGAAGCACCAAAAGAGGAAGATGAGCAAAAATTCCATATTTTCCAAGAAGAAAATAACCTATCAGCCGAAGACAAATTTAGCTTAGTTTCTTGTAACAGCACCAAATCACACTTCATTAAGTCCAATTGTGACTTAATCAAGCGTCATTTGTTAGGGGCATTTAAGCCCCTAACATTCCAGGATATAATCCTCATTGGGCCTAAGGGGAAGCATCAGCTCCCCTCGAAACATTCAAAGAAACTGGAGAAACCAATCCTGCCAAAAAAAACTTATGCAGACTTCATTTAGAAGCTAAGGCTCTTGTGAGAGGTGGACTAAAGGGCTTCTTTGATCTTTTCTTTCTGGAAGTCTCCAAAGAAGAAAGAATAGTTGTTTAAATTCCCACATCAATTTCTAATTTAGTTTTAGTATGCTTGGGCTTGTGACCCCTTTTCCCTGGAGTAGAGAAGGGTGAGGTAGGGAGAAGAGGGGTTTGAACCAAAGGAAGCCCAAGAGTGACCTCCACGGGTACCTTATCTACCCTAATCTCCTCCTTATCTGAGACCAAGGGAGCCAAAGATGACAAAAGACCTGAAGCCACCAAAGTCTTATCCATGTTGAGAAGCTCAAAAGAGTTATTGGTGGGAAAAGCAGCCAAGTCATTCTCCAAAGTACCCAAATCAACCAAAATCGAAGAAATTACCTTATTAGCTAAAGGAGAATTAAGAGAGACCTTATTAGTGTAAACAATATCCTGTACCTAAGCAATGAGATGCTCGTCTAGAACAACATCAGCACCCACGGGTTTGTCACTATCTATCAAAACCTCAGGGATTCGAGTTTCAGCCTTTGAGAAATGACCCCCATCTGGACCAATATCAACACCCAAGGTTTTATTTAAAACATCAAGGATTTGTGGTTTAATTTATAACATTAAATAATGATATAACATTTATTTATATCGTCATCTTATATTTAAGAAATAGATAATTAAATCACTTAATAAATATTTATTTTCAAGAATTGTAATTCAATTGATTTAACACAACTGACGAGGGTGATGGTATCTGATAAAAGAAGTCAACTATAAAGATTCAAACCTCCATAAACACATACAGATCAAGTTCGATACCTGAATTACTTTGGCAAACATTACTGCTTGACAAAAAGGCCACTTTCATCTAACTATATATAAAGACACATCTATATAATCCAACTTGTTTCCTGAAAAAGATGAGAAAAAATATTATTATTGGTACTGCAAGATTCCATGTGATATTTGTTTTCTTTTCAGCTGTCTTGATGTCAACTGGTTGTGTATCCATTCATGTGAGACCAATAATTAGTCAGTTTGGAAGGGACAAACATGGGCCACTGCTGAAAATGAAGGAAAAAGTGGGCAATTCAGTACAAGAGTAAATAATAATTAATTAGATGTAAATTTATTATAGGATAAATTTAATAATTATTTCAAAAAAATAAAGAGAATTTAATAAGAAATATTTAGAAAGTTTGTTTTGATTCCTATTCATATAAGATGACAAAGGATAGAATCATGGCTTAAAACTTACAGCTTACAGGTTAGACTCGATGCACTTTGCCAATTAATCACTTATCTACGCATTGCAATATGAATTACTAAACTTAATATGATTATAATTATTTTTTATAATTTTTTATATTCAATGAATTAGTTTTTAATTTTTCTTTTGATGTGAGACCATCTTTGTAGATTTCTTTAGGCCCCCAATTATAAATGTACCCGCTTTTAATGGAAAAAATATTTAGATAAAAAAGAGTGACAAAATTGTAGAGATAAAAAACAATACAAAACTGAAAATATTGTAAACTACAGAAATAAAAGGCAACTTCATACCTATAAGCTTTCTTGGAAGTCTTTAAAGCTTTATTCTTAGAAATTCGTAAGGTTAGCTTGAATTGTAAGCCAAATATAACATGTGTTCCAGCTTAAAAAACACCCCCCAAAAAATATTTTAAACAATATGTCAACCTGCTGCACCATACCAAAGTAAATGTAAGCTGCTGCACCAGTAATCATACCCTCTACAAACCAATTATACTCTTCAACATAGACCATTACCTATGTCTGTGGCACTAATAACAGGATGTCAGATTTGCTATGTAGAATCATTTAATATTTAGCAGGTCAGATAATTGGACAAATACATGCTACTTATAATAAGATTAGCGAGTTATATTTTTGGATTAATCTGTGTAAGATTTATTTGTATCAATGATTCAGATCACATTCTGCGATTCATCATTTGGATGAGAGAGCTGTAATAAAAGTAGATAAAAATGCAGATCAAAATTGATAAAAACGTGGGAGAGAAGAAAGGGGAGAGAAAGAAATGGTTGCACAAAGTTCAAAGAAGGCAAATAAAAATACAGACAAAAAATTGAGAAATCAAATTAAGAAGAACAAGAATAAATAAATCAAACTATAAATAATCATGAAAATTAATGTTAATATAAACTATTATGCTATGCTTGTAATATCTGCTGTATTGTGATTATGTTTACATAATTGACAGTCTACTGACTATCTTAAACTAAAAAAGAGAGGTAAAAATTTATTCAATTAAAGAAAGAGATACAAAGCAAGAAGGCCACACACCCAGCAAAGAAAAAGTCACAGAGCTTTGTCCACATCTACTAATGTATCCAACAAATGTGACATTTAAGAGAATTGTCCCTTATCCACTATATTTCAGTCCTACCCATGGTCAGAAGCCCATTTGGCCATTAAACAATCAGCAACTCCATTCCACTCCCTAAGAATATGACAGAAAGTAACAAATTCCAAGGAATTGCACAACCAAAGGATCTGCCTAATGCCAGCTAACCTCATCTAATCGATACTCATTCAGCAGAATCACCACCACCCGAAAATCTGATTCACAAATAATCTGATACCAATCAAGAATACAACTACACTCTACTGCATGCCAAATGACAAGAACTTCCATAAAATTATATGTATTAATAAAATTCAAAACTTCAATCCAACCAATACAATAATTTAAGCAATGTGACAAGCTTACCATGACCACATAAACCTCCCATGTAAAGATGTGCACAGTATTTCAGAGTAAGTACTTTGTTGAACATGTCCTGTGTCTCTAGCTATATGTCATACAGCATTCATTACTAGTTTAAAAGTCATACACTGTCATATACATAATTATTATTATTACAACATTCAATGCTGTTGTCAAGCCATACAGCCTATGCCAGTACTTTTATGCCCACATTGTCAATGATCTATCTAACCTGTATATGTTGACTCATAAATGATCGCTCCAAAGGATTTTTTGGGGTAAGATTTAAAAACGGGACAATCACTTCAATGCCACTAACATGTTAGATAAACAAAAACTAGATAATTCTAATCAAATAGATATGTCTGCAATGTGCCGCATAATGACAAGTTGTAAGAAATTTTGACCCAAAATAGAAAGCATGTATTCTAATCATACAAAATAGATTTATTGTGAATATTTTTTCATTTTATCTTTCAGATCATTTAGTGATTTATTATAAGAAAGAAGATAGCATTTAAGTAACAGCTTTATGTTATATTACATAGAGTGTGGATTATTTATATCAATTGACATTTATTTCTATCATCTTATATCAAATGAATACATAATTGAATTACTTAATAAATAAGTATTCATGTCAAAGAGTTTCAGTTGAATTGATTCCACACAATTAGTGAGGATGATGGTATCTAATAAAAAGAGTCAAACTACCAAGATTCAAAATAATGAGAAGATGAAATTGAACCATTTTTAGGGGAGAAATAATTGCAGTCACATGAAAGTGATAAGATTTTGAAAGAGGATTATTATGGGGATGCACACTAAGAGAATGGGTGTAGATCAGGTTTTGGCATTATAAGCAATTAAACAAGGCGGCAAATGCAAATATGGGGAAAATAATTTTGGCACATTGTATTCTCAGAATGAAATCATTGCAAAAATAATTTTGGCACATTGTATTCTCAGAATGAAATCGTTGCATGCATTAGAGAAGTTATTGGATTTTCATAAGGATAGGAATTACCATGATATGCATTTGTAATGAGATTAAATAGTTTTGTTCTAGCAATAGGATGAAAATATTACAGAGTGGAATTATATCATCAACGATTCACAAACCTTATCTATGCCTTAGCATTTGCATGCATCTTTAGTTGGAAGGCATTTCTCAACCAAGAAATATGCAATAAAGTCTTCCTTTGTGTATTAAACCAATGTAATGTTTAGGTTTAGGTAAAGAGATTAAAATATATGCAAGGGTGGATTACTATAGTTCATATATTGGAAACCATAAATTGCTTCCATTAGAATATTCGTAAATGTGTTGATATCTTTACCAATAGTACCCTGTCGAATGGCATCAAGTCTCTATTCCAAAGTTGGCCCCTTCCTCTCAAGGAGAGCTCCCTGAGTCAAATTTTGGAAGTGTCCCCATCATGCTTAATATGGGAAATCTGGAAAGAAAGGAATCGTAGGTTATTTGAAGGCAAAGCTAGGAGGCAGGAATCAATTTTAAACTCAATTGAATCGACAATAGTGGACTCAGTCAATTGCAGAATAGCGTTTTCTTTGGATCAACTCAAAGTCTTTTCTTCATGGGATGAAAATATCAGTCTAAAGTGACAAAGAATTAGCATCCCTTCATCCTCTGGTCAAAAAATCAATGCCAGAAAAGATGCAACCTGGTCCCCCCAAAGCCGAATTGGGTGAAATTAAACTTTGATGGGGCTTCCAGAGGCAATCCTAGCCCCTCTGAAATCGGCTACGTAATCAGAGATCAATCAGGAGCAATTATAGGGAAAATGGCAAAGCCAATTCCCCCAGACACCAATAATATAGCAGAATTCACTGCTCTGCAACTTGGTTTGAAGGATTGCATCGACCATGGCCTAAGAAATGTCTCAGTGGAAGGAGACTCAGAGATAGCAATAAATGCAATAAGGAATAAAAAAACCCAAACTGGAGACTTCAAGCAATTCTAGAAAAAATCTTAGAAAATTTGAACAGACTTGAGAATTTTGAGGCCAAACATATCTACAAGGAAGCGAATGCGGTGGTAGATGCCTTATCAAAAATAGCAGCTCAAGGTTCTTTCATTCATTGGTGGGCTCAGAGTATTCAGGTTAGTGGTAATGCAGATCAGGTCTTCTAGCAAGTTTCATCCTTCTAGAGTTTTGGGGCGCTTTCTGTCAACCAGATTGAGGAATGCAGAATTTAATTTTGAATGATTTTACCCGCTCTCCTTTGGCGGTTTGCGTTAACGGCTATTTATTTTATTTGAATTCAAGCATCCACTTAAACCTAGGGTTTATGGTGGGTCTGGTTCATCTTTGCCAACATTTCGCTTAACCTATCCACGTCTCCTTCTATCTACGCTTTTCGAAGTTCCAGCTAGCTCCCGTCGTCATTCTGTATCTTTTGTATGAGTTGTCCGCAGGTTGCTCTTTTTATCTGCGCTTGGGAAGATTTGGCTTGATCTAGACATTTATCCTCTGTCACCTTCATGGGAGTCTTTCATGCTCATCCGCTCCTCATTATTAGGTGTTGAGACGTGCACCCGATTTTCCTACTGAAGCGTTTTCTGCACGCAACCTTCATTTCTTTCCTGCAAAACTTTCATTATTCACTCTGGTTTTCCTTTCTCACTTGTCTTCTTTTCTCTGATCAACATGTCTTCTGAACCACTGTTCGGATTCATCATGAGCATCTACCCAAGGCCCTCCTCATGCTTTGGTGCAAACACTCCCATTTCCCTCAACGCCTCCACTCGTCAGGTTTCTTTCAGAAGGATCACGGATTTGAGACTGAAGCATCTCCTCATCCATGCGGACCCTCTAGTTCTACTTGTAGTTAAAATGATCCTGGGTAGTACCCATTTGAGCAGGGAAGAGTACCCGTGAGACAATACCTGCATCTCTCCTAGGTTTGTGGCTTCTCTTTTGGACCAAAAGCTACCCAAGCAAGCTATTTGGAGCCTTACCAAGGAGCTTTTTCCTGAGGAAATTCTTTAGGAATTCCAAGAAATATTGAATAAGGCCCTCCACGACTCTGGGGCACCTTGGCCAAGCGACCGGATCCTTTTCAATGCTCACGGAGAGCTCATAAAATACTACCCTTTCCTACTGGATCTGAAAGGAAAACATTTGGACAAACACAAAGTCTTTGCTGGAGTTGGTTTGAGCTATCTTAAATGGAGGTTTTTAGGAGAAAATATAGAGGCCCGGGGAAAATAGGAGGACTATTCCAGTTTGCAAAACTGAATGGAATCTTGCCTATGAAAGCTGCAGAGACAGAGGCCCAAGCTGAACATAGTCGCAAGGGTGGTTCGAGAAGAGGTCGTAGGGGTGCGGGTTGTGGTCAGGGTCGTCTAGCAGGCAGAGGCTGTGGAAGAGCCAGAATTGAGCTGCACCAATCTAATCCTCCCATTGCAAGCTAGGCTCTCTTTTTGTTGTTGTGTCAATTTCCCTTCTCGATACTTAGCACATAATTGTATAAAGTTTATTTTGGTTTCTTATTATCATGCTTAAACTCTCTAGTTCTAGGCAGTTGGGAATCTGCCATAAACGTTTCTAGTCCCATTTTTTTCAAACTGCTTAATTTTGATGGCTCTGTTAAAATGGTCAAACCATAAGTTTAATGTTTTCTTGCCTGCCGAGGAAATCATGTTTTGTTGGGATTGTTGAGAATAGGTTTTAATGGTATGATTCTCAGCTAAGAAATTTTTGTATTTAATCCAAATTAATATAAATCTTGGCTCTGCCTTTACCGACCAAAAAAAAAGGGGTAGATAATTTTCTTATATGCAATAACTTTTGAGTTATGAATGACATTGTAAATGAGTTTAGATAAATTATTATGATGAATATCACTATTTAAGCTTGTTAATGATACAACTCTTTATGTGGGCAAGGGTTAGCAATAGGAAAGAAATATTACCTTAAGTCTAAACCTTGGGGGTTGGTTTCTGGAATAGGAATGCTACAGACTTTCATAGATATTAAGTGGCTTTCATTATTGTTCCATATTACATAGGTTATTCTTTGAAAACTTAGCTCTTGATTATATTTTATATTTGAGGCAACATAATAAAGAATGGTAATAATTATAGAAGGTTATTTGATTAAAGAGAACAATAATTTATGATATATGATATTGATATTTGAATATTCTATGTTATCAACTTATAAGAATAGAGAAAATATGTTGCACTTCTAGATTCAACTGTGTGAGTTGTATATATAAAAAGAGAGACGTTTCATATCACATTCCACGATCCATCATCAGGATGAGAGAGTTGTATAAATATAGAAGATAGATTGCACACCTTGGCCAGATGATATATAAGAGTGAGGGAGGTGGAGTAGGGCACAAAGACCAAAGAGGAAAGGAAAAAGGAAAGAAAAAGGGGGACAAGTAAGAAAGAAAATGAAAAAATAATAGAAAGAAAAAAAGGAAGAAAAAAAGAAAGAAAAAGAGGAACAATAAAAAATGAAAAGCAAAGGAGATTAAAAAGAAAGAATGAAAAATAAATAAATAATGAGGAACAAACCATTAAGTAATTAAAAAAGAATGAAAAATAACAAAGAGGAAAAAAGGCAAAAGGTAGAAAAACAAATAAATAAATAAAAATAAAAAACCAAAATTTAATCAAACTAAAAAAGAAGATGACAACAATAAAAATGAGAATGTATATATATATATATATATATATATATATATATATATATAATGACTAAAAATAAATAACTAGCAAATATATAAATATTTTAATTTTATATATTTTTATATACATATATGAAACTAATAAATAAATAAATAAATTACAAGTAATAAAAATATGCAAGCAATTCAATTGAAGAATATATGTATGTATGTATGTATGTATGTATGTATATGGGTAAGTGCACCAAGATGGTGAACAAAAAGGGGGGTATAAGTGGCCACTTTTTTTTTCTAAAAACAAGTAAACCTGAACTTCAAAGAGATATTTGAAGGCCATGCACTAAAAACTAAGAGTTGAGAAAAGAATAAAAATTGTAGTGCTCTGAATCTAGTTTTTAAACTACTAAAGTTTTTTAAAATTGGATAAGATTAAGAGGGTCAAACCTCTCACGCAAGAAAAATTGTTCCTGATTTTTTCAGAAAAGCATAACATAGCTATTTTCGTGCGCTGCACAAAATATATAGTTAGATTTAGTATTTTGCAAAACCCTTTGGTAGGATGATAGGTAAGAGTGAGATCTAGAAGTTGTGTATATTTTTATAATTCTCCATTGAGTATTTTGTTTTTTATGATTTTTTGAAGTGACCGCATCCTAAAAATTTGGTACCTGTTCGCGCGTTGGACATAACTTGCATCAAAATAATCAAAAATGCAAATTATTTTTTTAAAAGTGTATAGAATCTAGTGTAGAACAATAATATGTAATTTATTTTGAATTTGGTCAACTATATCAAAAGTTATTAAAAAAATAGTAGACATATGTTTGTGAGGACTGTCAAGGCACTGGTAAAGAAAATTAAAGTTTAGTATGCTAATGTTGTCCAAAAATAGAAAACATTATATGGTCATAAAACTAAGAAGATGTGTGAGATTATGGTGGTAATTTTACAGATGCCCACTTGATCATTTGTAAACTTGATGACGACAAAGTTGAGAAACAATGTTGGAAGATGAAAAAACATATAAAAGGACAAAAATGGGGGGAAATTGGCTTGCAAGCCTTAGGGTCATTTTCCAACCCTCTTACCAAGCCAAAACCCGCACGGGTTTTGAAAAAAAAAGTACAATTCATAGTTCTACATAACCCATATGGGTTATGCAGAACTAAAACCATTATTTTGTGTTTCACAAAACCCGTATGGGTTATGAAAACATAATAATGTATGCTTGTAAACTTAGCATTTAGTACACATATGTATAGACACATATATAATATATGTTTATGTATGTATATATGCATATCTATAGTTATATAGACATATATTTATATAGATATATGTATATATGTTTGTATGCATGCATGTCTCTCTTCCCCTCTCTCTCTCATCTTCCTTCCCCTGTCACCGTCTCTGTCTATTCTGAGCCCTAATTATCCTCCTTGAGTTCTATCTCATCTCTCTCTCCCTCACACTTCTCTCTGTCAAGTCTCTCACACTTTTCTCCTTCTTGTTCTCTCTCTGCCTCATGTCTCTCACCTCTCTCTCTCTCTCTCTCTCTCTCTCTCTCTCTCTCTCTCTCTCTCTCTCTCTTCCTATCCCCTTCTCTCTATGTCTCTAACTCTCTCTCCCTCTCCCTCTCATTATCTTATCCTACTCTCTCTCTCTCTCTCATATTCTCTCTCCCCCTCTCCCTCTATCCTATTCTCCCCATCTCTACCCTCACTCTACCTCTCTCCTAATCTCCTCTCTCTCCCCCTCTCCTTATCCTACTCTCTCTCTCTCTCTCTCTCTCTCTCTCTCTCTCTCTCTCTCTCTCTCTCTCTCTCTCTCCTTTTCTCCCCATCTCTTCCCTCCCTCTCCCTCTCTCCCAATCTCCCCTCTCTCCCCCTCTCTCTCCCTCCCCCTCTCCTTATCATATTCTCTACCTCTCTTCCTATCTCCTATTCTCTCTCTTACCCCCTCCTCTCTCTCTCTCTCTCTCTCTCTCTCTCTCTCTCTCTCTCTCTCTCTCTCTCTCTCTCCCTCTATTCCTATCCCATTATTCCTATCCCATTCTCTCTGTCTCTAACTCTTCAGGTTCAACTTTTTTATTATCATCGTCATTATCTTCAGGTTCAACTTTTTTGTTATCATCGTCATTATCTTCAGGTTCATCTTTTTCATTATCATCATCTTCTTCTGAATTTATTTGTTCTGGTTGAACTGGTACATCAATATTTGCTTTGCCAATTTCAGATTTCATAGTTTCTGGTTCCAAAAACAAAATGCAAGGATCTTCATCCTTTTTCTTTGAACAGGTTTCCTCTGAGACCAAGATTTTCATCCACTCGAACATCAGCACTCTCAATAATTCTCTGTGTCCAGTTGTTAAAACACTTCTAGGCCTTACTCTTGGTGGAATAGCCAAGAAATATACCTTCATCACTTTTAGCCTCAAATTTGCTAATATAATCACCTCTCAATAAAACATTTACTTCCAAATATTCCAAAATAACTAACATCGGGTGATCTTCCATACCAATATTCATAAGGAGTCTTGTCCTTACCTCTCTTTATCAGAATCTTGTTCATAGTGTAGACAGTTGTGCTGACAGCTTCTCTCCAGAAAGTTTTCGTAACACTTTATCTTCTTACCGCTCTCCTTCTCAACTAAGCCCCTGAATGCCTTGAACTTACCAAAAGCTTCAATCTTATCCTTCAAGAATGTGACCCACATCATCCTTGAGCAATCATTAGTGAAGATCATAAAATATCTGTCACCTTGAATACTTTTTGTTCTTATTGGTCCACAAAGATTTGTATGAACCAAATCTAACAAATGTTCCGCTGAAAAAAAAATTCTCTTGAAAGTTGAGGATGCCATCTTTCCCAACTAACATTCTTTGCCTAGAGCATTAATAGGTATGTCTAACTGGGGCAAACCTCTCACTGTCTTGGACTTACTCACTTTAACAATGTTATCAAAGTTTATATGACAAAATCTCCTATGCCAAAGCCAACTATCATCTATCTTTGCAATTAAACAGTTGTTGACTCTAGGATTAAGGTGAAACAGGTTACCTTTAGTTTGCTTCCCGGTTGCAATCAATTCACCTTTGTTGTCATAGATTTTGCACATACAATTTTTAATCTCCAATGGGTATCCTTTGTCATTGAGTTGTGCCACACTCAAAAGATTGTTCTTTAGACCTTCAACCCAGTAGACATCATTTGCACTACTCTTTCCATTAAGAGAAATAGTTCCCTTACCTTTAACTATGCAGGGTGAATCATTACCAAATCTTACAACTTCGCCATCGAATTCCTTCAGAGAAGGAAATTTTCTCTGATCACTGGTCATATGATGTGAACAACCACCATCAATGATCCAATTATCAGAGTTGTCCATCCTGGATACTAATGCCTTCTAGTCTGACATCTCTTCTTGAATAGCTACAAACACAGTGTCTTCATTAGCATCACCATTAGATTCCTCATCAGTGATACCACCATCAACAACAATAAGACAATCTCTTTTGCCTTTACCCTTATAATTCTTGAATTTCTCTCGTTTGTGCTCATTATCACCATTAGGACAGTTAGTAGCAATGTGTCCAATCTTGTTGCATGCAAAACATTTCAAAGGTAATTTGCCTCTATATTTACTTGTACCTCTAGGCAACCGCTTGGCCAACAATGCTTCAAGCCCAACTAAATTGTCTTCATCATCAACTTCTCTGTTGGATCTGGATTCATAACTATGACTAGCATCTCTACTTTTTCTCACAGATGGGTTAGAAATAAAAGCTCTAAATGCAGACTTAGATTTCTGTACACTACCATCATAACCATTTAATTCAAAAGAAATAACCTTGCCAATGATGGAGTCAAGAGTTACCTTAGTTTTTTCAATGGACTTCAACTCCTAAATAGCTGCAACTTGGATAGCATAGACCGGTAGCAGGGTTCTTAACACCTTACTGATCACTGTAGAATCTTCCACTTTACCTCTTGCACTCTTAATTTCACTGACTATCTCCTTCATTCTTTTACCATACTATTGGATATTCTCACCTTCAACCATCTGCATGTCATCAAACTTTCCTCTTAGACTCTCTTCTTTAGCAATCTTAACATGTTCATCACCGCTATAAATCTCTTCAAGTTTCTTCCATACCTCATATGTAGTTTCAAGACCATGAACATCTACATACTCTGCATCAGACAAAGAACTGATAATGGCCTCTAATGTTTGATGTTTTTCTTGTTTCTCTTTCTTCTGATCATCAGTCAACTTCCCAGTAGGTGCAACATATTTAGTATCGACATGTTCTCAGTACTGACTATCCAAAGTCTTGATATAAATTTTCATTCTATCACTCCATATCCTGTAGTTCTCTCTATTAAACTTCAAACCTTCCTTCTTCATCATGATCTACAAGATCTTTACATCAAGTTGTTAGGCTTAGACCTTAGAGGACCTGATATGCTCTGATGCCAATTGATTGTATGATGAAAGAATAAGTATCCAGTCAACTACTGAGGGGGGGGGGGGGGGGGGGGTGGTGAATCAATAGATAGAAAAATTGATACAAACTTCACCAATCTCAAAAATTAATCTCTCAAAGTAAACTTAGAACTAACAATGTAATACCACTGTCAACATATAAACTCATAAGATAAACCGGTTGACTGTTACCACAAATTAATAGTAAACAACTTCTTCATTTCTCAATGCTTCCAATTATCATGACTTATGAAAGTAGTTAAGTAGTTAAGTAAATCAACCATGAAAACATAACCACAAAAACACTCACCACTTGACACAAATATTTTTGACGTGGAAACCCAAAATAGGTAAAAACCACGGTGAGATGAGACTCACAAGATAACTATCTGAACTCTTCTGAAGTTCACCCTATTAGGAGCCTATCCTGTTAAAGATTTACAAAAAGTCATGTTAAGAACTAATCCTGTTAGGAATCACCCAGTTAAGGGATTGAATACAATTCCTTGTTAGAAGCAATACCTTGTAAGGAGTAACCTCAATAGAGGATTTGAAAATCCAAGCTAATGGATCACCTTCTTAGAGGATTTGAATAGTACCAAGCTTGTTAGAGCTTACCCGGTTAGGGGATTTCAACTTTGCTGTAATTGTTAGAAAACAAGAGTTTGTTCATTTGTCTAAATAACACTACACTTGCTTGATCAGATCCATTTCATGCTCCTATTTGCCTTTACTCAAACTGCAGATACATCATCTGATTCGGAAACCACACACTCAACTGCTCTGTGCCAACTCTTTGCCAATTCTCTAAACTAAACAACTTCATTGACCTTATAAATAAATCAATCAGGTCGGTAACACAACAAAAACCTAATTCCCAAATGGATTACAAACAAATTGGTTCAAGTATGACCGTTGGATTACATAGCAATTTATGCACATCAATCAAGAAAACCTTGATCGCTCCTTGATCACCGATTCATCGAGCTTAGTAACTCATCACGTGCTTTGCATTAGATGCAATACATTTGCTCATTACCTAGACAAAAACCATTACAACAACACACCAAAATCTCTTTGGATTGTCTTCATACAATAATCATACGTGCCATAATCATTACCGCTCATCATCATATCATAAACCAATATAACCAATTCATCAAACTTAATCGATTAGGGTTTATAAAAAACAACAGGTATGCTTTATCAGTTACATCAATAGATAAGGTTTACACCAGTTATCGGTTCACTCCACAAATTCTTCCTACCGGTTATAGTAACAATATTACAACAATATCAACAATATCATTACCGGTTAATTGACATCAATGACAACATAACATATCATTAATGCAATCTTCATGCAAATGCCAACAGAATGCCCAAGATTATAGCTTGAGAATATCCTTGATTCTCCATACACAAACACATATTCGACATATTGAGGTTAATAAAACTTTTTTTTTCAACTGACACAATACATGAATAAAGAAATTAGCATCGAGTGAAGCTAGACAACTTAGTAAACCTTATAGACAATGATTTGGGTTATTGAATGTATATTACCAAGAACAATATACAATAAACAATCAATATGTATACAATTCAATGGAATAATCCCATCAGTCATGTTAACTTCTTGTCATCTTCAGTGAGTTCAAGTATGGTCGAGTGTTAGATAGAAGTTGTGACCGTAATATCTCTACATATTCAATAATTGCCTACCAAAATTTAATGGAGAGTAAAGGCCATCATTCTCTTGAGATGACATAGATATTCATTATGTAATTAGCATTTTTATCAAAAGGAGGTGTGATAGTTACCTCGATAGTAAAATTTACATATTTTATAGAACAATAATCAATGTGAAAGAAAATCAAGATGTATGCAATTCAATGGAATAATCCCATCAGTCATGTTAACTTCTTGTCATCTTCAATGAGTTTAAGTACGGTCGAGTGTTAGATAGAAGTTGTGATGGTAATATCTCTACATGTTCAATGATTGCCTACCAAAATTGAATGGAGAGTAAAGGTCATCATTCTCTTGAGATGACATAGTGTAATTAGCATTTGTATCAAAAGGAGGTGTGATAGTTACGTCGATGGTAAAATTTACATATTTTATAGAATAATAATTAATGTGAAAGAAAATCAAGATGTATGAAATTCAATGGAATAATCCCATCAATCATGTTAACTTGTTGCCATCTTCAGTGAGTTCAAGTACAGGCGAGTGTTATACAGAAGTTGTAACAGTAATATCTCTACATGTTCAATGATTGCCTTCCAAAATTGAAAGGAGAGTAAAGGCCATCATTCTCTTGAGCTGACATAGTGTAATTAGCATTTGTATCAAAAGGAGGTGTGATAGTTACATCAATGGTAAAATTTAAATATTTTATAGAACAATAATTAATATGAAAGAAAATCAAGATGTATGCAATTCAATGGAATAATTCCATCAGTCATGTTAACTTCTTGTCATCTTCAGTGAGTTCAAGTATGGTCGAGTATTAGATAAAAGTTATGACAATAATATCTCTACATGTTTAATGATTGCCTACCAAAATTGAATGGAGAGTAAAGGCCATCATTCTCTTGAGATGACATAGATATTCATTATGTAATTAGGATTTGTATCAAAAGGAGGTGTGATAGTTACATCGATAGTAAAATTTATATATTTTATAAAACAATAATTAATGTGAAAGAAAATCAAGATGTATGCAATTGAATTGAATAATCCCATCGGTCATGTTAACTTTTTGTCATCTTCAGTGAGTTCAAGTACGATCGAGTGTTAGACAAAAGTTATGATGGTAATATCTCTACATGTTCAATTATTCCCTACCAAAATTTAATGGAGAGTAAAGGACATGATTCTCTTGAGATGACATAGATATTCATTACGTAATTAGAATTTTTATCAAAAGGAGGTGTGATAGTTACGTGGATAGAAATATTTACATATTTTATCGAACAATAATTAATGTGAAAGAAATTCAAGATGTATGCAATTCAATGGAATAATCCCATCAGTCAAGTTAACTTCTTGTCATCTTCAGTGAGTTCAAGTATAGTCGAGTGTTAGACAGAAGTTGTGACGGTAATATATTTGCATGTTCAATGATTGCCTACCAAAATTGGATGGAGAGTAAAGGCCATCATTCTCTTGAGATGACATATAGTAATTAGCATTTGTATCAAAAGGAGGTGTGCTAGTTACATCGATGGTAAAATTTACATATTTTATAGAACAATAATTAATGTGGAAGAAAATCAAGATGAATGCAATTCAATGGAGTAATCCCATCAGTCATGTTAACTTCTTGTAATCTTCAGTGAGTTCAAGTATGATCGAGTGTTAGACATAAGTTGTGATGGTAATATCTCTACATGTTCAATGATTGCCTACAAAAATTGAATGAAGAGTAAAGGCCATCATTCTCTTGAGATGACATAGTATAATTAGCATTTGTATCAAAAGGAGGTGTGATAGTTACGTCGATGGTAAAATTTACATATTTTATGGAACAATAATTAATGTGAAAGAAAATCAAGATGCATGCAATTCAATGAAATAATCCCATCAGTCATGTAAACTTCTTGTCATCTTCAGTGAGTTCAAGTATGGTCGAGTGTTAGACAGAAGTTGTGATGGTAATATCTCTACATGTTCAATGATTGCCTACCAAAATTGAATAGAGAGTAAAGGTCATCATTCTCTTGAGATGACATAGATATTCATTATTTAATTAGCTTTTTTATCAAAAGGAGGTGTGATAGTTGCATCAATAGTAAAATTTACATATTTTATAGAATGAAAATTAATGTGAAAGAAAATCAAGATGTATTCAATTGAATGGAATAATCCCATCAGTCATGTTAACTCCTTGTCATATTCAGTGAGTTCAAGTACGGTCGAGTGTTAGACAAAATTTGTGACGTGGTAATATATCTACATGTTTAATGATTGCCTACCAAAATTGAATGGAGAGTAAAGGCCATCGTTCTCTTGAGATGACATAGTGTAATTAGCATTTGTATCAAAAGGAGGTCTGATAGTTACGTCAATGGTTAAATTTACATATTTTATAGAACAATAATTAATGTGAAAGAAAATCAAGATGTATGCAATTCAATGGAATAATCCCATCAGTCATGTTAACTTGTTGTCATCTTCAGTGAGTTCAAGTATGGTCGAGTGTTAGACAGAAGTTGTGACAGCAATATCTCTACATGTTCAATGATTGCCTACCAAAATTAAATGGAGCGTAAAGGCCATTATTCTCTTGAGATGACATAGATATTCATTATGTAATTAGCATTTGTATCAAAAAGAGGTGTGATAGTTATGTCGATAGTAAAATTTACATATTTTATAAAACAATGATTAATGTGAAACAAAATCAAGATGTATGCAATTCAATGGAATAATCCCATCACTCATGTTAACTTCTTGTCATCTTCAGTGAGTTCAAGTACGGTCGAGTGTTAGACAAAAGTTATGACGGTAATATCTCTACATGTTCAATGATTGCCTACCAAAATTGAATGGAGAGTAAAGGCCATCATTCTCTTTAGATGACATAGATATTCATTATGTAATTCGCATTTGTATCAAAAGGAGGTGTGATAGTTACGTCGATGGTAAAATTTACATATTTTATAGAACAATAATTAATGCGAAATAAAATCAAGATGTATGCAATTCAATGGAATAATCCCATCAGTCATATTAACCTCTTGGGTATGTGCACAAAGATGATGGTCAGAAAAGTGGACATCACCCAAAAAAACATGGAAAAACAAGCAGCGCATACGCAGTTTTAAAATTTGAAATTCTCGTGTATGCGCTTAGGTTTGTTCTTCCCGAGCCTAGAAAAGGTAGCGTGTACGCGCTGCTTTTAGGAAAATGAGCGCGTATGCCCTACGCCTAGGAAAATGAGTGCGTACAAGCTACTCATAGGAAAATGAGCGCATACGTGCTAATAATCCAAATATAACCGCATACGTGGTGCCTATTAAAAAAAGTTTTTAAAAAAAAACTTGGTCTCATTTACCCGCAAATAGCACGTTTTTACTTCGTTTTTTTTCCATTTCCTCTCCTAAACCGTGAATGGGGTGCTAGATTTGTCCTCCAAGCTATGGATCAAGGTTAGTTTTTATTTATTTTTGTCTTTCTTTCCTGTTTGTTCAATTTGTTTTACATTTTGAATTTAATTTCATTAATTTTGAGTAGGTTTTTTTCATTTTTTGTTTCAAAAACCAGATTCTTCTAATCCACAACAAGAAAAACCAAATGCACCTCCTGAAAACCCACAAGAACAACCAAATGCACCTCCTAAAAACCCACAAGAACAACCAAATGCACCTCCCACTAGTACATTTGGGCCTGATTTCCGACGGCTAATTGTCGGATTTGTGACGACCAAATGTCGGACTTCTGACCAACTTTACTGTCGAAAACTCATCGTCGGGCTTCCCGACGATGCCATTTGTGTCGGTCGTCCAACGATGTTATGAACTCCTTGACGATAGCTATATTTACATCCCTGGCCACAAATATCAGTGGATTTCTGTCGGATGCTATGATTGCTCTTTGACGACCGTCTGACATGGAAGTGACGTCGGATATACAGCATCCTTGTCGAACGTTTCATTAGTTGTCATCGGAATTCCGATGACGAGAGATGATGTGGGTCAAACGACTTTGTCGTCGATGAATGAAAGCATTGAATGAGTTCTATTTTTAAAAAATGCATTAAAAATTTATTATTTATTTGATTCAGTGTTATTTGCAAAAAATGATTATCAATGATGTTTCCTTTCTCCAAGAATTGTCTAGGATCTTTCCGTCAGATAATATGTAACATCGAATGACTAAATCTTTTCTTTACAAATGTTTATTTTATTTAATTATTATCTAAGCGTGAATTAAAATTTATATCTGTACGGAAGCAGAACATGCAAGCTAAAGAGTCATGTGCAAGCAAATTTCGTAAAAGAAAGCAAGCAGGCATTATCTTGAATGACATGGAAAAAAGCTCATCAGCTGCCTAGAAGAGAGAAATTGGAGAAAAGCAGAGGAAAGTGTTTAAGGGTGATAAATAGATAGAGAGTATGCAATACAAACAAACAATGTCTGGAGTGTGTGATGTGATGTCTCTAATTTATGTCCGGAGGGACTAACTGGTTTTGGAGTTCCTGTGAAACCTATTGGGCCACACTTTGGAGGAAATCAATGTGTTCATGCAAGAAGAACCTTTTTTCTATTATGAGAATGATGTTTTTGCACCGAAGGATATTTGGAAGTCAATATCCAAAAATTTCTATAGTGTGGAACCAGAGTTGGCGGACTCGAAGTAATTTTCAGCTTTCAGAAGACCAAGAGGTTATGTACACAATCTCCCAATAAAAGGACGATTTGAAGCATTACCTCTCCCCCCCATGACTACTCAGGAAGCACTTCCTCAGACAAAGGACTATTGGCCTACATGGGATCAAAGAAAAAAATTGAAGCCTAGACTCTAGACGATGTGGTGATGTCCTTCGTGAAGAACTCTGCACTATAATTGAAAATTCATGAGGGAAACTACAAGATAGTGAAGAGAAATACAATCTTGAAAAGTGGGAAGAATGGATCTTGGTTTGGGTTGGGCCAATTCAGGTGGCTCCTCTAGAGGTTGATGAGATAGAAATCATATTAAGATTTGAAAAAGATCACACTCATGGAACTTCATGTGCGACTGATCGATTGCAATGTTTGGTTAATGCATTCCAAATAGATACAGTTGCATACCATTTATCTATCTTGATTAAAGACTTTTATCCAGATGGCATTAAATTAAAGTTCTTTCTCTTCTTTCTCTTATGCCATCTGTCTCGTATAAATTACCAGTGAACTTGAATTTGAACTCATAAATGAGTGCATGTCACTCGATCCTACAATTGTACAACAATCTAGATAGTTTTCAATGTTAGATTGAATGATGAACCACAAATATCTACAAACCATTGACATACCTAGATTACTTGGCCCCATCGTAGACTTACACCATCGCACATTTGTGTCTGCATCTATTAATTCGGCACCACCTTCGTACTTCAATTCTTCCCTAGTTAGGGCTCTTTTCACACATGCTCCTGCACCATCGTGCTCTCCCTTACCATGTCCAGTCTCAGTGAAATTCCAAAAATGTTGTACACTGCTTGTCATATGCATCATTGTTAACCAATGAAACATCCTTGCATTCTTGAATTGTGTGGTGCAATTATCTGACCATATTAAGTGTCGGTTGTATCGTATGTTCTTTTCCCTTAAACTATCATAGAAAACTTTAAAGCATCCTTGTACAAACTCTGATGAATGAGTACGATAATCACTTATGTAGAAGTGATACTCTCTTACAACCTTTCTATCCTCCTCTATGCTATCGTTTGCATGCATGAATGCTATGTGTACAAAAATAGAAACTTGTGTAGAGTGATAATACATAGATTGCACTTCATTTTGAGGTTGTAGTGTATAATTTTCAGTGAAATCAATGATAGAGACAATGGTGCCAAGAGAAAATGTGTCCTTACATAACTTGAATTGCTCATCTAACCATCGAGCTCTATGTGTATGCATTGTATACTCATAAACTAGTTTCTCTTGAAACATTTTCATAAATTGAGCTACACATATATCATTTTTCACTAGCTCACATCTCTTCAAATCTTTTCCATCTTTAACTCCATATGTGACTGTCTTGTATTTTCTGAAAGAAACTAGTTTCGTACCAATTTCATGTGTGCTCTCCAAATGTATGCATCTTGGTAAACATTGCAGACCACCACATATAGCACAAAAACCTTCCCAACAAGGCATCTTATAATAAATGCAACCATCATGTCTATTACATAGAACACTTAAAATAAATTCTCTTACCGACTTAGGAGGTGTTTGTATATTACATTCCTGCAAAACATCGTTAGTGTGCAAAGTAGAACAAATATGACGAAAAATATCATAATGTATAGAAAATTCAATATGCATCCTACAACAACACGTGGTGCATACATGATTAATCTTAATATAAAAAAGTTTTGTCATTTCAAAAAATCTTTGAGAAATTCTTATTTGAGGAAACTTTTGAAGGAATCTTTCATAAAATTTAGTCTGAGTCATATCCAAATAGTTTTTGGCATGTGGTTCATGATTTGTAGACCCAATTCACCTTCTAACAACATCTCTTTGGTTGGGCAAAACTCTTGTGTTGTCATACCAAACATTTTCAATTAATGTTCTTAGTGCATCAACAAAAACCTTGTCTTTGCGTGGTAGTCTACTCAAGAATGCCCAAAGAGAATTATTGTTAGGTTCCTCTATTTTTCCCCGCCTCTTTAATGCTTTACTTAATGGTGTTCTACTAACATTTAATGACTTACTTGTTTTGCTTATATAATTATGCGTAAATGCCTTAGTAGTCATGCACAAATGGACCAATTATAGAGCAAAAGAGCTAAAAAGTGAGCAGCTAATGGTATATGTGAAATTTATCATTACTACCCAAAAGCCAAAACAATAGCTATAATCAATTAAATAACATCCGAAGACAACTAAAAAATAATAATAAAAAAATACTCTTCCTCTAACTCATTCTAGAACAATACAACATTACTATCTGTATGCGGGAAAAGCGGGTCGATAGAACTCAATATGTGGAAAACGGAGCTCTATGGAGCCTTGCTCACACACCCACAAGACTTCTTGGTGCAAGCCATAGAGTAATGAAGTATCATTCAGCTTCCCAAGGTTGGTCCCATGGTTCTCTATCTTACACTGTCCCTCAAACCAATGTTTTTGCTCTCAGATCATTGAGCAAAATGGTTTAGGGATGGCAAATGCAAGAACGAGGGATGTTTTTGATAGATTTTAGAATGAAATGCATCCTAAGCTATGCATGATCTTAAAATGCAATAAACTAGATTATAAGATGACAAGGTTAGTATAAATACTATCCTAACATACTATATTAGTTTATGATTAAGCTAAATGATAAAGAAAGTATTCTAAACATGCATATTTAGACTATTTCTTATTGAAAAGAGAGGCTAAATGATGAGCATATATGAAATGTGAAAGCTTGAATGTATTTGAGCATAAGTATGATACTACAAACTGGGATTCTTAAAAATGGAGGAATGAGAGCTCTATTTATATCAAAAATAGGGCAATGGATGGTCAGGATTGAAAGAGTTAATCAAGGGCTAAGTTTGAAAGTTGGGAATCCATGTTTGTAATTTGCACCAATGAAATGGTGACAAGTGTCAACATAGGGTTGGGTTGAGAGAAGGGGTTGGAGGCATTAAATGCCTGAGAAGACCTTATGGTTATCTAGAGGGTAAGGGTCAAGCCTAAGTTAAGATTACCCATTGGATTAAGAGTTAATCCAAGGATAAACTCTTGTGCAAATGATTAAGGAATAACCATGGTCAAAGCAATGAATGCTTGAAGAGACCCTTGGGTTGGATGAAGGTTACGTTAGGCAAAAAGTCTCTAACCATGTAAGAGGGTTGAATTAACCATTAATGGTTTAGGAGACTTTGGGAAATTAAGTGGTTGGAGACTTGAAGCCTTTAATGGTTATCAAAGACTTTAAGGTTTTGAGAAGTGACCTCCCTTTGTTTAGGGATCTGACAAAGTTTAGAAGATGGGTTAGGCTAATTTAGAAGTGATTAGAAGGGTCTAGAAGAAATTAGGAAGGGGTTTAGGAAGCAAGTGGGAGATGTAGGAAAATGCAAGTGGATGGAGGGATAATAGGATTTAATTGAAATAAAGTTAATTTAATTCAATTTGGTTGTAATTTTGGGAAATTAAATAAATTAGATTTATTCAATTTAGGATAAACTATTTAATTAAATTTGAATTTAATTAAAAGTGGATAGAAGGGTTTTAATAGAATAAAATGATTTATTCATTAAATGGTATAGTGAATTTAATTTAAATAAATTGAGTAATTTACTTAATTTAAACAGAAGAATGTGGGAAATTTAATTAAATAGAGAAATCAACATAAAATATTCATTTAGGAATATGGTCATTTTTATATGTCTACATTTTGCCCCTCTTTGAGGTGACGTGTGTGCACATGTTATTTCAAAGAAAATGATGTTTTATCGTGATTTATGATCAAATGGAATTTTTGCTTTTATGATTTTCAAGTTGTGCCCCAGATTTGATTTGATGTGTGATGCCCACTCGGGAGATGAATCAATATTTTGAAAATTTTGATTGGATTTGATGATTTGTGTGTGGTGTGTATGATTTTGTCGATGTGAAATGTTGAAATTGATTCATCTTCTGATAATTTACATGTTTTAGGGTATAAGGGAGACCGCGAGCAAATTACATGCCCAATTTCCTAACCCTAATTTCATTTTTCTCCTATAAAAGGGGAAAAGGGATTTGATTTGATTCATTTGTGCATTGTTGACTTTGGAGAAAGAGAATTTGGAGAGAAGTCAAAATGCCTATTCTGTATTCCAGGCATCATTTTGAGCGCATTCGGAGGTACCGGAGACCTGCCGCATATGGACCACCAGTAAGTCAACACTTTTGACCCTTTTTTGATTTTTTATTTTGTTATTTTTGGTCATTTTTTTATTTTTGAAATTCGGTTTTAGCATTTTAGCGCGTCAAAGTTGCAATTTAGCGCATACAAAAATTTAGGTAGCACATGAAGTTTGAATTTTAGGGTTGCGTCTGAAACAAAATAGTGTAGCACATAGAAGGTCTGGTTAGCGCGTCGAGGAAAAGTAGCGCATGTGAATCATAGGGTAGCGAGTCAGGTCAACAGGATAGCGCGTGAGTAAGACCTAGCGCATAGGGGTCATAGGGGTTCGCATGGGTAAGGGGTTTTAGCACGTAGGGTAGACCTAGCACATAGGGTCAAATAGGTAGTGTCAACAAGGTATAGGTTAGCGCATAAATAGGTTTTAGCACATAGGGTAGGTTAGGTGGCGCATGGGGGAAAAAGACTAGCGAATAGAGGCAGTCTAGAGCATAGGGTAAATAGATTAGCGCATGGGAAAAACAGCTTAGCGCATGGGTAGATTTTAGCGCAGCGAGAATCTGTTTTAGCGCATCAAGAAAAATTTTGTGCGATGGGGGGATTTGTGAAATTTTTGTGTCTTGTTGTCATGGTTTTTATTGATTTGTCCAATATGATTGTTGATATAACTTGTTTTGATTTGCGATATTTCAAGTTATGCATAGATATTAATGTGTTTTTTTAATCAAAGTATGATTTGTTTGCGCACTGTGTTTCAAGTTCAATGTGTGAAGCCTGATTTGTGTTACAAGCTAATATGGGTTGGAAACTTGAGTTGTTTTACAAGCTGATATGGGTGGGAAACTTGAGTTGTTTTACAAGTTTATGTGATTTGGAGACGTGAGTTGTGTTACAAGTTTTGATATGGTTTTTGATAACTTGAGTTGTTTTACAAGCTGATATGAAATGATAGGATTTTGAACTTGATGTAGATGAGCAAATTGTTTCATGTTGTTGATGTGAGTTTGATTTTGATATCTTTGTTTTGATGTGGAAACTGATATTGGACTTGTTTTGCTGGTTGACAGGAGCGATTGGGCGTGGTGCTGTCGCGTGAGCGATTTCCTAGGCCTTGGACTCTAATACCACAGTTGACACAGGCCGACCTAGATATTATTGAGAGATGCGGGTTGACGTCCCTGTTGGATATGCCTCGGTTCACTATGAACCGGGGGCTACTTACAATGCTCACAGAGAGGTGGCACAGCGACACAAACACCTTCCACTTTGCCATAGGTGAGATGACAGTCACACCAAAGGACTGTTACAGGATTCTATGCATACCAATAGTAGGTGCACTACTACCATATGAGCAGTCGGAGGAGGGTGGCACAAAGGCACTTCACCGTATTTTTCATGATGAGACAATATGCGGATATGAGATCCCATGGCAGGAGTTCCTAGACCTAGATTATGCACCGCTTCCATCAGTACTAGTAGGGTTTATCGGTGAATTCCTTTGTCCTGATCGCAGGTCAAAGGGATTCTCTGTGGGATGGGGGCTGGTGTTAGAGGACATGGTTACACAGCGCCGCAGGTTCACGTGGGGATCAGCTATGCTAGCCTATCTATACAGGGACTTGCACGAGGTGATATACCTAGGGTATGGCAGTTTGTCAGCTGGCATGGTGCTCTTACAGGCATGGTGCTGGGAGCACATTCCGACTGCCAGGCCATTAGCAGACAGAGATAGGCCCGTTGGACGTGCCTATGCCTATGGGTATAGGGGTCTAGTTGTCCAACGGAAGCTGGGCAAACTAGAGCATTGGAGGAGAGTTTTGGATGACATTGATATGGTCACATGGTGACCGTATACAGGGTGTGAGGTATGGGCAGAGGATGGGCTGGAGATGCCTTATGTGTTTATGACGAGATACTTGATTGGGAGGACCCCATTTGTTATTGAGAGGTTCGTGGTGACCAGAGTTTTGCGACAATTTGGTCGACAGCAGGGTATACCTTAGGGGGCCTGTTTATATGCACGGCGGAGGCAAGACATACCAGATTGGGGTCCAACGATTGATAGTGAGGTAGCCATGGAGGAGTTTGTCAGTTTGGCGAGCCAGATATGGGATTATGCCTTGGATATTTTGGACGCGGGCATGATAGATGAGTTCACGAGATTGTTCGTTGTGCAGGCAGTGGCAAGGATTTCAGATCCAGAGGAGATGCGGTCGGCATTTGATGATGATGATGATGAGGGAGGTGGAGATGACGAGGATGATGGAGATGGTGGAGGAGGACGACGAGCGAGAGGAGATAGAGGGAGGAGGGGAGATAGAGGGAGGAGAGGAGATAGAGGTTTGGAGAGAGCAGTCAAACGGGCGGTGATGGAAAGGGGGAGAGGCGGTTTGGCCATTGGAGCAGGTGGAGAGGGGAGGATGGGAGAGGTTCTAGCTGCAGTGGGGGGGACAGACAAGGCGATACGGCCAGCTCAGAGGAGGAGGACAGATGTGCTCCCACCTCTAGCATCGAGGACAGGTAGAGTTAGAGGGGATGCCCCTGCACAGGTACCGCTACGGGTTCGGATCCCCACTCATATTGAGGATGCATAGATTCGGACCCTGCAGGTGACTGTACAGCAACTACAGGCACAAGTATTGACATATCAGCGACAGATTGCGTAGTTGACCACTGAGCGGGACATGGAGATAGAGTGGTGGGGTCAAGCGGAGGAGCTTGCAGCGAGCATGCAGAGAGCAGCGGCGGGTGGTTCGATGAGAGACACCCTGAGAGAGCTATCTTTGAGAGCTCAAGAGGTGGAGTACTACCGCTGACACTATGAGGCTGCGGTACCCAGGGATCACCGAGTACAGAGCTTCACACAGTCGAGATCTAGTCGATCTCCAGATACTAGGTCGCGGTCCGAGAGCCGAGGTGTGACAGGGCCATCGAGATAGGATCCCCCTGAAGATCCAGGGGTGGGGACATCTGGAGCTAGACCATCTCCGTCAGGGGATAGCCATACTTGAGAGACGTGGTCTCTGTTTGTATTTTGATCATTGTATTCTTTGTATTGGACACAGAGATGATAGATTTTGTACATTTTGATCATTTTTGGAGAGATATATATACGACATCATTATCTTTGATCATGTGGTGTGTTATATGGATGTATGTGCTTATGTGTTCTTTTCTTTACATTATGATGATGTAATGCTTAAATATATGATATAATGTATGATGCAGGATGTATGCTTTGATATGTTTGTGAGATGTATCTTGAAAATGAGATCTATGATAATGATATGCAACTAATTGTAAAATGATATGCAACTAATTGTTAAAATGATATGCAACTATGTTAAAATGATATGCAACTAATTGTAAAATGATATGCAACTATGTTTTTGGTAGCATCCTCATTCTGTATTTGCCATCTGATATAGCCATATGTTGTTTGCTTTCTTTGTAGGTATCATCATTGAGCATTGATTTGTTTAGGATATGTTGAAAATTTATACAAGCACAATGGTATAATTGAACCATAATGACCTAAGAAAAATTTACATGATATTTGATTTTGCAAGATAGCACAAGCGTCAAGGTATAATTGAACCAAGACGACTTGAGTGCGGATTGCGTAAACAGACAAGATTAAATCATTTGTATGCATGAAGTGGAATCAGGCCTCCAGTGATATTCGATGTATCATGTCTCGAGGCAAGTATTCACACAGTACAAGTGATCGCCTCCCAGATAGAAGACTAAGAAAATATTGGAAGTTCCCCATGATCTCTAGCTTTGAAGCATTTAGTGAGAAAAGGAAGAGAATCCAATAATTTAAAAAGTTCAAAATGCAAAAATAGTCAAGATTTGTATGCGATAATGCAACATTCAGTACTTCAGAAAATCATCCATCCTTGGTGTTTCTGTGATTTTTTTGTTTTGTTTTGCGATGAAGCGTAGTTTTGGTTGTTGGATGCCATGCTGCTGAGTTTTGCTTCTAGTTTTGATATCTTGAATGTTCGCAAGTTTTGACGATTTTAATGCCCCTAGCTGAGTGTGCCTCTTGATGTGAATATGTACAGTGATTTCCAAGCCATGGTGGAATGTGTAAAGAGGATATATATGGATAAACCAAGATAGTGACTATGCTAAGTATGTCCTGAATGGATATGTGCTAAGTGTCGGGCGATGGCCAATAGTGTTTTTAAGGATACGCATAAAATGGTATGGAGATAGATAGAGGAGCCGTTCTTTCACAAGAGCGCCTGTTTACCAGGTTTTCACCATTTGTTTTTATTGTACTTTATTTTTTACTTTTTCTGGATTTTTTGATTTTTTTTTTGCTTGTTTTGGTTTTTTCTGTGCACTAGGCTACTTAAGTGTAGTACTTCTTTAGATGGATGTTGTTAGTTGGTTCATCGAGCACATCTCCTTCTGAAGTTGTTAGCTGATAGGCACTTGATCCATAGACTGATATGATGACATAGGGACCCAACCAGTTAGGTTCAAACTTCCCTTTCTTTTCTCGATCTTGCTGATTTCTTGGATTTTCTTTGAAGACTAGGTCACCAATTTTGAAGTTGTGAGGGATGACCTTGTGATTGTAGCTCCTGCACATGTGTTGTTGATATGCTTTGAGATGAGTGTAAGCATACTGACGTCTTTCATCTAATAGTTCGAGTTCTTGCAGTCGGTTAACTCGATACTCTTCATCTGAGATTAAACCTTTCAAAGAGACTCTGAGAGATGGGATTTCTACTTCCAGGGGTAAAATGGCCTCTGATCCATATACCAATGAGTATGGTGTTGCTCCTGTAGGTGTGCGGATGTTGGTTTTGTATGCCCAAAGTGCTAGATTAAGTTGTACGTGCCAATCTTTGCCTGCATCATTCACTATTTTCATTAGGATCTTTAGTATTGTCTTATTAGATGCTTCTGCTTGACCATTTCCCTGGGGGTAGTATGGTGTAGAGAACCGATGTTGGATTTTGAATTTTTCACATAGTTCTTGTACATCTTGGTTTTTGAAAGGCCGTCCATTATCTGTGATGATTGAACTTGGAATACCATATCTGCAAATCAGATAATTTAGGATAAAAGAGGCAATTTGTTTCCCAGACACTGTGGTCATGGGAACTGCTTCTATCTATTTGGTAAATATTATGTTGCCGTTATAATGAACTTGTGTCCATTTGAAGATGAAGGATGAATTTTGCCAACTAAGTCTAGTCCCCACTGACAAAAGGGTCAGGATGTTGTAAATGGTTGCAGTTCCTGTGCTGGTGCATGTATCAGATTACCATGGATCTGGCATTTAGGACATTTATTGGCGAAATGATATGAGTCTTTCTCCATTGTAGGCCAGTAGTATCCCATCCTTAGAAGCTTTTTAGCAAGAGTAGTACCACTTGAATGTGTGCCACAAATACCTTCGTGAAGCTCATGTAAAGCGGAATCGGAATTATTACGATCAAGGAAATGAAGAAGAGTACCATCTAGACCTTGACGATACAAAGTATCAGCGGTAAGGGTATAACGGGCAGCTTGCCGGATAAAGTTACGTTTTTGGTTACGGGATTGGTCAATGGGTAAGATATTGTTCTCAAGGTAGTCGAATATTGGTCCATATAATGGAGAATCTGAACCAGTCAAGGCATAGATAACATGGGATTCAGAATGGTCATAAGCTGGGGAGAATAGTTGCTCTACCGGGAACTCGTAACGACTCTGTTGCTCTGAAATTTGTAGTAATGAAGCGATAGTAGCCATGGCATCGGCTGCTTTGTTGTTCAACCTTGGTATTTTTCTCGAAGGTGATATGCATAAAATACTATTTGAAGTCATCCACCATTTGCTTGTAGGGTAGCAGCTTGTCATCCTTTGTCTGATAGTCATTGTTGATTTGATTGATGACTAGTTGTGAGTCTTCGTAGACCGTTAACTCTGTGATTGTCCATTATATGGCCATTTTGATGCCTATAACCAATGCCTCATATTCAACCACATTATTTGTGCATGGGAACATAAGCCTATATGATCTTGGTATAGTGTGTTCTTCAGGAGTGATGAATAGAATGCCAGCACCTGAACCATGTTGTGTATAGGATCCGTCAAAGTATAGGGTCCATTGTTTGGTAGAAAGAGCAAGAACGTCCCTGTTCAGAAATTCAATCGCCATAGTTTGTTTTCCTGGTAGTGGTGCTTCAGCCAGCTGATCTGCAATTGCTTGTCCTTTGATGGCTCATCTTTCTGTGTATTGGATGTCAAATTTACTGAGAATCATGACCCATTTAGCCAATCGGCCTGTAAGAGTTGCCTTGCTGAATAGATATTTGAGAGGATCAATTTTTGCTACTAGCTTAATGGTGTGTGCTAGCATATAATGTCGGAACTTCTGAGATGCGAAGACCACTGTTAGGCAAGCCTTTTCAATGAATTTATAGTTGAGTTCATAGCCATTCAATGTCCTACTGATATAATATATGGCTCGTTCCTTTCCTTGTTGATCTTCTTGTGCCAATAGTGCCCCTAGCGATATATTTGTTATTGAGATATATAGGATAAGTGGTTTTCCTGCGACTGGTGGTACCAGAACTGGTGGATTCATCAGGTATTGTTTGATTTGGTAAAAAGATTCTGCACACTTGGTCTCCCATCTGAATGGTACATTTTTGTGTAGTAAATGGTTAAATGGTAGACTTTTATCTGCTAGCTGAGCGATAAATCGCCTGATTGATTGAAGTCGTCCTTGTAGAGATCTGAGTTGACTAATATTCTTTGGTGGTGGCATTTCCATAATGGCTTGTACATTTGTTGGATCTACTTCGATACCTTTAGCTGAGACTATATAGCCTAGTAACTTGCCTGATGTAACCCCGAAGACACACTTCTTAGGGTTGAGCCTGACTTGGAATTTCTCCAATCAATCAAAGATCTTTGTTAAGATGCTTAGATGTTCTGCTCTGGTGAATGACTTAGCTAGTAGATCATCCACATAATCTTCCATAAATGTGTGCATCATGTCATGAAAGATTGTTGTCATTGCTCTTTGATAAGTGGCCCCTGCATTCTTTAAACCAAAAGGCATAACATTCCAATAGTATGTTCCCCAAGGACAGGTGAACGCGGTTTTATCTTGATCTTCTGGGGCTATTTTGATTTGATTATAGCCTGAGAAACCGTCCATTAGTGAGAGCATTGCATGGCCTGTTGTGAGATCTACAATTATGTCGATACTGGGCAGAGGAAAGTCGTCTTTTGGACAAGTTTTGTTGACATCTCTGAAGTCAGTGCATATTCTGATACTACCATCTAGTTTTGATACTGGAACGATGTTGGAAATCCATTCTGCATAGTCAATGGGTCGGATGAATCCGACATCTAATAGTTTCTTTAGTTCAGTTTTGACCATGAGTGCCACCTATGGATTCATCTTTCTTAGCTTTTGTTTGACTGGCTTAACCCCTGAAGAGATGGACAAGTGATGCATGATTAAGTGTGGATCTACTCCGAGCATATCGGCATATGACCAAGCAAAGTTAATTTTCTATTCTTTAAAGAAAATGATGAATGCTGATCTTTCTTCCTCTATCAGAGATTCTGCAAGGTGTATGTTTTTTACTGCTTCTGTGGTACCAATGTTGATTGATTGAGTGGGCTCAATCAATATGGGTGATCGCTCATGAAAGTGCTCAGAAAGAGTGTCAAGTCTCCCATCGTTAGGTGCCTTAAAAAGGTTTTCACCCTCAGATGCGTCCTTTATTTTTACCTTTTTGTGATCTAGAGCTACCATTGACTAGTTTTCAACATCAGATCTTTCATTTGGTTTATTTTTGCGACTGGGAGACTTGGCACTCCCTGATTGACAGACATCGTTACTTTGTTCACTGGTAGAGCCTGTTTCTGGATTTACGGTACATAGGTAATGGATAATAGATTCATCATCTGGGAAAATTGGTATATCATGGATTTCAGGTTCATCCCAGTCAATGAGGTCAGGAAAGACAAGCGGTAAGGAATCGTTTGGTGGATTAAGGTCTGCTACTATAAGTGTCAAGACAGAGTTTTCATCATGATTGTTCTTGGTTTTAAAGAAGTCCAGGATTTCGTCGAGGTCTTCGATGGTATTATCTTCTGTATAGACTTGTTCATAATGTTTTTGTTCGCTTTCCTTGGCTTCATAGATGTTCTGTGGTCCAAATTCAAGAGGTCTATCTTCTGCGTTATGCTCTTCCTGAGAAAGGGATATGGTGTCAGCATCATTAGGGATATCTATAGTAGCATTTGAGTAGGTACCCCATTCATATTCATTAGAATCAGTCTCTGAGGCATCATCCCAGATTCTATCAGTGTTGTAAACTGGTATGTTGTATGGTGAAATTAAATCTTTGATGATGGATACCATTTTGATAGTTTTTGTTGATTCGGTGTCAGATCCTGCTTCTACTTTTTGTATTTGTTCATAGACTGTGCCTCCTCTGGGAGGAATAATGGTATCCGGAGATGATATTATTTGTTCTTGAGATATTGGTGTTTGAATATGAGCTCCTACTGCAAATACGGCCTTCTAGTGGCTTAGAAGCTTTCCCTGATGTAACTTTTGTTCTTGACATTCCCGTGCCTTGCGGATTGTTTTGGCTGACTCAAAGAGTGCATCCTGCCAAGATTCTTCTTTGTACTTCTTCTTTACTTTCCATTGAGGTTTTGCAGTTATGCGGGGCGGCTTTCTTAATAGGAAAGTGAGCTTACAACCCAATCCTATTTTGTCTCTATTGGGTTGTGAAGGAAGATTTATGGGTTCAATGACTCCTTCTTTGCGTTTCCCAATAGGTCCTTTGCCGTCATATCCCATTTGCTGCATGATTAAGTATCATTTTCCATATAGGTGTGTAAGTAGAACAATGTCCAGTGCAACTGCTCTGTTATCTTCTTCCTCATCTTTGTATAACCAGCTAAGAATATCCTTGTCTTCTGATTCATGTGCTAGAGTGCCCAATTGGATGAAGGTACCATCAAATTTGGTGATGGGTTGAGTGACCGGATGTGTTGATGTAGTAGGCAATCCATGAGATCTGGGTGATGTTGGCAATTTGGCCAAACATAAGGGCTCCAAAGAGTATTCTCCCATGCCTTGGTCTTTGATTTGCATTTTCTGCTTGAAATCTCCAAATAATGAGTTGGGCTTTGCTGTTTGTAGATCTGATGTTGAAGATCGCTGCTTTTCCCTATTATGAGGAACCAAACTGTCTTGGGCTGCCCCCATTGCGTTGCCATGTTGAAATGGATTGTGATTAGCAGATATGGAGATTTCTTGTCCGTCATAAAGAAATTTGACACATTGGTGATACGTAGAAGGTACTGCTTGTATTTCATGTATCCAGGGTCACCCTAACAAAATATTGTAGGTGAGATCTATGTCTAAGACTTGACACATAGTATCTTTTTGCACTGGTCCCACTTGAATGGGTAACATCACAGTTCCTTTAGATGACCTTACCTCATCATCATATGCCTTTATGGTAATCTTCTTGCAGGGATCAATAGACTCTTCTGAGAAGCCTAAAGCACGGATAAGTTTTAAAGTACATATATTAAGTCCAGCTCCTCCATCTATTAAGACTCTTTTTACTCGGTGTTTGTAAACAATGACTTCGATATGGAGAGGAGTGTTATGTGGATGGCTCAAGGAAGCATTGTCATGCTCTGAGAAGGTGAGGTTATGAGGTCCGGTCATATGGGCAACCATGGCTTGAAATCTGTCCGTATCCAGATTTTGAGGTACATTGGTTTCCAATAGTGCTTGTTCCAATATGTCTTTGTGCTTCGGTGATAGTTTCAGCAATTCTAGTATAGATATCTGAGCTGGAGTTTTGTGTAGTTGGCTAACCAAGTCATATTGGATTTTTGGTGTAGTAGTTGTAGGTGACGTATGCCCTTTTGAGACATATTTCTGAGTTCGGGTTGTTACATTGACAGATTCATGATCACACTGATCTCGGATGGTGATGACATTTACTTGATGATCTTCAGCTGATATGTGATTTATGGTGTTATTGTAGATATGGTTGATACGAGCTCCGCGTGTATCATCCGAGGTTGAAGCTCCATCTTTGTTGTAATTTGGGAGAGGATTTTTAAAGGCTTCGTGATCACCATTTGTTTTGAGACCATCTACCATTAAGTCACCTCGATCAATCATGTCTTGCACAATGTGTTTCAATCTCATGCAATCATTCGTCTGATGACCCTTGTTACAATGGAAATCACAATAGTGTGAATCATTCCACCAAGGTGGTTTGATTTGGGGTTCATAGTTGCTGATCGCAGGCAAGGAGAGAATTTTGTTTGTCAGAAGTTTTCTGAATGCTAATTCTAGTGATTGCCTCAGTGGTGTGAAGATACGCTTTTGGAAATTGTTCGTGCTGTTGCGTGAATTGTTGTTAGGTCCTGGATTCATGTTTTTGCTTTGAGTATCATTGGTGTTGTTAGTGTTGAGTTGTCCTTGATCGGTGTTCAGTGCATATGTGTTAGCATTTGGATTAGCATTTTTAGGATTTTTCATATTTTGAGGATTCCCGGATAATGCAAGCACTGGTTGCTTAGATTTGGGATCATGTGAGTCATTGTTGCCTTCGTTTTTGTTTCGAGTCCAAAATCGAGATTTGTCTAAGCTGTTGTTGTTCTGGTTATTGTAGTTTGATGAGTTTGTTCCTTCCTTGTAGAATTTGAGTGCTCCCTTTTTGACACACGCTTCCTCTACTTGAATGCCATTTTCAATCAATTTAGCGAAAGATGGTATGAATTGAAGTTTTAGCCTATAACTCATTTCACCATTCAAATTGTCAATGAAGATTTCCATTTTCTCCTTTTCAGGAATATCTTGAGGATATCGTGATACCATACATCACCAGCATTGAAGGAATATCATGAATGTTTCGTTGTTCTTTTGTTTGCTGTTGCAAACATCTAGCATGGTTATGGCATGTTGAATGTTATAGGAGTATTGTGTTATGAATTTATTAACCATTTCATCAAATAATCTGACAGGTGGTGTAATTTTGGATAACCATTCCATTGTTTGCCCTCCCAAGCTTCTTGGGAATAACCTCATCAGATAGGTCTCGTCATGAGCGAATTCGAGACTCATTGTGCAAAATTCTTGAACATGATCTTAGGGATCACTTTTCCCATCGTATTTATCAAATTTGGGAACATCTGAGTTTGGAGGAAAAGGCACCATGTTCAATCTTCTGTCAAATGGATAAGGACAGATTTCATTTAATGAGTACCGCACTGTTGTCCCTTGTTGCATGTCTTGTATTTGTCTTTGTAACATTTGCATTTGTTGAGTAAGAGCAACCAAAGGCGCATTATTTTGCCGAGGAAGAAACTCTTCCCTTGTATTAGTTCTCAGCTGAAAAGGTGTGCTAAATGGTATATTTTGCTCTGGAGTTTCTAGCTCGAGTATACGCATTTTTGGTATACATTGTTCTGGAATGTGTTGCTCAGGTATGTGTTGTTCAAGGTTATGAGTTTCCTCTTCTCTTTATTATTCTTGATATGCATATTGTCGAGATCCAGTTCTAAAGATGTTTGTGTCTAAATCTTCGAGAAGTTTAACGCGTTTACTTGTGAGCATGAGCAAATATTTTTCTTTGTCATTTTCCATAAGCCTTTCTACAAGCTTTTGGAATGAAGGGTTTTCCTGACATTCCTGAAGAAGTGCTTCAGAAATTTCATTCTCTTCTAGGTGTGGAACTTCAAAAGGATTTGACAACCTTCGATTCATACTAGACTCTGCATGTGTCTCGCTTTGTTGGTTTCTTTGAGAGCGAGTAACAGGCATTTTAGTAGAAACTTTCAGTGACGAAGGGGACAAAATCCTCGGTGATATGTTGCTCGGGGGTGGGTGGTTCTAGTCGAGATGTGTTATAAGTGATACACTCGTTGGGCAAGAATGTTGGATTGATCTTTCCTCCGCAATTTATGATTTGATTAAAAGCAGACTTTTGACAGTAGGCTCTTGTTTTTAAGGGCTCTTTGTCAAATTCATTGAATTTGTTTTGGATATAATGTTTGACGTGATGAAGGAATACCCGATGAGATTTGAAGAGTTGACAATTGATGTATAAAAACTTATTTCTCTTGATGAACTTGGAAAAACTAGGTTGTTGTTTCTTCAACGTGATGTTACGATAAAGGTTCTTTCTTCTCAAAATATGGGAATTAGTCATGCATGAGTGATCAATGGTTTCCTTTGATTTGTTTGGATTCAGTTGATCTTGTTTGGAAAATTTCAAGTCATACTCTATCAAAATGAAGGTTTAGATGCCCCTTCACAACAAAGTGTATCAAATGATATGGATAAAAGCCTCCCGATATGGAGACTTGATTTGACAACTTGAAAATTTTAAACAAGTGTTTTTGAGATGAAATCCGTAAGATGGTAAAGGATTCTGTTGATACTGATGATGAGGTTTCCGGATTATGATAAGATAGATATGTTTTATCGTGCGATCAGTTTAGGATTTTTACAACGTTTGTTTTGACACAAATTTAGCTCAAGAAATAGTTTTTAACGGTTTGTTTTTGTTACTCCGTCTTTGATGAAAAATGATGCTGATAACGAGGCTTCTGAAAATGTTTTCAAAAATTTTAAAATTCCTCACTGTTTTGCCCTCTGTCTATATGTTTTTGGTCACGCGCTAAAACAAGGACGAAATGCACTACCAAAATTACTCCACGCGCTAAAAGAATGGTCACACGCGCTAGGCTGCCCCCAGACATGCGCTGAAGAGTTGACTACTTAAAAATTTGTTTTCTGTCTGTTTAAAAAGCTACGCGCTAACCTGGGTCTGTGATGCACTAACTTGTGAACCTGATGCACTAATATTTTGCTGCTAAGCGCTAAGTTGATGCCTCCACGCACTAGACTGTTTCTCTGATGCGCTAAATGTATTAACACTGGTTTGATTTTGGGATAAAACACTACTGTTTGGAACAGACGCGCTAACTTGATGGTTGGATGTGCTAACAAAAGTACCTCACGCACTAAGAAGTTGCTCTTACACGCTAAACTGCCCTGATTTTTCCTTTGGTTGGTTTTTGTAAATTTTGGATTTTTGTTGTGAATTTTTCAAGTTTGATGGATGATTTTTTGAAGTAGTAAATGCAAGAACGACACAAGAAGTACAACCATTTTTCCTAATCTAACAAAAATTGTATGTTCTGGGAGGATGTGTTCAAATCCTCAATGTTTTAACAGGTTTGGATACGAATAATACACTTTAGAAAGACTCTTTATTCAAAGGTCATAAATAACATTATAGCCCACTAGTCTTGATACTCCGTTAGCTCAAACAACCATGTCACCCCCTAGAGGGCGCCCGTTTTTTTGCCTTTTGCTAGAAATTAACTCAAAGTGAATCGCTTCACAGTTGAGTAGTTATCTTGGGAGATATATGATGAGTAATCTTGGGGGCGAATTCTTCCCCACCCTTGCACTATGATGTTATAAATGTCTGGTTACTGACTCGGTTCAAAGCTTCTATTTCTATGGTTCGTAATCAGGCTTCCTGTTCGGTCGTCAGTGATAAACTCCCTCAGGAGGCTTCCCAACCTTTAGAACAAAGGCTTTACATATCTCGAAGATACTGAGGGAAGGCTAATCATTGTGCGTAACTGTTAAAAAGGACTTTCGTCACTTTTCACTTTCGATTATAGTGGGTTGGAATACTTGGCATCAAAGTCATTCTCCACTTAGGTCATTCCCTTCACACTGGCCATAAATGGCTTTAAGAGTTGATTTCAACTCCTCGGGAAGGCAGGCCTGCTAAAGGATGTAAAATGTTTTTGAAGGAAAGAAAACTTTTTAAGAGAGGTCTGGTTTTTTGGATCACCCAGTTAAGGGGAGAGCATATACCTTCCTCTTTCGATTCAAGGCAAATCACAAATTTTTTTTAAACCTTCAATTCAGTGATTTTCTAACCTCTACTGGGAGATGTTGCTCCAAGAAAAGCATGGTGTTAATTTTACTTCCTCAAAGCAATGATTATTTAATCTAAGAAAATAATCACGTCAACAAAGCAAAAGGTTCGATTTGGTCAACAAATAAAAATCGGTAAACAAAAGAGGAATAACTTCCCTCTTTAATTGCAACAAAGCCTTTTGAGGTGAGGTTCTTTCCTTTGCAAAATTTCAAAAGTGAATCCTTTTATGCACCAAAGGATGGTGAGGTTCTTTTTAAGCCCGTTGCAAAAAAAATAAAATTTTGTGTTGTTCTTTTTAGAACCCAAAGTGAGAAATTTTCTTCTAGAAAAGCAAGAAAAGATTTTGATTTGTTGTTCGTTTTACTTGCCCAAAATAAAAGTGAGTTCAATTTTATTTAAAAAAGAAAAGAAAGAAATTTGAACTTTGGCTAACTTAGAAAAGTTAGTAAAAATTTAAACTACTTTAATTTTAGCCTAAATAGAATGGATTCAAAACCTGCAGTCAACTGTCAGTAACCTGTAGAAAACCAGTCAATTTGTTAGCAAAAAGGCAAACTCCGTGGACTTCCACAAGTCTAAATTTTAGTTTCTGTTACAAATTAGTTTTCTCTTTTTTGTCTGTGATGTGCTACAGAACAAACTGTACGCGCTACAATATAACAGAGATGCGCTAAAAAATGGATATGATGCACTACACTATTTTCGAGATGCGCTACTCTGTGTGCCAAAAGCGTTGCTCTGTTTTTCTTCCGCGCCAAAACATACAAGAAAAATTAGTAATCTTATGCACTGATAAATGGACTTTACGCGCTAGATGATGGACTCCATGCGCTGAACAGTAAACTGAATGCGCTAGGCTGTTAACCGGATGCGCTAAATAGTTAACTTAATGCGCTAATTCATTTTTCCCGCGTGCCTGCAAAAGTCGATATATTTCAAAACCGATTAGATATATGGGGTAATGCCCCATGGTAGGCGCCAAAAATGTATGTGGGAAAAGCGAGTCGATAGAACTCAATATGTGAAAAATGGAGCTCTATGGAGCCTTGCTCCACAGGACTTCTTGGTGCAAACTATAGAGTAATGAAGTATCACTCAGCTTCCCAAGGTTGGTCCCATGGTTCTCTATTTTACACGATCCCTCAAACCAATGTTTTTGCTCTCAGATCACTGAGCAAAATGGTTTAGGGATGGCAAATGCAAGAACGAGGGATGTTTTTGATAGATTTTAGAATGAAATGCATCCTAAGCTATGCATGATCTTAAAATGCAATAAACTAGATTATAAGATGACAAGGTTAGTATAAATACTATCCTAACATACTATATTAGTCTATGATTGAACTAAATGATAAAGAAAGTATTATAAACATGCATATTTAGACTATTTCTTATTGAAAAGAGAGGCTAAATGATGAGCATATATGAAATGTGAAAGCTTGAATGTATTTGAGCATAAGTATGATACTACAAACTGGGATTCTTAAAAATGGAGGAATGAGAGCTCTATTTATAGCAAAAATAGGGCAATGGATGGTCAGGATTGAAAGAGTTAATCAAGGGCTAGGTTTGAAAGTTGGGAATCCATGTTTGTAATTTGCACTAATGAAATGGTGACAAGTGTCAACATAGGGTTGGGTTGAGAGAAGGGGTTGGAGGCATTAAATGCCTGAGAAGACCTTATGGTTATCTAGAGGGTAAGGGTCAAGCCTAAGTTAAGATTACCCATTGGATTAAGAGTTAATCCAAGGATAAACTCTTGTGCAAATGATTAAAAAATAACCATGGTCAAAGCAATGAATGTTTGAAGAGACCCTTGGGTTGGATGAAGGTTAAGTTAGGCAAAAAGTCTCTAACCATGTAAGAGGGTTGAATTAACCATTAATGGTTTGGGAGACTTTGGGAAATTAAGTGGTTGAAGACTTGAAGTCTTTAATGGTTATCAAAGACTTTAAGGTTTTGAGAAGTGACCTCCCTTTGTTTAGGGATGTGACAAAGTTTAGAAGATGGGTTAGGCTAATTTAGAAGTGATTAGAAGGGTCTAGAAGAAATTAGGAAGGAGTTTAGGAAGCAAGTGGGAGATGTAGGAAAATGCAAGTGGATGGAGGGATAATAGGATTTAATTGAAATAAAGTTAATTTAATTCAATTTGGTTGTAATTTGGGGAAATTAAATAAATTAGATTTATTCAATTTAGAATAAACTATTTAATTAAATTTGAATTTAATTAAAAGTGGATAGAAGGGTTTTAATTGAATAAAATGATTTATTCATTAAATGGTATAGTGAATTTAATTTAAATAAATTGAGCAATTTACTTAATTTAAACAGAAGAATGTGAGAAATTTAATTAAATAGAGAAATGAACATAAAATATTCATTTAAGAATATGGTCATTTTTATACGTCTACACTATCTTTTATCTCTAATAAGTAATAATTCAAAATTTCAATCCAAACAATACAATATTATGAGCAAGTTTGACAATCCACATGAACCTCCTTACGATGGACAAAGCATTTCAAAGTACGTGCTTTGTTGAACATGTCCTGCGTCTGTGTGTATATGACATGCATTCATTAATAGTTTCATATACATAATTATTGTTAGAACATTTAACGCTCTGGTCAATCTATACATCTAATACTATAGTACATTTATGCCCACATTTATCTGTTAACTCATAAATGATAGATTCCAAAGGATTTTTGGGGAAGAATAACAAACTAGAGAATGACTTCAATGCCAGTACATGTTATAGATAATTTAATTTCATTATTCAAATAGATTACGTCGACAATGTGCCATATGATGACAAGCTGTTAGAAATTTGGACGCAAAAAAAGAGAGCATGGATTCTAATGATACAAAAAAAGCATATGTTTATGATATCTCGACTGTTTTTAGATTTATTGGGTATGTTTTTTAATTTTATGTTTTAGATTATTTAATGATTTATTATAAGAAAGAGGATAATGATTTTAAATGTATAACAATTTTAATATTATATAAATGATCTAGAGGCTTCGGTATTTTCTAACCCCAAAAGTATTGTCATTCTTTTAACTGGATAAGCCAAAGGCCATCGTATTAAGGGACTGGAATTTCGAGTTGTGAGCTGAAAGTTATGGCCCCGTCAAATTGGGGTACCTAAGTTCCTAGTTTTTTTGAAAATTAGTAATTTGTTTGTTATTTTATTTTTGCTTAAACTCTTCATTTTCGAATCTGTTGGATTCGAGAGACTATTGGAACTCCATGTGATGTTAAAAACTCAGTTCTCAATAATATTAGGTGACTTTTGATGCATACAACTTTGACTTTTCGAGTTCTTGCTATTGTCCATTTTATTGAACAATACTTGCAAGTTTCCGCTTACCTTGTATTGTTAGGGATTCATCATTGAATTCAGATCAATAATATAGACTGTGGAAAATTTATATCAATTAACATATATCTTTTTCTTTAATATTTAAGAGAGATAATTGAAATACTTAATAAATACATATTTATGTCAAAGAGTTGTAGTTGAATTGGTTCAGCACGATTGGTGAGGATGATGACCTGTGATTAAAAAAAAACCAACCATCAAGATTTAAAACTCCAGAAACATGTTCAGATCAAGTTTGACACCTGAATTACTTTGGCGGACAAAATCCCTGCACATGACTGCTTAACAAAAAGACGACTTTCATCTGACTATATAATATATAATAACATGTCTATATGATCCAGGAAACCGATGAGAAAAACGGTTTATTTTATTAATTTTATTAGAATTTTGGAATGTGTGAATAGAATTGTCTAGAGTGGTGCGAATGTTGTACTGTTCATATTTATTTTTGTTGCTGCTCTTTTCAGCTGTCTATCCATTCATGTGAGACTAATTATTAGTCAATTTGGAAGGGACAAACATGGGCCACTACTTATAAGCAGAAAATGAAGGAAAAAAGTTTCAGTACAAGAGTAACAGGTTGATTAAAGACTGCATAGGTATCATATTCAATAATGCATGTATTCCATGTGACTCACAGTACTTTGTTTCACTCAGCTTCTCAAGTTTTTCTTTTGTCTCTTTTATCTCATAAATTGGGCATTGAAATTTTTGTGTTTGGTTACCAACAATCTTGAAAAAACAAACTCTCCACAAAGATAAGTTGTTCTGTTAAGGAAAGGAAGTGTTCTTTTTATGTCTTTATTGTATATTGTTTCAGAAAACCAAATTACTTTAATATCCTTAGAGTGGAATTATATTGTTCTTCTTTTAAGTATGGCTTTAGTTTGAGTTGGGTTAAAAACCAAATTACTTTAATATCAAATTATTTTAGCATATTGATGGTGGTATGTAATACTCTAGATTGATTGCACATGTCAATCCAAATTTAAGTCTACATATTCCACCTTTAGTCACCCTTATACCTACCATATCTACCCTCAATCACTAGGGGGATAATTGCAACTAGAAGAGCACTGGGTAGGCTCTCACAAAATATTATTAACCAAATGACCTAGTTTACTTAAGTCAATGTATAGTATATAAAAGATTTTGTTAGTCCATCTAGCATCCAAAGGATGTCAATAATAAATATAGAGTTCACTAAATTTATGTAATAATTATAATAAACTATTGTGTGGTACTTGCATATCCACCTCAAGTGTTGGATTAGAAGAGGACACATTCTTCTATGATTTATTAGAGTAATAAAAAATATATTGATATACAATTATATGTATGATATGGAGAACATGTATGCAAATAGATTTATAAATCTTAGGTAATTCATTTAGAAGTTTTAGGCTATTAACGTTATTTTTTCAAGACATTGCATATATATCATTTGAGTTTTCAAATTGTACTTAGGAATTTATTAGGAAATTGAATGCTATAATTTGTTGCCTTGAATTATTTCTCAAAGACATATAAATCATTAATTAGGATTTTGTATATTTTCTTTTACTCTTCCCTTTTGGTCTATTTTACTTATAACCATTAGGTTAATACTACAACTTATTATATATTATTAGATAAATTGAAATACTACTATGATACATGAAATTCTATCTAGATAGTACCATTACATGTCTAAAAATTGAATGTAGTACAATTCATTATAAGCTAGAATTATTCTTCCTATTTCCATTATGGTAAGAACTAATCTAATAAGAATTTCTATATATATATTCAAATGTTTATATTCTTTTTTTAAATGTGATTCATGATTAAACATGAGATTCCATTGAATTGCATATATCTTGATTTTTTTTCACGTTAATTATTGTACTATAAAATATGTAAATTTTACTATCGACATAACTATCACACCTCCTTTTGATACAAATGTTGATTACATAATGAATATCTATGTCATCTCAAGAGAATGATGGTCTTTACTCTCCATTAAATTTAGGTAGGCAATCATTGAACATGTAGAGATATTACCGTCACAACTTCTGTCTAACACTCGACCGTACTTGAACTCACTAAAGATGACAACAAGTTAACATGATTGATGGGATTATTCCATTGAATTGCATACATCTTCATTTTCTTTCACATTAATTAATGTTCTATAAAATATGAAAATTTTATCCTCGACGTAGCTATCACACCTCCTTTTGATACAAATGTTAATTACACTATGTCATCTCAAGAGAATGATGACATTTACTCTCCATTCAATTTTGGTAGGCAATCATTGAACATGTAGAGATATTACCGTCACAACTTTTGTCTAACACTCGACCGTGCTTGAACTCACTAAAGATGACAAGAAGTTAACATGACTGGTGGGATTATTTCATTGAATTGCATACATCTTGATTTTCTTTCACATTAATTATTGTTCTATAAAATATATAAATTTTACTATCGACGTAACTATCACACCTCCTTTTGATACAAATCCTAATTACATAATGAATATCTATGTCATCTCAAGAGAATGATGGCCTTTACTCGCCATTCAATTTTGGTAGGCAATCATTGAGCATGTAGAGATATTAACATCACAACTTTTGTCTAACACTCGACCATACTTGAACACACTGAAGATGACAAGAAGTTAACATGGTTGATGGAATTATTCCATTCAATTGCATACATATTGATTTTCTTTCACATTAATTATTGTTCTATAAAATATATAAATTTTACCATCGACGTAACTATCACACCTCCTTTTGATACAAATGCTAATTACACTATGTCATCTCAAGAGAATGATGGCCTTTACTCTCCATTCAATTTTGATAGTTAATCATTGAACATATAGAGATATTACCATCACAACTTATGTCTAACACTCGACTTTACTTGAACTCATTGAAGATGACAAGAGGGTAAGTGCACAAAGATGGTGGTCAAAAAGGGGGGTATAAGTGGACACTTTTTTTCTGAAATCAGGTGAACCTTAAACTTGGAGGCAAAATTTGAAAGTCATCTACTCAAGATATGAAGATAATCAAAGAAAAAATATTGTAGTACTCTGAATCTAGTTTCCAAACTACTAAACCTTTTCAAAATTGGATAAGATTAAGGAGGTCAAATCCTTCACGCACGAAAAACTGACCCTGATTTTTTTTCTAAAAAACATAACATAGTTTTTGACGTGCACATCAAAAAAGTCATAGTTAGATTTAGTATTTTGTTAAATCCTTTGGCAGAAAGATATTTAAGAGTGAGCAATAGAAGATGTGTATTTTTTTGTAATTTTTTGCTGAGTATGTTTTTTTTATGATTTTTCCAATCGAGCACATCCTGAAAATTAGGTACTTGTTCGTGCGCAAAGCATAAGTTGCACTAAACAAATCGAAAATACAATTCATTTTTTAAAATTGTAAAGAATCAAGTGCACTACAATAATATATAAAAAAATTTAAATTTGGATAAGTATATCAAAAATTATTCAAAAAATGGTGCACCTATGTCTGTGAGAACTATGGAGACACTGGTAAAAGAAATTTAATAATAATATGTTATTATTGTTCAAATTGAAAAAACATTATATGGTTAGAAAGCTCAGAAGATGGGTGAAAATATGTTGCCAATTTTAGAAATACCCACTTGATGAAGTGTAAACCTGATGATGACAAAGTCGAGAAACCAAGTTGATAAAATAAAACACATCAAAAAGGAGGGAAATGGAGGGAAACAAAACTTCCAAACCACAGCTTTGTCATCCAGGCTTATTTCCAAGCCTAAACAGTCAAAAGTGCGTACGGGGTACTTATGGTATAAAAAGCGTGTATGGGGTACTTATGGTGTAAGAAGCGTGTACGCGCTATGTTTACTATAAACAGCACTTACGCGCTACATTTGTTTAAATTTTGGGTGTGTGTATAATATATATATATATATATATATATATATATATATATATATATATATATATATATATATATATATATATATATATAACATATTAAGTATATATATACACACATATAAGTGTATTGTCTCCCCCTCTCAAGCGCGTACAAGGTGCCTCTCTTTCTCTCCCTCTCACTCTCTCTCTTTCTCTCTCTCTCTCTCCCTCCCTCTCTTTCCCCCTCCCTCTCTCTCTCCCTCTCTCCCCTTCTCCCTTCCTCCATACCCCATCCCTCTCTCTCTTCTTCTCTCCCTCCCTTCCTCCATACCCCACTGCAACTGTGTTTGCACTTCTATAGAAGTAAGTGAATTTATTTCTTGTTTGCAACTTCCTCTTTGATTTTTATCATGTATGCTCTCCTAAGAAAATTGACTGATGGATTTGTGTGTGTATATTGAATAGGAGGAAGAAGGGTCTGAAATTGAACCACGGGTCCATTACCGTGACAAATAAGAAAACCTACAGCAACATTCTTCTCGAATGTGTTTTTAATGAGCAAATCAGATGTGGAAAATAGTGTCAACAAAGCAAAATGATGAGTCAGACTACCTGTAATATGTTTTTTAAAAGGAAACAACCAGTAGGAAGAGAAAGGGGGAGAGTAACATAGATGATGTCATAGAGAATGATAATGGTGGGTATGCGAGAGTTCCCATGTTGTTACACAATGCTTGTCATCTAAAGAAATTAAAGTTTGTTGTAAGCATGGCAGTGGTGGTATATGATGATCATCACTTGTCAAAAGGCCTGGAAGGGTATATACCCATGAAAGAAATCAAGTGTGTAATTCCTATAGTCACAATCAAGATCAGTCCTATAACCTTGCAAATTTAATAGCATCGTATGTTTTAGAAAGGCAATACACTTAGGGTTAGGTCAATCTCTTACACTTCCTTTTTAGCAAAGCCTTGTTGTTTGTTCGCTTGGAGTCTCTCTTATGTTGACAATGGTCTAACTTAGCTATATCAAAACTAAACTATCGATGTTCTATTGTATGATGTTCTATTCATAACTTTAAATAATATATCATTTTATTAGCCCACCATATGACCCCTTAGGTGTCATTAGAGGTCATATTGTTTCTTAAGAGGTCATATGGTGTCCTATGACCCCTTAGGACACCATATGACCCCTTAAGACACCATATGACCCATAACGACACCATATGGTTTCCTAAGGGGTCATAGGATGCCATATGACCCCTCAGGACACCATACAACCCATAACAATACCATATGGTGTTCTATGACCCCTTAGGACACTTTTTGGTGTCATTATAGGTCCTATGGTGTGCTAAGGGATCATATAGTGTCCTATGACCCCTTAGATGTTGTTAGGGGTCATATGGTTGTTGGACAGGAACTTGTAGAGGTCCCTAGCCTCCTGCTTGTCCTCCTCAGTGTCCGCAGAACTTTCCCTCAGTAGAGAGAGGGTGAGCGTGGAGCTATGTAAAACCTGCACATAGAATTTGTTAAGGCCCACCATTTGGGCTTCTCAATCCTCCATCTTGTTGTTGAGTCGGCTGACATCCTCCTTGATAGTCTGTAGATCAAGCACAGGGCCGAGGTTTTCAATTCTCTACGTGATGTCGAGCATATTCGTGCTCAACTTTTCCATTTGTTGGAGAGTAGGGACCTCCTGGGGGTTCTTAGCAACCATGTCATCCGTAGTTTCTTCGGTCTCTTTGGGCACACCACCAACAAGGGAGTTATCACTATCATTAACCAAGCCCATCAGAGGGATAGAATGCATCACCTATTCAGCCATTTTTAATTATGGGTCCAAATTACCAGACTCCAAGGCTTTGCTATCAGAGATTTTCATGCCCATAAGACCCTCAGTGCCCGTGTTCATAGGGTTCGTATCCTTAACATCAATGGGGTCCTAGGTTTGTATTTCAGAGATACTCATGTCAGCGCCACCAACAGTGATTGAAACCATGGGGTCCCCAGTCGCATTCACATCCATAGCATCCCCATCAGGGACCCCGCAGTGGTATTAGGACCCTCTTCCTCCTTGTCCCCAATGGGGTCCTCCTCAGAGTCCAAATTCTCAATCACCAGGGTCTTCTTTTTGCAGCTTTTAGAAGCAAGTCTAGAGGATCTCCTTTTAACCTCGGAATCAAGGGAAGGATTGTCGTTCTCAGCATCCTCGGAGGAAGAATTGTCATCAAAGACAATGCGTTTGCGTTTAGCTGGGGTTTTTCCTTTTCCCTTGGATAGGGAGCGAGAAGCATTGGGAGAGGTAGATAGAGTTAAACTAGGGGAGGCCACCGATAAGGAAATAGCCGAGGCATAAGCAAGCAAAGACATGGTGGTCATAGCAAAGCCCTCATGGGGATATTGGAAGAATCTAGGGAAAGCCATAAACAAGGCCGCAAGCTGATGGGGAGTTGGCATGAGGGGCTGAGAGAGCAAAAGATTCCGAAGGGGGGGGCAGAGAGCCTCATAAAATTTATACAACCTATAAATGAGGCCCTGATGGAGGAGGTAAGGTGGCTTATCCCCATGCTTGGGGTCCATGGTGTCTTTAACAAAACTCTCTATAGAGTGCAGTAAATAAAACAACAGACAAAGAAAATCATTGTTATGGAAGTGATTGAGGAGGGGCAAGTGATAGTAGTAGAATACCTTATGCCTACCTTCAAGAGTGAAGTACTTCATGATCATGAGGCAGATCATGTTCCACGGGTGCTTGAGCTCCTCCTGAGAAAACCCCCCTTGCAGCTTGATGGGTTCTTCACGGTTACGGAAGAACCGTTTCAAACCTTCACTGTTAGCAACATGGTCGGTACGCTTTCAGCCATGGCCATCAAGGGTCATCTTCATAGCTTGGGCAATAGTCTCCTCAGAGACATCAAAGGCAATGCCGCCAACTGAGATCCACCTCCCAGACCAGGAGGAGGCAAAAGCAGTCGAGAGTTGCTCATCATGGCCCTTCAGGCAATCTAGAAAATTGGCAACCCCACCCTCAACACAAAAGTTCCAAACAAGGGGGTCATTTTTAAAATCATCTGGATTATCTGGTTCATATATTATTTTGCCACCCCCCATGTTCTCCGCCAGCAAAGCTTCTTTAGTCATGAAAAAATTAACACAGAGTAAGTTGCAGAGACCCTTTGAGAAGCAAGCCAAGAAGAGATAATGTGAAGTGTGCAAGCTCGATGTCAATAAATGAGAAATGAAGTTGGGCGCATGGGAAAAAATGAAGTCACTTTTAGAAATGATTTCCTGGTTAAGAGGCATTAAGAGCCAACAAATATCGACAGTAACCAACACGTATCCAATCCAATCCTACCTCATCATGACTCTGCAAGCCCAAGGGAATTGCCAACACAACAACATGTACATCATCGCCAATCTGGCCGAACGAGTCACCACCACATCAGAAGGGAACAGAGGGATATTTCCAATATTTGAATTATGAAACCACCACCTCCAGACTGCCCTGAGGGAAGAGAGGAGGGTAAGGGAAGCACTTGGTAGCTGCTTAATCATTAGTAAAGATTTTGGATTTATCTTCCTGGAGAAGGAAGTTAACATGGTCCGGGAGGGAATTGTGACTCGTCCAACATCTCAAACCTAAGAGGTTTAGGCCAATGGTTGCCATGGCGTCTGCCACACTGTTGCCTTCCCTGAAGATATGCATAATTATGAACGAGTCAAGCCTGGAGATAAGCCTCAAGGTGTCCTTGATGATTCCCTCAATTGTCCAATTAAGCCTATTCCTGCCTTTGACAACATCAATGATAAGCTTGGAGTCCCCCTCAATGTCCATAATCCTGATTCCCATGGAGAGGGCAATGCGGATTCCCCAGGCTAAGGACATCGCTTCAGCCTGATTAGAGGAATGCCCATTCAGGTTACTCGCATAAGCAACAACAAGGGCCCCCAGATGGGATCGAATGACCCCTCCACCAACAGTCAGGCCCCCCTGGCAACCCCATCAAAATCGAGTTTAAAATTTGTAGCCAGGGGGAACTAGACCGTGCTTTGTCTTAGTAGTCTCTTAGAGTAGTCAACAAGAGAGAACGAGTGGGGAAGGTTCCAGCATCTAGCGATTTCCCAATCTCAAGTAGAGGGGGGCTTGGACGCCATCCGGGTTTTAGAAACCGAGATATTCTCAAGAACCAATTTAAGGAATCGAACAAATATTCATTGTTATGTAGATAGGTGTTTGAGAATATTGTGGTGTTTAAAAAATGCTTTTGGAACCTACCATGTATAGGAGGAGCAACAAACTTCCTTGATGACAACAAGGTCCTTAAATAAATTGACAAAATGTGGTTTATTAAGGGAAAAGTTTTAAACATATAATTTCAAATCTCCACTTTTAAATACATAACACTACCAACCCTCAAACAATGTATATATTTTTATACTTAAATATTTTAGATATTTTTAATAACAAAAAATTCATTTTATCCTTCACTTCTTAAAGAAAATAACTATTGAATTTATATCTAATTAATTATTATTTTCTCTTTAAAGAAATAAAATTAAATATTTTATCAATATCCTCCAAACTAATATTTTTAAAGTCCTCTTCACAATCGTTATCATTTCAGATTGTTATACATTAAAAATATTAAATTTATTTTAAAATAATTCAAAAGTTTACTTTTGAAAATATAAAAAAAATTAGATTTATTTTTAAATAATTTAAGAGTTTAGTTTTGAAAATACATAATTTTATAGATATTCATATTCATATTTAATATTATTTATTTATTTAATAACAACTAAATTACATAAACATCCACATTTCTAAATCGATCATATTTGTCAAGTTATTTTAAAAACAGTTGAAAAGGCTACCTAATAGAGTCAAAGTATATCCATACGACAAATGCCAAATTACCTTTTGACTTGGTCTTCCTTCAATAGACAAAAGGTATCCCCATGATTGCACACTAAAAGTGTGGTTTGGTAAGAACGGTACAGTGAGGAATGTTGAAATGTGAATGGCCACAACAATCTTAAGGACGTACTTACCCAACTATGGAATTGATAAAACCCTACAAATTACATATTTCTAGGGTTGTCCTTTTCAAAAACCTTTTTATCCATACAGGGAAAAAGGGCTTCTACATTGTAATGCCTGTACATATAGGTATGTTAGTCCCTTTCAAAGAGGGGTTGGGGTTAGCCTACCATTAATTAGACATGTCCATACTGTTATAGGATTACAACCCCACATGGTATCATGGTGAAAAAGATTATGTGAAGTTCACAATCAAAGGAAAAGCTAGATTTTTAGTGGCACAGCTGAGACAGGTAGATGGATGGTCCCAGAAGAAGAGTGGGATGACAAAATCTGCATTTTCTGCAATAGAGAAGTGGTTGTAGCATAATGACACTTTATCATAGATTGTGCTAATTATGAAGACATTTGTATGCAATATAAAAATGGTTTGGAGGTTAGTAGTCTAAATGAACTATTCTAGGAGGCGAGACTTAAAAATAATGCATACTTCTTGATTAAGATTCACAATAGAAGATTTGACATAAAAAAAAGAACTTGAAAATTGTTAGGGGTTTCAATTCATGATCCCTCTGACTGCTAGTCTTGTGGACATTATTTAGATTCCTTCAATTCAATTTCATCCATGTGATTCATTTCTCCAAAACTCGACCAAAAGATAAAAGATGCATTATGTTAGTGAACTCTGGTTTACAAATCATTTCAACCATGTGCTCAAAAATTTCTTCAACTAATAAATGAAATCAAAATTCTTGTCCCAAAGTGCACAAGCAAAATACTGTGAGTCACATGGAATACATGCATTATTGAATATGATACCTATGCAGTCTTTAATCAACCTGTTACTCTTGTACTTCAAGTTTTTTTTGCAGAGCCTTGTCTGGAACCTTTTCCTTCAATTTCTGCATAAACCATTATAAGCATTGGCCCATGTTTGTCTCTTTCCAAACTGACTAATAATTGGTCTTACATGAATGGATAGACAACCAGTTAACATCAAGACAGCTGAAAAGAAAACAAATATCATATGGAATCCAGCAGCAGCAATAAGAATATGAACATCATGGATAAGAACTACAGCATTTTCACCACTTTATTCACAGCATTCCAAAATTATAATAAAATTATTAAAACACTTTTTTCCATCTTTTTCATGGTAACAAGTTGGATTATATAGACCTGTCTTTTTATAGTTAGATGAAAGTCATCTTTTTGCTAAGCAGTCATGTTCTATTAGTCAAAGTAATTCAAGTGTTGAACTTGACCTGAACTTGCTTCTGAAGGTTTGAATCAATTGAACTACAACTCTTTTCTATAAATACTTATTAAGTGATTTAATTATCTATTCCTTAAATTAATTAATATAAATTGTGTACATTCTATGTAATATAATATCAAAATTGTTATTGATTTAAGATCATCTTCTTCTTCCTTATTTATTATAACTAAAAATATTCACAATAAATTTATTTTGTATTCCATATCATTGGAATACATCCTCTTTATTTTTTTGGGTCAAAATTTCTAACATGTTGTCATGATTATAAGGCAGAACATAGTCTACTTGAACAATGAAATTAAATTACCTAGTTTTAGGCTAGTTTATCTAACATGTTTCTGGCATTGAGGTCATTCTCCTGTTTTTCAGTCTTCCAAAAAGTCCTTTGGAAGCGATCATTTATGAGTTAACATATATAGGTTAGGAAGATCATTGACAATGTGGGCATAAACGTACTAGAATAGGTTGTATGGTTTGACCACAGCATTGAATGCTCTAACAATAATTATGTATGACTTTGAAACTATTAATGAATGCATGTCATATACAGACACAGGACATGATCAACAAAGTACCTAGTTTGAAATGCTTTGCACATCTTAACTAGGACATGAAAAGTTGGTGTGGCGCTGCTAGGTTGCCAAACTTGCTCAAATTATTGTACTGTTTGGATTGAAGTTTTGAATGAATAGAGATAAAGATAGTAGATGTTAGATATAGTTTTAGAATGAGTTACATATAGTTGTAGAATGACTTGGCATGAAAGAGTTAGATGGTTGGATATTGTATGTTGTGGAGCGTTGTTGTGTTTATGGTTAGCAACGGATTTCTTGTGAATCTGACTCTCAAGTGTTGGTGACTTTGTTGAATGGGGAGTGGCTAGATGATGTCAGTTAGGACCTAGCTTTGGTTATTGGACAGATTCTTTGGTTGTGTGACTCTTTGGACTTTGTTACTTTTATTCGCATTCCTAGGGAGTGTAATGGAGTAGCAATTGTGTAGGCAAATGGGCTTCTGAACAAATGCAGGGTTGGAATATTGTGGATAGGTGGATCACTTAGTGGATAAGGATAAGGTTGTGTAGTGCTTTTTTCTTTGCTCAACCGTTCTTACCTTTATCTTAAATTTGACAACCATTTTTATGTTAAAAGTATTAAAATTTACTAATAAATATAATATTTCTAAAATAAATAGCCAATATTGTTTATAACTTCATTTGTAAAAATAAATAGCCCCAATTTAATATTTTTGGAGTCTTGACTTCTAGATTGTTGGTTGTTCTCCCCTTTGTTATCTCTGAGGAGCAAAAAGGATTTGTCCCATGTAGGCAAATTTTGGATTCTATTATTCTTGTGCATGAGAATATCCACTCTCTTAATGCTACAAATAAAGAGGGATTTCTTATCAGGTTGGATCTGGCCAAAGCCTATGATAGAGTGGAATGACAAGTTCTTTTCAGGGTCATGGAGGCCTTTAGATTTGATGAGAAGGTTATTAAAATTACTAGAGAATTGATATCTACTCCAAATTTTTCTATTCTTATTAATGGATCTCCGTCCAGATTTTTTAAATCTTCTAGGGGTCTTAGGCAAGGAGACCCTATTTCGCCTATTCTTTTCACTATCTTGGCAAAATGTTTGAGCAGATTGATTCAAAAGTTGAAAATGAATAAAATCATCAAAGGGTTGCAACCCTCTTCTGGTAATGTCTCCTGTACACATCAACAGTTTGTTGATGATACAATTTTGATGGGATATTCTTCTGTTAGTGAAGTTGTTGCCTTCAAAGGTGCTCTTGGATCTTATTCCCTGGCTACTAGACAACAGGTTAATTGGGAGAAATCTACTATTTACTTCATCAATACCCCATTATTGAGGCGGTAGAGGATTGCTAACATAATTGGTTGTAAGGTGGAGTTGCTCCCCTCTACTTATTTGGGTATCCCTCTTGGTTTGGCTCCTCCAAACTCTTTTTGGAATTCGTTAATTGACAAATTCAACAAAAAATTGGCAGGTTGGAAAGGATCTATGCTATCTCAGGCTGGTAAGCTTCAGCTTCTTCAAGCTACTCTTCAGAATATGCATGTTTATGCTCTTAACCTGTTTAGTATACTGATTAAATTTGCTGAAGCTTTAGAAAGAATTCAGAAAAGATTTCTTTGGTCAGGTGTAGAAGATAAGAAAAGGATAGCGTTGGTTGCCTGGGATAAAGTTTGTAATCCTAAGAGCAATGGGGGATTAGGTATTAAAGCTCTCAAACCTTTCAACAAAACATTGCTTGCTAAATAGATTTGGAGGGCTTTTGGTATTAAGAAAGATTGGAGTAGGGGGTGGTTTGATAAATATATACATAACCAGCTAATTCATTCTCTTCTCTATTATGAAGATATCTCTACTTGTTCTTTTATATGGAATAGTATGATCAAATCTATAAAAGTTGTTAAAGTTGGAGCTGGATGGGTCCTTGGCAAAGGTGATAAAATCAGGTTTTGGGAGGATGTCTGGATTAAAGATGAACCTCTTTTTAACCAGGATTGCAGCCAATTCATTGAAGAATGCAAAAGGAGGTATGGTTCTATGGTTTGTTATTATTGGAAGGAGAATAAATGGGTCAAACTTGATGCAGTTTATGCTTGATTTTCGTTGCTCCAGCAGGATTTGTTGTCATTTTTTGTCAGTAAAGATTTTGATGATGTGTTCCTATGGAAGAGCAATCCTAAGGGTAATTTTACTATTGCCTCTACTTATAAAAAAATTGTTACTCAGACCTGCAACCCAATATGGACTAAAATTTGGAATATATTCATCATTCCTAAAGTTAAAATGTTTTTTTGGCTTGCAACTCACAACAAGATTCTTACCATTGATAACCTGGCTCGAAGAGGATTCATGTTTCCTAATAGGTGTGAGTTATGTCAGAAAGAGGCTGAATCTGTGAATCATTTGTTTATTCATTGTTCTTTTACCTGGGAAATATGGAGTAAAGTTTGGCTGCAATGGAAAGTAGATTGGGTTATGCACAATAGTCTTAAGGAAGTCATCTTGCAATGGATCTTCCCTACCAAACTTCCTCTTATTAAGACCCTCTGGTCCTTTGTCCTTCCTATGACCTATTGGCATATCTGGAAAGAGAGAAACAATAGAATTTTCAGGAAGGCTAAGTGTTCTTCTCAGGTGGTTTTTGAAAAGATTTGCAGGGCTATTAAAGAAAACATCAATACCATTCACAAAATCAACAAGCGGTGTAGCTATTTTAACATGACTAATAATGAGAAAAGCATCCTTACTGAATGAAAATTGATACACAAGGTCTGCAAATCTGATATGAAGAGTAGGAGAGATAATGTTGTTTGGAGGTTCCCTTTTCATGATTGGGTTAAGGTGAACTTTGATGGTGCAGCTAAAGGTAATCCTGGGAAGGCTGGAGGGGGAGGAGTCATCAAAAATTCTTATGGTTTTTGTGTTGCTGCAATTGCCTCTCCCTTTGGAGTTCAAAACAATCATGTGGCAGAAACTCTAGCTATGTTAAAATGTCTCTAGTTTGCTCAGAGTTTTAATTTTAAAAAAATATGGCCGGAAGGGGACTCTCTCAATATTATTCAGGCTATCAAAGGTATAAGTTCCCCCTCTTGGAACATTCATAATATCATTGATAATGCTAAAAAATTGTTAGATGCCTATGATAGTGTGATTATTACCCATACTCTTAGGGAAGGTAACAGGGTAGCTAATTTATTAGCTAATGAGGGGGTCATTTTAAAGGAGGATACTAAGTATATCAGAGAAGTTTCATGTAAGAATGGAGTCCGTGAGCAATTATTATTTGATAGAGTCCATGGTACATGTTAATTTCATTATTACCTTCCTGGGTTTGGATCTCAATGACAGATATTGGAGTGATGTGGAGTGTCAGTTGATTACCTATTTAAGGCATTGTGATAATGAGCACCAGTGTGACGGGCCTAATCATATTAAGTGTTGGTTTATATTGAATGTTTTAAAAGACTATTTGAATAACAAGAACATTACCTTGTTTTTCGATTCCAGCATCTTGTTTCTTCAGCATTTGGTTATTTTGTGCTCTGTTGAGGGTTTCGACTTGTATAGCCATTACATTATCGAGAGAAATCTTAATCGCAATGAGCCTTCCAACAGTGATAATTGGAAAAGCAAAAGGAAAATATGGCGAAGGTTGCACATATATGGATTCACTGATTACATGGAGAAACTGCACAGGAGAAAGAAGTCTGTGTCACATGGTTTTGCCGAGGGTTGGAACAATAATAAAGTTACTCTGTTTGGCCAGACATGGAAGCTGGATGAAGATTTGGTGGCGGAGATTACAGGATTGCAGAAGGAAGGCATCAAATTCTACAGAGACCACAAGTTTTCAGTGGAAGCTACCAAGAATTTCCCTAAAAATGAAGAAGAAAGGGCTCGGCTCACTAAGAAGGACAATGTGTCCTACTGCCTCCCTCACCAGGTAAAATCTTTCTAGCAGAAAATGTTGAAAGTTTTAATGGAATACCTTACGGTTTACGGTTGATGATGGAAGGTTTTCGAAGGTTTCCAATTACCATTTTGTCATCCTTAACCATTTTCGCCATGGCTCAAAGATTTTGTTGCCCTTCTATTTAGCTTCTTCCCTTAACAATAGCCTGGTCGACCATGCCAAGAAACCTAAATCCTCCCCATTGCTCATCAAGGCCTTATTTTGTTAATTTATGAGCATTTGAAAGGTAAAGCTAGGGCTAATAGGGATGACCCCTTTGTGGAGAATGCCCACATTTCTGAGGTTCATGATGGCTCTGATTTTGATGAAGATTCTTCTAATCTTCCTCTGCATAAGAAATTGAGGGTTAGTGATGAAGCTAAAGAAGACATGGAAGAGAATGTTGGTTCTGAGCAGGAACAAGGGAAGGAGGTAGATGAAGAGGTGGAGAATGAGCAGGAGAAGGAGGTTGGGAGTGAGGAAGGGGATGAGCAGAGAAAAGAGGATGTTGAAGAGCCAAAGGTGAAGAATAACCCTTATGTCTTGGATAGCAGGAATGATGTTCAGCACAGCATGGAGGAGGGAAACCCTAGGTCTATGGGCTCTGCTTCGGTTATGGAGAATGCGGATTCCATTCTGAATGCTGCCAGAAATAGTACCCTAGAAATGTTCAATTTTCAGAAATGGGTGATTGATAACATCTCTAGTATTTAGAATAAACAAAGAGACCTGGATTATAAAATTGAGAACTTGATTAAGGATACCAACACTAAAGGTAAAGATGATGTTGCGGAGGATACTAGTGAGGCAGAGGACGAAGAAGAAATTCTGGACTGGCCAGAAAAAGATATGATTAAGGGAGATTTGAAGCATCTTGAAGATGTGATGAGAATCATCAAAGATAAGGGAGAGGTTGATAATGATCTGATTAACAACCGGATTACAAAAACTGAGAAGGCCTTGAAGAAATTCATGGAGCATAGTCTGGTGGTGTTGAAGATGTCTTCTCAAAACATGAATGCTTTGGTTGCTTGTCTGGAGAAGAACAAGCAAAATAAAGATACGGTGATCATTGATGATGAGTCGGCCTCTAGTTTTCTTCTACACTCCTCCAGACGCAAAACCAGGCAAACTACTAGTGAGCTGCAGTTGAAGACCAAAGACACCCAACAGATGCAGGAAAACAAATATCTGAAAGAGGCAGCTAAAGCGATGATGATGCTGGTTAAGGATGTAGAAGAGTATATAAAGATTTTCATCTGATATGCAATCTGGTTTTAGGTTGTCAGTTTCTCGCTGGCCTTGTGTTGTTATTTTCCTTCGCTGTTGTTTTTTCTACTATTCTTTTGCAGTCTTTCTATCTTTGTTCCGTTCTTTCTAGTTTCTCTTTTGTTTATCTCCTCGTTATGTAAGCAGGTTTCGGGTCCCTAAAAACCTGATTTTCCTTAATCAAAAACAAGTTGCAAAAAAAAAAGAATGAATGAGAAAGTAGCTGGCCTAATGTCAAATTACTTTTATATAAGTATTAAATCTATTATAAAGAAAAAAATGAAAATAAAACAATAGACAAAAAAATTCTAAAACAAATGTTAAGTTTTTAATTATAAGAAAAAAAATTGACAAAAATTCTTCCCACCATCAATACATGTTAACTCTATAGAAAATGAAAATAACACAATTGATCACAATCTATCCCACTATCAATTTACTTTACTGCTTCAGACAACTTTTTTGTTTTAATTGGTTGAGAAATGCTTCCAATAATTGGAATAAGGTAGGGCATAGATTTATTTTAAACAGTTTGCATATCTTCCGTATGCTAATTATTTGAATTACTTTAGTGAATGTTAGATAATTGAAAGTATTTTAGTTAAATTTAATATTATTTATAAACAAACTAATAAATTAAGTATTTTTGAAACATGCAATTAAATTGAGCTTTCAAACAATCCAAAAATTTACAGATTATATAAAAATTTACAGACACTACATAGGTACATCATTTCAAAACTATGGCTGATTTTGGTGGCAATGGCTACGCAGGGGACAAAACGGCCCCCCCATGCTATGCCTTCCCTGCCCCCAAGATTAGTACCGTCTGCTGCGTTCATTTATTTTAAAATGTTATTAATTTATTATATATATATTTAAAAGTTACAATAAGTAATATAATAAATTAATAGTTGATTATATATTTAGATTTTTTAATAATAAGTTGTATGTTTTTGTTTTTTTTTATTTCTATTTATTTTAATAAAAATCATATTATAATATTTATAATATGTAATTGATGATTTTAAGATATATGTATTATATAGAAATTTTAATAATATTATTTTTTAATTATAAATAGGTAAATAATAGTTTATTTTTAACTGAAATATTTTTAACTAAACTATACATATTTAAGTTAAAAAATATTATCAAATTTACTAAAACTAAAAAATAAAAGTAATTAACTAAGTTTCTTAGTGAAAAATATTATAGTAAAGTAATTAAGTTACACATATTTAAGTTAAAAAATATCAAAAATTTTTTACTAAAATGAAAATAAAAGTAACTAAGCTACTTAGCTAAAAATATTTAAGATAAAAATATTAACTTTACATAGTTTTGATATTTTTTCATTGAAAAATAAAAGTAAAAATATGTGTAATTAAGTAAAAATATGTGTAACTAATATACAAATTTAACATATATATTAAAAACAAATATTAATATAACCTAAAAATAAAATTAAAATATGTGTAAGTGATATGTTAAAATTAATGATTAGTTACACACATTTAAGTTAAAAAAAAAATCAAAAAATTAACTAAAAGTAAAAATAAAAGTAATTAAGTTACTTAGTTAAAAATATGTAAGTAAGTAACTAAGTTACACATATTAACTAAGTTAAAAATAAAAGTAACTAAGTTACACATATTAACTAAGTTAAAAATAAAAATAACTAAATAAATATTTTTAACAAAGTAATTTAGTTACTTTTTTTTTTACTTTTAGTTAATTTTTTGATTTTTTTTTTAACTTAAATATGTGTAACTAATCATTGATTTTAACTTACATATGTTAAAATCATTTAATTAGTTATATATTATGGATGTTAAAATTTTACATTCCTTACACATATTTTAATTTTATTATTAAGTTATAGTAATTTTTTTTTTAATATATATGTTAAATTTGTATATTAGTTACACATATTTTTACTTGATATTTTTTGCCTTAAATATGTGTAACTTAATTACTTTACTATAATATTTTTCACTAAGAAACTTAGTTAGTTACTTTTATTTTTTAGTTTTAGTAAATTTGATAATATTTTTTAACTTAAATATGTATAACTTAGTTAAAAATATTTCAGTTAAAAATAAACTATTATTTACCTATTTATATGTATGTAAATAATTAAAAAATAATATTATTAAAATTTCTATATAATACATATATCTTAAAATCATCAATTACATATTATAAATATTATAATATGATTTCTATTAAAATAAATAGAAATCAAAAAAAACAAAAACACATATAACTTATTATTAAAAAATCTAAATATATAATCAACTATTAATTTATTATATTACTTATTGTAACTTTTATATATATATATATATATATATATATATATATATATATATATATATATATATATATATATATAAAATAAATTAATAACATATTAAAATAAATGGACACGACAGGACGGTACTAATTTTTGGGGCAGAACTTCTGACGCGACAGTTTGATTGAACTGGCGTCATGGCATGGGGGCAGGGAAGGCATGGCATGGGGGGGCCCGTTTTGTCCCCTGCGTAGCCATTGCCGATTTTGGTAACGTTTCGAAGACTCAAAGAAACATATTATTATTCTAGAATTTGGGTTGTTGCATTGCACCGAATATATCGTACTTTGTGCCATTAATTTCTTTTTTTTCTGCTAGTATTGCAAACATGCTCATGCAAATAAAGTAATCTGCATTTTCATTTTCATGAAAGATCTCTTTCGTGACAGGCTGGATATGAGTTTGAATGACAGTCTGCAAGTAGAAAGAGTTCTCATATACCTATAAAATTATATTAATGGTCTGAAAGGACGTAGTATTAAATGATTCCACACAACAAATTAAGCAGAGACATAGGTAATGGTCTATGACTATATACATAACTAGGGGAGTGTATGGTAGTCTAGTGTACTAATAGTCATTATAGCTAATTTTGTGCATTCACAAATTTGGTTTTTTGACGTTTTTTTGGTCTATGCATGCGACCTAACTGCTTATAACTATTATTTTGGCTTCTGGGTGGTAACGATGCACATTGTGGATTCGTTATGCGGGATCAAAAAGTACACTTTTCAAAATGTCATAGATGCCCAATAACCGTGCACTTAAAATCGCCAATACTTATGCACAATTGCCCAGTAGTTGTGTGCTATGGGTACGAATAAAGGTGCACACATAGGCCAATTATGGTCCAAAAAAGCTAAAAAATAACAACTATTGGTACATGTGAAATTTATTAAGGAGCTTTCAATTATTTGTTCTTTGGTTTTTTTAAAGCTAGTAATTTGGGAGTTGGTTGTGCAAGGAGTGAACATTATTCGAATGAATGGTAAGTGGTGATTTTCTCCTATTGTGATATTTGTGTATAAGTATTGGTAATTTTTGAGGTCGTTGTTGTGTATAAGTTTTGGGGCATCTTTAAGTACGTATCGCACAACGCTCAGCCAAAACAATAGTTACAAGCAATTAACTCACATAAGGAGACAACAAAAAAGAAAGTTGAAATTTGAAAAAAAGGAAGTTGAAATTTGAACTATGGATGCACATAGTTAGCTATAATGGCGGCTAGTATGCTTCCCCTACTGAAATTTGAAATTAATAATTTATTGTTTGTAATGATAAAAATTGTGTATCTTGTATTTTTTTTATTTTTTTTCAATTAATTTTTTTTATACAATGATTTGTGTATGATAACTTATTTTTATATAAAAGAACAAACAATTTGAGCTTAATTTTGTTGTTGTTTTGCAACTCTCATTTCTTTTGTAACTACCATATTGTCTTAATTTTTCAGAAATATAAATTACGCTGAGATATATCAAGACATTGAATTTTTTCAATTTAATATTTTTTATATTAAAGTTCAATGAAAACATTAAATGCCTCGAGATGTGTGTGTATGTACATATATGTACACACACACACACACACACACACACACACACATATGCATGCATGTGTGTATATGTACATATATGTATGTATATGTATATCATTATATCATACATACATACATAAATACATACATGCATGTATGTATGTATGTATATGTATGTACATGCATGCATACATACATATACATATGTGTGTGTGTGTGTATGTCACACACACACACACCCACACACACATATGCTAGTAGAAATAGGAGTTGCAATATGAAAGACAAAACATTTTAATCTTAATTTAATATACACATGTTAATGTTTATTAGGTAAGAGTTGAATTTTACAAGGAAAGTGAGGAGAGATATGACGTTGCTTTGAAAATTACATGTATATAGTGAAGATAATACTACATATAATTTATGTTTTTGATTATATAAGCAACATTAACAAGGGTGTTGACCCTTAACATAGTCCAGAGACTATCAACAACACTTTAACGACACAAAACAAAACTTAAAGCGAAAGTCTATCAATAGTAAAAGAGAGTAGCAGGGGTATACCCCGTAAGTCTAAAAAACATTAACCAACAACATAAGCAAAAAACAAACAGACCTAGACCTAGGGGGTTGGCTTACAAAGCCCATCCATCTCAATGGAATTGCCCCAGTCCTCAGTTAGGAACATGTAGAGTTCCTTAGAGGCTTGTTTATTTGCATCATCTTCAACAGTCTTGTCCTATAGGAGGCAAAGGGTCATCGCCGAGCTGTGCATGATTATCATGCAGAATTTGTTGGTGTTGACAATTACTTATCTTTGATGTCCCATCTGTGATTCATCTCCCTAAGTTCATTCTTCAAATTCGGTATTTCCTTGTCCACCCCAACATTGTCTAGATGGTCACGCAACTCTTGGACCTCACATTTGAGGCCCTGAATCTCATCATCCCTGGGGTGGTCAGTAAGCTCCCATTTCTAATCAATCTGCATTTCCTGTTGGTCCTCTTCCGTAGGAGAGCATCTCTTGTCTTTTTTCTTCTTCCCCTTTTTCTTATCACTTTTCTTACCCTTGTCCATTCCTTCCACAACAACCCCTTCATCCAATTCAGAAGCCATCCTAATGATTGGGTCCTCTTTTTGCATTATTTTCTCCAAGGCCACATGTTCAAAATTCTCAATGGGGAGCTTGTTTGTTGCATTCATATCTTGAGGACCCAATGGGGGACCAAAGTCAATTACATTACCAATAGTCCTAAGCTCTTCCCCCTTAGATTCATTTAAATTACTGCCACCCTCATCCACTTTAGGATCATCTCCAATATCAAAAATAATCTAATTGTTATCCTTTTTTTCTCACTAGCACCCCTGGAGGCAAGCCTTCGAGACCTTCTCCTTCCCTCAGCTTCCACAATAGGGTCTTCTTCATCTGTTTCCTCTAAGCTAGAATAATCAATCACAATTCGTCTTCATTTTTTAACAGATTTACCCTTGCCTTTGGGGCAAAAGGGTTTCCTCTCTTTAGCAAGAGAGAGGGAGGGGAAGGTAGAGGGGCTCAACTCTATGATGGTAACTGAGGAAGAGGAAAGAGGAGAGTAAAAAAAAGCTTCATTAGAGAGCTAGAAGAATCTGGAAGGGGCCACTCCACTCACAAATGTTGCCCAAGGGTGAGAGGCATGCAGAGGGGGTTGAATTAACAAAATGTTATGAGGGGGGTATAAGGCCAAATGGTAATATGATAGAGCATGTAAATCAAACCTTGGTGGAGAGGGATAGGTTGCTTATCCTCATTTTTTGAGTCTAGGGTTTCCTTGATTGAGCATTCTAGAGAATGCAGCAAATAGAAAGGCAAACATAAAGGTCATGGTTCCTAAAATTATTTAACAAGGGCAAATGATAATAATAATAATAAACTTTGTGACGGCCCTTGAGAGTGAAATATTTCATGATCATCAAACATACCATGTCCCACGGATGTTTGAGTTCCTCTATAGTGAAACCACCTTGCAATTTGATATGGGCCTCCTTCCCCTTGAAGAATTTGTTGAGGTTGTCACTGTTTTCCACATGACTCGTCTGCTTCCATCTCTTTCCCTCTAGAGAGGCCATTCGCATGAGAAATAACTTCCTCCAAAAATTTCAAAGGAGATTCCCCCAAAAACTCTACGATTATTCGAAGAAACAACAAATTGAATTGAGAGTTGTTCATCATGTCCATGCAAGTTTTCCATGAACTCTACCAACCCACCTTAAATGTAGTAGTTCCAAACCACCAGGTCCTTCTTGAAATTGTCGGGCTTATCAGGCTCAAAGCGAACTCTATCACCTCCCATGGCGGATTCACTAAAATTAACAGCTAAAGCACTTTCCTGAACTCTCAACATAAACCCTTTAGCATGAAAGATAGCCAAAAAAATTGTCTTGTAAAAGTAAGATTAGGTTTAACAAAAATGTGACTTAGGGAAATCATACAAGCCAACAGCAAAATAATTGTTTGGATTATCCTCCAGACAAAGAGATGAATGCAAAGGGTAACTCCAACCTTTCGAAGTGATATTAGAGATTAATGACGTCACCTTGTAATCAAGGTTTAAGGAATAATCATTAATATGACATCCATGTGTCCATCCAAGCTCTTTTCTTTCTATGGGTGCATGAATTTCCAGAGGTGTCACATGTGATCCAACCCAAGTAAATTGTGCATCATTAAAAGAAACACATAGAAGTGCAATAACAAGTGATGACGGTGAGGTGGTCATCATGCATATAAGCCTAGTTGTCAGTCAACATCATATGATCATTGTTGCCAGTCGGCACCAAGTCGAGATTATTCAAATTTAAAAACTCCCTTTTTCGGAAACACCCACAACCTAGATGAGGAGGGCGGGTAAAATCGGAGAGTTGGATATCCATGGGAGATCTGAGTGTTATACTCTCCTTGAAGGAGTAGTCTAACATTGATGGGTAAGGAATTCAAACTCCTTCAGCATCTTAGTCCCTAGCTAAGGAGGTCAAGTGTCGCCAAGGCATCACCAACCCTAGTACCTTCCTTGAAAATATGACCTATAATGAAGGAGTCAATACCTGAGACTAGCTTGAGAATATCTCTGATAAAACCATCAATTGACTTGTTGATTATGTTCATCCCTTTAGCAACATCAATGAGGAGTTTGGAATCCCCTTCAATATCAGTAACACAAATTCCAATAAAGAGGGCGATTTGAAAACCCCAAGCAAGGGCCATACCTTCAGCCTGGTTACTAATACAGCCATTCAAATTGCCAGTAGAAGAAGCCACAAGCTCCCTAGAGTGCAATGTTGAAATTCCTCTGCTCGCAGCTAGCCCCATGAAGTGTTTGGTAGTGTAGCGTCCTAAAATTGCGACACTTGAAATTTCGACTGCATTTGGGTCTTCACGATGGCGACGCAACACTGAACCTGAATGGAGACCCCGAAACCTGTTTATGACATCAAAAACTACATTTTTCTGCACCATGGCCTGATCCTTCCTTGCACCCTATTGTCCCGGGAGGTGGGACCATGGCACCCAGCACCCTGGTCCCTGGCCCTATTTTGGGCCCAGTCTCTTATGGGGCCGCGGGTCTTTAAGTTTGCAATTTGGAAAATAATGTTTCTAGGTCGGCCTAAGGTCAGAAAAAATCAGTCTCTCAACCCTAATTGACAAGTATATAAACTACATTTCCTCTCCCATTTTGGGGAGGAAGGATATGTGTGTACAAGAGGTGGAAGCGCTAGGCAAACATTCAAACATTCAAGCATTCAAGCATTCCTTCAAGCAATTGATCATTCTAAGTCTCCATTCAAGGCTAAGTGTTGCATTCAAGACAAGGATTCAACCATTGAAGAGGAGATCACATACAACTTACAACATACAACATACAACAACATTTACACCTTCGCATGTAAGAATACGAACATTCTTACAACAAGGTATCAGTACTTGTTTACATTACAAACATTTACATTTACAGCATTCTCATTTCTTGGTTAATTCCAAAACTGGGGTTTGACCTAATGGCAAACCCCTAATCCCTAACCCCCCAATCGTCCTCTCTTTTCTATGTGTAGGTTGTAGGTACGCGGCTATAATTGAAGATCTAGAATCCTTGTGCAGAGACGAACAGATCCCCCTTCATTTCGTGGATTTTTCGGAGGACTGTGTGCACGTCGGGCACCATCGTCCCGTCAACTTTCGCTCAAATTTGCAGGACAGCGTCGTCTCGATATTTTACTGCTAATTTCAGGTCCGCAGCTTCATCCCATATTCCTATCTCTGTTTATAAGCGAATCCTTCTCACTTTACATGCACTCCTAGGTCAATCCTTCTATCTACATTCTTTACAAAAGAGGGTAGCCTTGTTGTCTTAACCCTTGAAACTCATTCAGCATCCAATCTTGCAGTGTGTGGGATTGGATCTTGTGGGTTTCAACCCCTCTTTTGAATGTAAAGTCTCTCCTAAGTGAAAACCGTCAATCCTAGTGACCTCCTTTCTCCTTGGAGTGGGGGGAACACCTGGGGTTTGATTTTCCGCTTTACATTTTGGTGAACCCGACATGAACATCCTAATTCTGATTATTCATGGTTAGATCTGAAAAATTTGCTTCCTTAATTACATTTCCATGTTTGATCTTTTGCAAAATTTTAGAGGTTAATTGCATAAAGACCCTAAATTTTCTTTTTAGTAATTGAGCTTGTGAAATGTTTAATTGTTAATGCTTGTTCCAGATCTACCCTTCTATTGCAAATTGTCAACTCATATTTGTGCTTTAATTCTGAAAATTAAGTGGTTAAGTGTCAAAACCCTAATTTTTAAAACCCTCTTGATTCAACCTTTGACCGATAATTTCACTGATCAAAACATCTCCAAATCGGCTGTAACTTTGGATTCCGCAACAAAATCATAATATCTTTCATCCCTGAAAATTTTGAAAAAAGTTGTGAGGACCGTGTGCACCCCGAGCGCCACTGTCCCCGACATTTTTTCCGAAATTTTGGGAGCTAGATCTTACTGTATTTTTCTGCTAAAATCTAGAATCTTGGTTGATTTCATCAATTCTAACACTTTCAAAATTAAAGTCAAAGTTGGTCTAGTGATTGCTTGGATTAAGGCTCCTAATCATTCAAAAAATTGTTGAAATTGAAATTTTGTGTCAAAATTGTGTTTCTTAATGTCCTAAATCTGAAAAGTGTGTTGGCGTTCATTCAAAGTTTCAGTACTTCATTCAAATTTTTGCAATTTGTGACTTTTGAAATTAAATGTTTAATTGCAACAACTTTGATTTCCACTTGCAAAATTGAATTTTGCATAAAATTGAGTCAACTTTTAAATTTTAAAGCTTGCATTGCTTTTGGTATTCCCTCTAAAATCATAAAATTCAAAATTTCAGTTTCCCTCTCTTTTTCAAAATTCAAATTTGCATTTTTCAAAATTCTTGGTAGGGTTCAATTTTGAGATTGCAACTTTAATTTGGCCTATCTACAGATCGTAAAATCATTCAATTTTTTCAGATTAGCTTTAAAATCATCATAGCTTTCATCCCAAAAAATTTCGAAAAAAGTTGCGAGGACCATGTGCACTCTGTTCGCAACGGTCGCTGACATTTTTTTCGAAATTTCGGGAGATTGTCGTGATTGCATTTAACAGCTTAAATCTAGGAGATTGGTTGATTTTATTGAAATTTGCTACCTCTAAAATTCAAAATCTTCTCTCTCCCTTTAGTGCATGAGTTTTACAACAATAAGCCCTACTTACACTATTCCCGTTAGACGAAGCCTTAGAATTAAGTCTTTCCAAGGTTTAATTACCGAGGAGATGGAACCTAATTTGAATGGCCTTTTTAATGAGGACACGGGTAATTCCTCTAATCCTCTTAATGATGAAGAAGCTCTCCATGAGGTTTCTGTAGAACAACTTTCGAAATTGGATAACCAATTTGATGATTTTCAGCAATGGATGTCTCATGAGTATCCTGATAGTCAAGCTCTTTCATTAATTGAGGGTCTAAAACGTATGGTTCAAAGTGATAAGAATGGAATTGATATTTTGCATGGTATTGCACACATTGTGGATTCGAATGTGATGCCTATGAAGAGCTGTGCCGAAACTTTAGGTTATACACAACCTCCTAGTCAAGTCAACCATTCTATTCCTTTAACAACTTCTATTGCTAGTATACCTACTTTTACATCAAACATAATGACTACTTCAATACAAAACATTCCACCTATGATCACTAGTCATGGGGGCAATCCATCTTCTTCAATCAACCCTCTTCCTTCATTCAATCCGACTTCTTCATTCATTCCTTCAATGACTGTCCCTATTACATCTCCACAAATGAACATGACGCAAGGGGACAATTCATTTAATCATTCCATTCCTCCTTGTAGTGTTCCCTTTTTCCAATCATCTCCTATGACTAACCATCATAGTGTCCCGCCACCTTACTCTCAATCAATACCTTCTTTCAATAACATAATACCTCCATCACAATCTAACATGTCTAATATGAACTCTTTGACTAAAGTGACCATTAACAATCTTGCGCAAACTATCTCTTCTTTACAACAACAAATTGCCTCTATGAATCAATCTAAGTTTAGTGTGCCCACATTTGACTTTGCGAGCCCACTTTCTCTTGACATTGTTCGAGCTATCCCACCTAAACATGTTGAAATCCCACAGTTGGAGCTTTATAATGGTAAAGGTGATCCCCTAGCACATGTTAAGACCTTTCAAACAATATGTACCGATTTTAATTATGACCAAAGGTTGCTTGCAAAACTGTTTACTAGAACATTAAGAGATAAGGCCCTACAATGATATTGCTCGTTGCCTTCCTATTCTATTACTTCTTTCCAATAACTTGCAAATGCTTTCATTCAACAATTTCAAAACAATATAAGTCCTAAAGTTACTTTGATTGATTTAATGCATTGTAAACAAGGTGTTAAAGAAAAAGTGACTGATTTCATTGGTAGATATAAGCATTTGGGTGCTCAAATTTCTTTTCCAGTACCTGACAATGATATTCAAAGAATCTTTATTTCTAATTTACAAAAAGATATTAGAGAAAAACTTTTGTTTTCTGAGTTTACTTCTTTCCAACAATTGTGTGCAACTCTTCACAATTATCAACTGACTGTGAGTCAAATGGAACAAGCAAATCCTATGGCTCCGAGTGATAAGGGTGATAGTAGTCAACAACCATTTGGGAAGTTTAAACCGAACAGAGGGTTCGTTAATGAAAACATCATCAACAACAATGTGAATGCAGCATCAGGTGTGCCTCCTATTTCTAAGTTTTTCAAGAAAGAGAGAAAGTCTACTCCTTTGAATGAATCATTGCATAGTATTATGAATAAGTTATTGGAACAAAATGTGCTTACTCTCCCTCCTATAAAGCAAATCGATCCTACAAAGATTAATTCACCCTATTTTGATAACAAATCTTTTTGTCAATTTCATCGTCAACCTGGGCATGATACTGGAAAATGTTTTGCTTTAAAGGGTAAAATTCAAGATTTGATTGATAATAATACTATCTCTGTTTCACGAGTGAATGATAAAGGCAACACATTTGTAGCTCCTCCTAACCAAAATCTTAAGATTTTTACTGATCCATTACCTTCTCATACCTCTAATGTGATTGAGACTAATGATTCCTCTTTCTCGCCTGATAGTCTCGTGTCTATGACTCCAAATGTGATTAACTTTGTAGAGCAACAGAAAATCCCTAAAGAACCTTCCATCACATTTGATTCTAGTGAAACTATCAGGGCACCTTATGGTCCTTTATATATAGTTGCAAAAGTCAAGAATACACCTTGCCGTGGAGTGCTTATTGACCCTTCTTGCATGGTTAATGTTATTACTGAAGAATTCCTTTTTACTTTGCAATTGAATCAAGTGATCTATGACAAAACAAATGTGGTTGTGAAATTATTTGATGCATTTTCTTCTCCTGCAATTGGTTCTATTACATTACCTATTGAGGTCCATAACAAATCCCTTGATGTGAGCTTTGCTATTATTCCTTCATCCGAACAATTTCGTGTGAAGCTAGGCTATCCTTGGCTATCTTCCATGAAAGCTATTGCTTCTCCTATTCACAAGTGTTTGAAATTTCCCCATAATGGTGAAGTTGTTACTGTCAATCATAGTCTCTTTAAACCAGTTGAAAGAACTTCTAGCGTTCCTATTGATTATTTTTGGCCTAAACAATTCCAATCTCTTCCACCGCGAAGTGATCATCTTTTCAAATCTTATCAAAAGTGGAAAAAAGATATGATCCTATCTCTAAGTGAACCTCCAACACCCAAACTTGATATTCCTATCATTCTTGAGAAGGAAGTTCTTCCTTTGAAAGATAAAACTAATGTCTTTCCTCAAGAAGATTCCCAACCCATTCCTATGGATGTGACTATGTCTATGTCTGATAAACTTTCTAACAGTAGACCTATACTTCCTTGTCATGATGGACTTGGTCTCCTTCCTAAACCAAATATTCCTCCTTTATATGGAGCAGTTCCTCCTCCTTCCTTTTATAGAGAGAAGAGACCTTCCTCTTCTCCTATTATCCAACCTAAGAAACCACAACCTAAACACCCAAGTGATAAGGATGAGAACATTCCTCCTCCTCAATCTCCTCAACTTCCTACTAAGACTAGATGAAATCGTTCTCCGCGCGAACGCCGACGAAAGCATCGTCTTAGAGCTCATGCAGCTACTTCTCAAACTTTGCAATCCCCAAAAACACCTTCAGCTAGTATTATTCCATTTTCTCCTCAGCCGAAAATTGAGCCAAAATCTCCTAAACATAAGATGCATGATGGTTTTGATCCTGTGCGAGTTAAAGATCCTATTTTTATAAATCTTGATGATGATATAGATGAAAATGTTATTCATGATGAAAATGTTACTCCTCTTGCTTCTGATAGTGAATATGAATTTGTTGATATTGATAACCATTTATCTAACGAATTTTCTAAAGCACTTATCCTAGCTCCTAGACAAGAACAACGTGGCTTGGAACATGAACATAGCCCTTGTTTGGATCTTGTGATAGCTCCATCTGCTGTGTTGAATGTTCCTCCTCTAGCGTGTTTCCTGCCTTCCCGAAATATTGATCAGCAAGATCGGGGGGTGGATGACGTGCTAGACTAGTTCATTAGCATAGCAGATTCTCTCCTCCTCTCTTTTGTTACTTCTTCTATGTGTTATTCTCATTCTTCTATTTGTTGTCCTTAGTGTTGTCTACTTGAGGACGACGCAAAGCATTGAGATCTCTTTTGGTCTCTCTCATGTTGACTCAAAAGACATAGGTGTTCCCTTCTTCTAGGTGACCTTCCTTGATTGGGGAATGAAGAACAATTATGCATACATACATATGATATACATGAATTATCATACAACATACTGACCCCGAGGAAAGCGAAGTCACCTCATGATTTGTGTTTTGTGTTTATTATCCTTGGGTTTATCTCACACTTGGGGGGCTAAATCTTTGTGATAACGTGCTCCTTTCCCTTCTCATTTCTTATGTGTATCACTACCTAAAAGCACTCAACCCCGATGAGGCGTGTGCGATCGCTTTAACGTAGGGGGGCATACACCCCGTCCATATCTCTTCAAGATTCCTAAAAACTTCTTGGCGAACTTAGCGTTGCCTTGAAAATTTTTGGTATTTTTCTTGCATGACTCGTAGTGAGAGAACCTTACTACTGACAGTCATGGTTCTCCCTCGTGATCTTCCCTTTTACTTTGTCAATCGAAGTCGTAAGATCCTTAGTCCACTGGGGGCTTGGTGTATCTTGCCTCCTTGACGCGGTGAAAGTCTTTCAATGTTGTTTCCTTGTACTTTACCAGAAGTATGGGCTTATACTCCCGCTAAAGTGGGGGCTAAATGTAGCATCCTAAAATTGCGACACTTGCAATTTCGACTGCATTTGGGTCTTCACGATGGCGACGCAACACTGAACCTGAATGGAGACCCCGAAACCTGTTTATGACATCAAAAACTGCATTTTTCTGCACCATGGTCTGATCCTTCCTTGCACCCTGTTGTCCCGGGAGGTGGGACCATGGCGCCCAACGCCCTGGTCCCTAGCCCTATTTTGTGCCCGGTCTCTTATGGGGCCGCGGGTCTTTAAGTTTGCAATTCGGAAAATAATGTTTCTAGGTCGGCCTAAGGTCAGAAAAAATCAGTCTCTCAACCCTAATTGACAAGTATATAAACTACATTTCCTCTCCCATTTTGGGGAGGAAGGATATGTGTGTACAAGAGGCGGAAGCGCTAGGCAAACATTCAAACATTCAAGCATTCAAGCATTCCTTCAAGCAATTGATCATTCTAAGTCTCCATTCAAGGCTAAGTGTTGCATTCAAGACAAGGATTCAACCATTGAAGAGGAGATCACATACAACTTACAACATACAACATACAACAACATTTACACCTTCTCATGTAAGAATACAAACATTCTTACAACAAGGTATCAATACTTGTTTACATTACAAACATTTACATTTACAGCATTCTCATTTCTTGGTTAATTCCAAAACCGGGGTTTGACCTAAAGGCAAACCCCTAATCCCTAACCCCCCAATCGTCCTCTCTTTTCTGTGTGTAGGTTGCAGGTACATGGCTGTAATTGAAGATCTGGAATCCTTGTGTAGAGACGAACAGATCCCCCTTCATTTCGCGGATTTTTCGGAGGACCGTGTGCACGTCGGGCGCCATCGTCCCGTCAACTTTCGCTCAAATTTGCAGGACAGCGTCGTCTCGATATTTTACTGCTAATTCCAGGTCCGCAGCTTCATCTCATATTCCTATCTCTATTTATAAGCGAATCCTTCTCACTTTACATGCACTCCTAGGTCAATCCTTCTATCTACATTCTTTACAAAAGAGGGTAGCCTTGCTGTCTTAACCCTTGAAACTCATTCAACATCCAATCTTGCATTGTGTGGGATTGGATCTTGTGGGTTTCAACCCCTCTTTTGAATGTAAAGTCTCTCCTAAGTGAAAACCGTCAATCCTAGTGACCTCCTTTCTCCTTGGAGTGGGGGGAACACCTGGGGTTCGATTTTCTGCTTTACAGGTAGCACTATCAAAGTTTAGCTTGAAGAAACCAAGGGAAGGTGGTGACCACTTGGTATTCATTCCAAGCAAATGCTTGGAGTTATCAAAGGATACAAAAGAGCATGGGTGGTTCCATTGAAAAGCTAACTCAATGTCACTAACAGAGGGAGGGTTGGGGGGAGGTTTAACAATTGTAACATAGATATTCTCCAAAAGGAGCTTGAGGAAGGATCTGAGAACTATCTTTGTAGGGGTTTCAACGCCAAGGAAGATCATGTTATTCCTTTCCTCCAAATGCACCAGCCCAGGTGTAGTGGTATTAGCCTCCATAGTTGGTGAATCAAGGGATTAGAAGTTGAACCCTCTCATTCCTGCATCAGGTGGGTCAAATCCTCATTCATGGTCCAATAAAGATTAAAGTTCAGGCAAAACATCACCCAAAGGATTATAGAAAAAGCACAATGCAAGAGTAAATGAGGAACATTTTCTTCATCCAATTTGCACATTACACATCACTGACACATCTGTTAGGAAATTGGAAACCTCTTTTGGAGAGGTTGTCTTGGGTGAGGGTTTTGTCTTGAAGGGCAGTCCACCAAAAGAAATTAGGGATGAGGTGGGGGTTCCAAACTTCCTTCCACCAATCAGGGGAGTTGTTATCCCTAAGAAGGTTGCGGTAAATCATTTTAACTTAAAAGTCCCCACTTGGGTTCCATCTCCAAATGAATTTATCCTCCCGAGGGAATAGGGGTAGTTCCAAATCGACCAAGTCAAATTTCCAAAACTTAAAAATTGAACTAATTTTAATTTTAATATTAGCATCCGACAATCACATACGTGCAACTAAATTTCTTTGGGAGAAAATTCCAATTTTGAATAATGACAAGGTTCAGTTTTTGGTAATGTTTTAATAAATGTTATGGTTATAGTTTATTAAGAGAATAAATAATTTGAGCTTAACTTTGTTGCGGCTTTGCAAGTCTACTTTCTTTTGTAATTAATTTCTATTTTTTCAATTAAAAAAATGAAGTTAATTTAATTATATTTGTGCACATTTTTAAAGGATGGGTGGAGGTTTATAATTTAATAGTTTATTATACATAGATAATAAAATATTGTAAAACCTTTTCTTGTGGTTTTTTCTTGATACATTATTAGGTTTTTCATGTAAATTTGGGTGTTCTTTGTGTATTACTTTTCATTATCTATTTTTGTGTATGGTTAAAATTTTCTATAATTGGCTCATAGTTTTCATGATTCTCTTTCAAGACGAAGAGGACATGCCTTAGGCTCAATATTATAATGAAATCATTAACCAAATCTTCAAAGGAAGTGACAAAAACATGAGGTAATGAATAAAACCTTATAATCACATGACCACTAAAACTTATTGAATAACCTTGCCAAGTAATGAGTCCCTAGTACATTTGGAGCAGTTTTCCGACGAACATTTTTGACGAGCTATGGGATTTCTTTTGCTTTGTCGGATTTTATTTTTTTTTCAAAAATTACCCCATGTTCGTCGAAATTTCGACGTGTTAAAATTTCACGAATTTGGAGCGGCTTTTCGACGAGCTATGGGATTTCTTTTGTTTTGTCGGATTTTTTTTTTTTTTCAAAAATTACCACGTGTTTGTCAGAATTTCGACGTGTTCAAATTTCACGGATTTTATCTATTGATCGGCATATGTTGGTATGATGATTTTCACAGCTTCTTGATTTCTTCTTACTCATCGGGATAACATAAGCTGATGACCTCTCTTCCTGCTGACCGATGCGAGTTATCCCACTAGTCTCATCAGGCATCGGGATAGCTTAAAATGTGTTCAAGCGATGGGCATAATTTCCCTAATGTCTTTTCCCTCAGCATAGCTCCTCCTAATACGTTATATCTCCTCAGCATAAGCTTTGACCCTTTATCGTCTTAACCTTTGTCGATGCGTTTTACTTTTGCCAGTGTCCATCAAGATAAGTCTTACCGATAGCATCATCGACTATCTGCAATACAAGATTTCTCCATTGCCGCTAGTGTGCATTTTGTCGATGGACTTCATCGGCATATTCTATCCCGATCACATGCTTCTACTTGTGTGTTACCATCGGGTTGACTTTTGTCGATAGTGCAAATTTCGTATTTCACGTCGGAATTCTAATGAACACGTGGTATTTTAAAAAAATAAAAATTATGCGCCATCATTATAAGCGGGCTCATGGTGCGAAAATTGGGAGGAAGCGGGCGCAATTTCTATAGATAGATGATCGGCAACAACTGTACAAGAGATTGGTCCTTTTGTTCTTGTCATCAAGATTTTTTTGCATATTCCTTTGTTTTCCTTGCATTCTTTTGTTCACTTTGTTTAATGGTATCCGCTTTGGCAAAATATGGATCCTCAACCTCCTTAACCTCTCCATTCTGCGGCTGCCAGTTATAAAGACAAGTCACTTCATAGCTTCTAGAGGGGTCAACAATTCTCTGCGACTGTAAACTCTTCCAGCCCTCAAAATAGCCCTTTGTATGGAAGCAACTTTTCTAGGTCCAAGGCCAGCTACAAATTGCAGAGGAGAAAACATCCATTCATGTGATGCTGCTAGGTTTATGTCAACACCATCTTGGTTGGTTAATGTAACCATTACCTATTTAATAGCTTCATACTTGTCATCTGGACTAAGGAAATGTTCCAATGAATGAAGCTTCAATGATAATATCTCTTTGCAGCCAATGGATTCAAAAGATACCGACCAAGAGCCACAACATGCATCACAATCCTTGTTGTAGATGTTCTTCTCCTAGAAGGATTGATTGATCTATTTATGATATTTTAAAATTATCATCTATCCATCAAGAGATCCTTATTAAAGTGTTAAAAGATGCCCATGTGCCTACTAACATTCATCCTATCCAATTCCAAGCATCAGTATGTCATCTATCATCCTCTTATCAACTAGCCTTAAATCAAAATGATATGCTACCGAGTGATCCAACCCATAATTTTTTCCCTACACATTGAATTCATCGTCATAAAACACAAGGTGAAACGAGTCCTATTGGATATTGGTTCTATCATGCATAATTATTTTGAGTTGGAGGCTTGAAATATGAATTGTAGTGTCCACCCTTGATTTGACCTATTTTGACTAGAGTTGACTTTTATATTATGCTTGATAGACTTATCTAGACTGTATTTGATGATGTGGATGATGATTACTCATGTGCTTCAGTTACTTATTATTGATGTTAGACACTATTGGGCGTATGTTATTTTGATGATCTATATGGATGTTAATACTATCATGATTGATCATGTGATTTGACGATAAATGTACTCGATGGATTTTATATGCTCACTATGTGATGGATTATTGATAGATTAGATTTATCATGGTTTTGATGATGATTATGATTATGTTAGCCCTATTTCATGATTACATTTGATGAGATGTTTATGAGATGTGTCTGACTATTGTTTGGTTGTCTTCGTGATAGAGATGATTCCACATCACTCATTGTGAGCAGGATGTGTTGTCATGATTCTCTATCACTTGTTTGTTCTATATATGTATACGTATATGGTGTATTGTCATTTTATAGTTGTAGGACTTTGCAGGTACTAGACAACGACTCCACCTGGCTTCACAAGTCTGAGTGTGTCTTTAGTTCCAATGGCTTATGTGGTTCGAAGATGACATGAGTTCCCTTCACATACTCTAGGTCTAAGTTGTTCATCGTGAGTCATCAACATCTTGGCATAATTCGCCATGTCAGTTAGTAAGCTTGGTCTTCTTGGTGTTGTGAGTTTGGTTAATGACGGTTGATTTACTTGATTATGTTAGAGTAATTATGTGGCTCTTGATCTGTGGTTTTATATTTAGTAATGACTATTTTAATGAACTTAATTTATTAGTTTTGAATATTTAATTATTCTGTATTTATATTTATTTGATAATTAATGTTTATTGATTTTATGATTATTTAATATTTGGTAAGCCTTATTGTTGTTTAATATTTATTTTATAATTGTGGTTTAATCTTTATTGGTATTTGATTGTTTAATTATTTATTTGATTTTCTATGGTTTAGTATTTATTTGATATCTAATATTTATTTGGTTCTTTAATTTATTTTATTAGCCTTTGGTTTATTAATTTTAATCTCCATTTGGATTATTTATTTATAGCTTATGTTTATTTAATAGTTTGACTTTTATTTCCCAAGAAGGGTGTACAAGCACATTAAATTAAAATAATAATAAAACATTCCCACTATGTTGGATAAGTATATTTTATATTTACTATACCTACCCTTTACTCTCATTGGCTAAATTCAAAATGGGGGAATAAATTATAATATATGGTGGTTTGGTAAAATATATTCCAACAAGCATCTTGTTAATCTCTTCTTTGATCTGAACAAATATTTTGCATTTACCTTTATCTGTTCAATTTCCTCTTCAATTGCTTCTAGTTGCAAGTGTTTAAGCGTATAATCAATAAATTCTTTATCTAGGCTAATTGCCCCTTGCCACCTAGTATCAATCAAATTATATAAGGAATCTAGAATTTTCCCTTCTAATTCAGTGAGGGCTCTACTAAACTTGTTCATACTAAAGATGACTGCATCTTCAATCACCCTTTGTTGATTTTTAGAAAAATGAGTAAACAGTATGTTTAAACCTTTGTAAATACCATACTCCTTAATAATTTTAATCATTCTAGTGAAAGAATCTTCAAGTGTCAATATTTTTTTAGGTGCTTTACCTTTTCAACTAATCTTTTGCTTCTTAGCACTTGCCCTTAGTGCTCTCTTATCTTCTTCTAATTTTGTTTCCTCTATATCTGTCACCAGTTTGTGAGCTTTCTCCTTCTTTCTTTTTCCGGTTTGGGTAGGCACAACAGGAGGTTCAACAGTTTTACCTTTCCTTCAAAATTGTATTTTAAAGGATTTCCCTCTTTGAGATTCAGCAGGTTTCACCTTAGTGTCTTCTTCTTTCTTCTTCTCAGCTACTTTGGTTGCTCTAGTCTTACTGGTGGGGGTACTGGTTGGTATACTAGAAGTTCCACCTTGTTGAGCCTCATATTTGGCTCTTGTTGCAACTATCTGTTCATTTGTGAATCTAGTCTGCTCAGCAAAGGTATGGACCTCTTTTCTTACTTTCTTTGCAATCATCGATTTCTATAATTTAGAATGCACTTTCAGTAGTTTCTCCTTGTAGGTTCCAAACCTCTCAGCAGTAGCATCTACCAGTTGGCCTAATAAATGGTTAGCAAAGGCAATGAGTAGATCTTTATCTACTTCATATCCCATGGGCATTACCCATGTGGTTCTTGGAAGCACAGCTTCCATCAGGCATGTATCTGTGTCAACCATGAAACAGATGGAATCCTCATATTTGTTTATGACTTCAGCTAGAATTATCTCTCTTGCATGCATTTGATTTTAAAATTTCTTGAAATATCCCCAAATGATATCATCAAACTTGTCTTTGATCATCCGAATATTGTTCTTTATTTGCAACAGTGCTGGAGTATCAGATATCCATTGAATATAACCTATACCAGGAAAAAAGTTCTGAAAATAGAAGAATAAGCCCATAATTAGTTGACCAAACTTAAATCTCAGTTTCTTGTCCTTCCTAACAGCTTCCAAATTTTCCATTACTTGGCTTCTCATTGCTTCACAGAGATCATAATGAACATCCTCCTTAATCATCTAGTAGGCAATGTGAATAGTTGTTGTCGGTATGTTGTTCATTCTGCTTGAATAGAAAATTCTATAGCCAATCACCATAGATGCAAATTTAACAGCAGGATCATTAATATCATTCACAATCATGGCTCTTTTATCCCATTTAGATCCAATTAACTTATCAACATCATTCTTAGGTATAGACCTAAGCAATGGCACTTCATCCGTTGAGCAGAAGCCGGTTATAACATGGATTACTTCCTTAGTGATTTTGGGAGGTCTATGCAACCACATGAACTGATCATGAATGCGGCTCAAAACAAATCTCACCAACTCGGAATCAAAATCATCAATGAAATTGATCGCATGATGAAAACCTTTATCGGCTAAACTTTTGAAATGTTCTTTCAATCTTCCCTGTTCATTACACAAAGATCTGTATTGCTCATAAATAACTGCAACTCCCAAGTCTTCAAGTTTGTTGTGATAAAAGGATCTTACATCCTCTACATGCAAAACACCATTCGGTACACTGGATAGGGCACCGACAGGGTCAGTTTCCTACGACTTGCATGGATGTCATTTGTATTCAGGTCTTTCCCTCTCGGTCACATCAACAAGATGTGGGGTATCCATACTACAATATGCAAATCTTTAAAGCAAAGAGTATAATTTCTCAGATAAATACCTCTTCTGCTTCGGTACTAGGGTTTCCGACCGTCAAAAACTTTCAATACTCGATCACCGAATCAAACTTCACTTCGATCACCTCAAATTGCTAGTAAATGATCTGAATGTTGCATGCACAAACTTATCTATGCTCTTCTTGCTTCGCCAAGAGTTCTCAAGATGCAAAGTGACAAATGAAATTCAAAAATCTCTATTTATTTGCACTTTAACTACTGCAATAAATGGATTTACTGACAAAACCCTAAAACGCCTTAGCAAACTCTAAAGCATATTACAGGTAGCAAAAACTCAATTATATTTACTAATTATGATCCAAAAACTCATCAAAATGCATCAGAATATGCAGATTTAACTTACTGTACATAATCCAAGGGTTCAACTTAAGATTTGACAATAAGCTCACCCCAAGTTGCAAAAACAACTTAGTTTGTCGGAGATGGATTCTCCACATTAGGTGAAGAATCTGATTCCTCATATGGTTTTTCATCACTCTTCTTCTTCTAGGTCTTCTTCATCTCAGCTTTGGTTTCTTCAATATCAACCTTCTACTTTCCTTTTCGGTCTGCAGGATGATTCATCGGTTGGTTCTTCTGTGTTTTGCAAAACTTGGCAATGTGTCTCGATTTGTTGCAATGATAGCATGTCATTTCAGATGCTCTCCAAGGTCTTGCATTGCCTCTCCCTGTTCTTCTTCTGCAGTTCATAGCCACATGTCCAAAATTTTGCAAATCGAACAAGTCACATTGACTCTCTTTTCCATCTCATAAAGACTAGACCGGTTAACATAAGGTCTTTTCTAATTTGTGTTCCTCCGCTTAGTGAAATTCCTTCTCCAGTCACCAATAGGTCTTGGGTTCATGTGAGGTGTTGGATTGTTTTCTCCATATCTACATTCAAATTATCTATGCCCATACATGTTGCATGTATAGCAATAACCTTCAAATCTCCTAGGTACATATCTAGTATTAGTTCTATAACCAATATTAGCATTAGATCTGCTTCTACAAACATTAGCAGTATGTCCTGGTTTATGACAATTAAAGCAAATAGATTTGTAAGCTTTCTTACCGGTAGGCTTCTGAGCCTTAGGAGCACTTTTACCTTCATGCAAGTTGCTCTTGGTACTGGAAGGTTCACCTTTCTCAGATATATTGTATCCTAACCCAGATGTATCACCTTTCATCTTTTGATATTGGATTTGTTCATCCAGAATAGAGGAGTTCTTGTTGAATTTATCAAGCTTCTCATTGGCCTCAGCAAGTTCCTTTGTAAGATTTTCATTTCTTTTCATGAGGGTCTCTCTAAGAGACATTGTCATTTCAAGATCTAATTGTAATGCTTCTTTTTCTTATTTCTCCTCATGCCAATGTTCATACAAAGTTGCATTCTCATGCTTGACCTTAAATATTTCATGCTCTTTATCTCAGATCTGATCCTGAGCCTTTCTTCTAGCTTCAAGTTCCTCACTCATCCGAATTATAAGTGCTTCCAGCTCTCTTCTCGGGTTAGTCTTCTCACCATTCAACTTCTCCACTTCTTCAACCAGTACATCAATGTTCACCCCATCTGAAGAGCTTATGTCAGAGATCTCCAACAATTGTTTAGTCAATTCCTTCCTTTTAGCTAGTGAAGCTTTATATTTGCCTCTTAGGGTTTCTAGCTCATCCTTGGTTTCAGCAAGTTCTCTAGCCATCTCTCTATAGCTCATTCCTTCACCCATATTTTCCTTAGGATTAGAGATCCTTTCCAAGAGGTTAAGCCTTAAGGAAGTTATGCTCTAATACCAATTGATGAACTTATAAGGCACTGAGAGGGGGGAGTGAATCAGTGATAGTAAAAACAATACAAAACTGAATATCAGTTTCACCTACTTAAAACTTAATAGACATGCAAGAAATAACACCATGTATGCAATCACCACATAAAGCATAAACCACATGACACAAGAGTTTATACGTGGAAAACCCAAATGGAAAAAACCACGGTGGGAGTTAATACCCACAAGATCCATTATCTGCAGTATAGAGATATGACCAGTTAAGGTCTACAACACCTGGTTAGGTGCACACTCTGTTAGAAGTGTCTAAGCCCGGTTAAGAGCTTTACAAAAAGGTATGTGAGGACTAGCCTTGTTAGCAACTACCCAAGTTACTGGGATTTGCAAACACAAGTTAATGTGTCACCTGGTTAGAGGATTTAATGATCAGAATTGTTAGGATCTGACTGCACCCTGTTAGGAGTGACCTTGTAAGAGGATTTTCTTGCTACAACTATTAGGAAGACAACATGTACAAATGATCTTAGTACAACACCTTATGTGTCTAATAAGATCTGCTTCAGAACCTTACAACATCACAAAGACTTCATCTCTCAACTCCTATGATCTTCGCACTATCAGAAATACAAAATTCGCTCATCACATATCACACTATCAAGCTCATGTATATATATCATTTCATACCTCATCACACAATTAAAATTATCATAAGGTCGGCTAGAACCTTATTACAATTTCGTAGGTTCAAAGCATCTAGACAATATTGCATTGTACGCTTTAGTTATGTTGGCCACCGACATAACAAATACACTTTTGTGTCGTTTTACCGATCTGAGTTATTTTCATCACTACCAGTTAAGTCTCCATCCACTAATCTATTTTGTCAAACAAATCTCGTTCACCAAATCGATTCAGCACATGCGGTCACTAACATATCTTCACTTGATAATCTTCAAAGCTGCTGCAACACATCATCTCAATCTTCATGATTTTCATGTACCGTTTGTTAGAATGTAACATTGTCTGTCATTTACCGACTGAAGTCCTAATTACCAGTTCTGATGAAACTGTCTCTGCTTTACCGGTTAAGTTTAGTCAGTTGAACTATAGGACTTAGATGACTTAAACAAACATAATTGTCATTAATGACAACATACAAAATAGTCATCATACATAAATATAACCTCTTTTCATCTACAAACAAGTACCAGTTGCATCAAAACATTACATTACATTACCGGTTGACCAAATGATCAAATGACAACAAATATTTGGGGAAGGAAACTTTATATTATTTGAGATTTTGTATAGTTGTTGGGAATAATATTTCTGGTTGTTTGAGAATGCCATTTCATGGCTTTGTAAAATTTATGTATAAACTTGGGTTGTTGAATCATTTGTTTGTATGGGAGTTTGAATGGGATTTTTTTTCCCCCTTTGTGAGTCTTTTAGCCTGAAAGTGTTTTGGATTTGGTTTCATTGGTTTTTATGTGAGTTTGAAGTGATTCTATATGCGTATTGTCGTGAAGAAAATTTGGTTGGATCTTGGTTTATAGTCTGACTTGATTTACCTTGTTTATACCATAATATTTCTTGCTTTTGGGCGTCACTATTCATGTATTTTTTGAGCCCTTTGGTTAAGTCTGGATTTTTATATTTTACCCACAAGATTTCTGAGTTTTCTATGTGATCTATGTAAATGTGTTGTTTCAACGGATGCGTTGTCTAAACGTGTAAATGTGTTGTTTTGTATTGTGTCTGTAATATTCTGCATAGCATAAGCGTTGTCTTAGAAGATGTAAGCGCGAATCTGGAAATGTTTGTGCCATCTCAGAGGATGTAAGTGCAAATCTGGGAATGTTTGCGTTGTCCTATGAAATGAAAGCATTATTATAATTGACAGAAGCACTGCTCTATGGGATAAAAGCACGAAATTGTTTGTATTATGTATTTTCTCAGTTTTGGTCATTTTTGGGGCATTGTCCCGAGTTGATTTTTGTACCAGAGGCTTTATTGAGGTCTGCTAATATTTTCTAGTTTTGGGTTTGATCAGTTTTGATGTATTTTCATGGTTTAATGTATATTTAACTCTCCTTGTCTTTGTGGATATTTTAGACTCTCTCCATGTTGATGAGCCATGGTTGATGAGAAAGTTATATTGTTGTTGTGGACGAGCAAGTGAGTTGCCCTTGCTGTGATGTTATCTTCTTATCTGTTGGCATATTTGGTGGCTTGCTATGCCTTGTATTTCTTTGGCCAAGAGGCTCATTTTGTCAAGTTTGATGTTGTTATAGCCTTACATAGGTTGTGAGAGTATGTGTGGAAGTTATTGGTTGCCTATGAGTGTTATTTTCATGTTTAATTTGGTTAGAGCCTCTTGTGATTTATTGTTGGGCCATGTTAGGGGGACTAGGCTTCCTTGTGATGACCAGGGGTATGAGAGAAAGGCTTGCATGAGGTTCCTTGTAAGGATGCATGAGGTCCAAGCCACCTGGGCACATTGGAGTTTACCATGATTTGTAAATAAGTGATAACCTAATAATTGATGGGTTGGGTAGCTAGATTAATTAATAAGATGATAAATTGATTTGAGCCTCATGACTTAGTCTTAGGGAGGATGTTTTTGGATAAGCATGAGAAGACCGTGAAGATGGTAAGCTAATCTCCCTTAGTCTCTCATAAGTTGAGATGGCTCCACATGTCCATCAGGCTAGTGCCTTATGCTATTATGTTTTGAGGATGGCATGTGATGGCACTCCACTCCTACATATGTTCCCCTTTATGATTATGTCTTATTGGATGCATTTATGTCTTGATGAGTTATATGCCTCTGGGAGTTCATTCTTGTTGTATTGTGTGAGTTCTTGCATGAGAGTCCTTGTGTGGTTAGTCTCTTTGGGTAGGGTGTCAGATTAGGTTTAGAGTGTGTGTTGGGACCTTGTGTCATCTCCTAGAACGGGGGATGGTTCCTTTGGATCCACATGGTCGGGTGGTTGGTGTTTTTTAGCTATTGGGATGTTCTCTTGGATTCTTCTTGGGTGGATGTAGATTCTTCTTCATGATGGACTATGGATGTACCTTGTAGCAAATTTATGTAATGAATAAGATGGAATGCATGTAATGTAATATTCTTCTTTATAGTAAATGGATTCTTGTAGTAGAAAGAGCTATGCTCATGGTGTATTTAATGTACTTGTAGTTAAAAGATGAATTGCAGTTGGAATTAGAATTAAGTCATATTTGTAATGAAATATTAGGGATCAAATTGTACTATTATAGAGATGTGATCTTATGAATCATGGAAATAAAGTGGGTTATGGTTGGAATAGAAACGGATTTGCATTGTAATCCAACTGTATTATTCCATGGAATATTTAGAAAGCAAGTTAGAATGTTAACTAATCTTGAAGAGGAACATTCGTAGATTAAGAAATGAATATGTTAGAAGATGTTAATTAGATCTAGTGATGATGAATAATTCATATAGATGCATTGGCAGAAAGGAAATTATGCATGTCGCGAGGGATGAATAATATCGTAGATTGCATATCTCATGGTTCGGGAATTAAAATATGATGTATTAAATGGAGATGGAATATGCCTATCACGTGTGTAGGATGTTATTATGGTAGTGAATTAAGTAATGATGTTCAAGTACCCTAGGGAAATGTTAATGATGTTATGTCATTTCCGCTTGCATTATTTGATGAAATGAGAAATGATGTATGCTCAAATTGGTTGTATGGTTAATTAATTTTATTAGATGGAGATGTTATGTGTTGCATTAGTTGTTATTAGATGTTAATAAAGAAAAAATTTATCTCCATTTGCATGTTAGATGTTTAGTTTCTTTAGGGTATTTTGGCAAGCTCTACACTTGATATCAGAGCCCATGTTCAAACATTGGGTACTCTGGTTTCAATTGAGTCCATTGTGCATGATAAAATTTGGCATGGGGTAGCCTAGTGGTTTTATCCCTGCTATTTATTTTCTTGTTATAGTTTCCTTAGATGATTAGCTTATAGTTTCCTTTGCATTTTGCTTAGACAAGATGCCTGCTAGGGGTAGAGATCGTCCTTGTGCTGGTTGCATGGGTACTTGTAGGAACCCTCATCCCGAGGTTTCTGAAGAGTCACACCATGAGGAGCAGCAACAGGAGCAACCTAGAGATGATGTGATTCCACAATTGGTGAACGTGCTTCAAAAGCTTCTTGGTCGCCTAGGACCGAGACAAGAGGAGAACCAGCATGAGGGATCTCGTCATTCGGAGCATCAGGAGAGAGAGCGCTTGCGTTCTCCTAGGAGGAGAAGTGAAGTGGATCAAGAGGCGCTTGTAGCTAGTCACATGAAAGATCTAAATATGACTCATCCTCCTACCTTTGATGTCTTAGGCAGTGGCATGGAGGTAGAGACGTGGTTATTGGACTTAGGTAGATGTTTTTCTATGCACCAGTGTAGCAGTAACACCAAGGTGAGATGTGCGATTATGCATCTTCGTGATTTTGCAATGACATGGTGGCACGGGGAGGAACAAAAGCTGCATCTGGACATAGCAATGATAGCTTGGGAGTTATTCTTGGAGCGGTTTCATGCTAGATTTCTTTCAGATCATCAGAGGCAAAGGAAGGTCGATGAGTTCCATGATTTGAGACAGCAGAGGATGACTATGGAGAAGTATGAGCGCAGGTTCTTCGAGCTTAAACAGTATGTTGGGTATGCAGATGATGAGCCGATGTTGATTCAACACTTTGTGAGAGGTCTCAATGATTGTATTAGTGGAGAGGTTCAGATGCACAGACCTATGACCTTGGACGCAACTGTGGAGAAGGCGGGCCTAGCAGAAGAGAGTCTTTCCTTAGCATAAGGAGGAGCGACTCGAGGACAGATGGTTAGTGCACCTGTTACAGGATATTTTGCGAGAGGATCACAGCAGCAGTCTTCAGGATATGCTGGGAGCCATCCTTCTTCTTTCTGTGGTCAACGGTTTAAGAAGAAGTTTTCTCAGGAGTAGAGCTTTACACGAGGTGCCAGATTTCAGTTTGATAAGAGTCATAGTCATCAGCGTGACAAGAGACCTACTCCTTCTCAGCCAACTCAGATTTCTCAACCAACTTCTAGTAGAGGCAATGTTCAGCAGTCGAGTACAACACCAGGTAGCAGAGTGTTTGGCAGGAGAGATTGTTTTGCATGTGGACAGTCAAGGCATATTGTCGTTCATTGTCCTCAGCGTACTTCTCAAATGCCAGGGCAGAAGAAGCCAACTACCTTGAGCCTACACTTGGAGATGCAGGCAGGTTTCATCGTGTTGTTGCGGCGGTTGATAACCGTCAAGTTGAGCATCAAGCCACCATTGTGGAGACGTCAGGTATGATAGGTGGTATCTCTTGTTAAGTGTTATTTGATTATGGAACGTCAGACTCTTTTATTTCTCCTTTTCTAGTAGAGCGATGCGGGCTTGCTACTACAAAGCAAGACGATAGGTGGCAGGTAGAGTTAGCTACAATGTCCAAAGTCGTAGTGGATTCCCTTGTGCTTAGTTGTCCTTTAGTTTTAGGAGATTGCCATACTTCTGTGGATCTTCGTGTTATGTCCTTGGGATCTTATGATGTGGTTCTTGGTATGGACTGGCTTGGATCTCACCAAGCATAGATAGATTGTAGAGGTAAGAGAGTGTAGTGGGTGGATGGGAGGAGTGTGGAGACTGTAGGTATTCAAAGACCTATCTCTCTTCGCATGACTTCCACTATGCAAATGAAGAGGTGTGCGCGTAAGGGTTGCCAGTTGTTTGCGGTTAGAGTGAAGGATGTGGATGAAGGAGTTGGATCAGAGGATTTATTGCAGAAACATCCCATTCTTCAGGAGTTTGCAGATGTTTTTTCTAGTGATATTCCAGGTATGCCTCCTCAGCGAGATATAGATTTCAGGGTTGATTTGGTGCCAAGAGATGAGCCTATCTCTAAGGCTCCCTATTAGATGACCATGCAAGAGTTGAACGAGTTAAGGGTTCAGTTGGAGGATTTGTGGGCGAAGGGGTTTATTCGTCGCACTACTTGTCGCCCAATGAAGCACTACTTGTCGCCCAATGAATTCTTGTTGTGTATGAACTATTAAGCATTGAAGTTCATCAACAAGAAGGTGAATTTAAACTAGACACACATGAAATAATTAGAATGTCTACAATGTTACTTTCTAACTTGAAGCATTGAGCTATCCAATCCAACAAGGTTGCAAATGCCTTGAGTAGGAGGGAAGTGCTATTGTCCATGATGACTATTGAGTTAGTAAGCATGGATATTTTAAACGATTTATATGCAATAAATCTTGAATATGTATGGAGAACATGCATGTAACCATGGGGTTGGAGCCATAGGCCCATTTGAAGACTACTTCATATAAGAGGGGTGCATGTTCAAGAATAGTAGTTATCTATCACATGGAGTTCTATGAGGTTGAACCTCATTTATGAATTTTAATGGTAGACTCAAAGGCCACTTTGGTACAGATAACACATGTCATGTTGAGGAGATGCACTACTATCTTGTCTTGCATAATGTGGCACACAAATTTGTTTAGTGTCAAACATGTTAGGTAGAAACGGAAGTGTTGTTAACACTTGATTGTATAAGCCATTGCACGTGTCAGACAAACCTTGAGAGAAATTATTAATGGATTTAATCATTGTATTGTCCCACACAGAAAGAAGTAATGATTCATTCTGTGTGGTAGTTGATGGATTTTCAAATACCACTTCAGTAAAAATAACACATGTGCCATGTTGGACAAGAAGTACTACTACCCTAACTTACATGAAGATTTGTACAAATTTGTTTACTGATGAGAATAAAGTTAGGTTGTGAAGGGAGAGGCATTGATCACTGGATTGTATAAGCCATTGCACACACCAAATGTAAACACTGAGAGGAATTATTATCAGATTTTGATGTTACATTGTCCCATAAAAAAAGAGTTGTCAACATTTTCTAAGGTGGTGCACTTCATTTCTCAGTAGAAGATGAATGGTGCATCAAAGATTGTGAATTTGTTTTTCAACAAGATAGTGTTGTTGCATGGGTTGTCTCAAAGCTTTATTTAAGATAGAGATATCATACCAAGTTTCTTGGCTATTTTTTGCACTCTATTAAAGAAATTAGGCACACAACTTAATTACAATTGTGCATATCATTTGCAAATGAATGAATAGACAATGGTTGTCAATAAAAATCACAACAACTTGCTTTAATGTTTGATAGGGTTGAAGACCTACATAGAGGGACTTCATCTTGGCACAAGCAAAGTTTAAAGTGTTTAGTGAATAGATCTATAGAAAAGATATGATTCTAAGTGGTGAATGGAACATCTTCATAAAGTGTAACTAATTTGTATAAGGGAGAAGGTGAAAAGTGAAGAAGATAAGGATTTCACACATGCGAGAAGGTTCATGCCTAAGTCATGATGCAATTAGAGAGCAACACACAATACAAGTTTACTCAAAAGGAGAGTTTTTCATCATGCATCCAAGGAAACAAAGGCTCTTTAAGGCTGCAGTAGCATGGAGGGAGCTTCCTAAAATACCTTAGTGAAAACATTGCTGAGAATTTATAAGATTTTTTATGAGTGAGGATTCCATGGATTTTGTAATAATGGGCAAGCATTAAACTACAAGCTCCAAAAATTCAATTAGTGATCTCATGATTTTTTTTGGCGACAAGGAATGTTTTATCTACAATTATACAATTATAAATAAAAAATTATTGGTAGGAATTTAAAAATTATAATTACTTTTTAGGAAACGGGTGGGGGTAACTTTCAACCCCACCTCCAAAACAACCCCTTAAATCTAAAATCTAAAGACTAGGGGCTCCTCCTTTTCTACATAAGATTTTAAATTATCTTGAGAAAAAAAATTATTCTTCTCATACGACCCCCTACTCCAAAAAATGATTCTTGTAACAACTTCATGAGACCCTTCCTAAGGGAACTTATAACAAATCAAAGCCTAAGTAGATAGCTCCATATCGAGTGTTGCATAGATTTTGAAAAATATTGTATGACATTGCTAATGTGTTTTTAATGTACTTCATACACAAAATAAAATACCACCTATTTTATCCTCTCTTGAATAAAATCATGTCGAATGCTAAGCTATGTCATCATACAAGGTGACTCCAAGGTTTCTATTACCATATATTGGCATGTTGATAACTTCAATGGTTGATGTGATTGCTAGTAATCCAAGGTGACTTACGAAGTTGTTCTTAGGAGATAATCACTCAAACGCAAGGAATGCTCTATGAGTCTAATTTATATATTGGAATGATATGCAATGAGGCTTAGAAAAAAAGGCAAAAGGATTAAAAGGTTTAAGGAATGCTAAATTAAAGCTAGGAATGTGAGGTGTAGTGAATGACTTGGTCAGACTATACTACAAGTTGCTTTGACATACCAAGAACAACTCCACAAAGCTAGTGCGTAAGCTAATGAGGTTCAAATCACCACCAATATCATAGATACCATCAATATGATGCATATCAATGGGTGAGTAGTGATCGAAGTTGAGGGACAAATGAAATAAGCTAGCTTATATAGAGCTATTATTACAAATGAAGAACCAAGATTGATCCAAAATCAATGGTCAAGATCAAACTACCTAAGCCCTAATTAGGGTTTATAGAAAAATTATTAAACATTATGCAATCAAAATAGAATATCTTCCTCATCATGAATCACGAGGAGCAAGTACCAATGAAAAAATTAGATGATAACTAATCATCTAACAAACTATCTTCTAGAATCTGGTTTCCCTTATCTATTTCCTCAGTTCCAAATGCAATGAACCTAATCATGACCAATTCGAGCTCATATATGGTGACACTTGGCAAAGCATCAAGTTGCAAGTCTATCACATCCAACTAATCGGTGCATGCTTCAAAAGTATTCTTCCACTTCGCCTGCCTCTTCTGAAGGTGCTTCATGAAGATCATGAGTTGAAAGGATCTCATTTAGTTGGCTTTCCTGGGTAGTCTCCAACCCCTAGAAATAAATGGCCTTCACTTTCTCTTTCAATTCTTTCAAATTCAAACCATCTTCTTCACACATTTCTTTTTCCAACAATTCTTCCAAAGACACAAGGATCTTTGATTGAATCCCCTTGATGGATTCTTCTATCTTTTCACATTCTCCTTTCACTCTATCATGTGTTGCCTTTGTCATCATTAAGGAACTATACCAACAATGGAATTCATAGATATTTTCTTCTTCAATTACACCTTCACGTAGCAATGTCTGCATAGGAATGCCTCTCAATACCCTGAGATGAACAATTGTCATGTGTCTTGTGCCATTAGAAAATCATCCCAGTAGTTTTCCATACTTTGGATTCTCTCTTTGAACAATCCTATCTCATCATACCTTTGTACCAAACCTTGTAGAAACTTTTCCACTTGCCTTGATGTTCTCTATCCACTTTCTCATCTCTTGATTTGAATTTTGCATTGCCTCTAGGATTTCAAATGACTCCTATGGATTGGAAGGAGGTGGGACAAATGTTTCATCCTCTTGTCTCACTGGTTTTGTCAACCATTGTATGAATTCCTTCAATCCCATATTTGATGCTTCCAATTTATCTTTCTTTTCTTCTCTTCCATGGAGTCTCTACCAAATTGTCATGATAGTGTCCTTCAATTCTTGGAATTCTTGTTCTTCTATTGTCGGTCCAAGATCAAGCATTTTAACCTAATAATCCATGTGAGTAATCTCCTCTCGTGGCTGAACAACCATGGGGACTACCACTTGTAGCATGTGTGATCCTAAGTTGTCTCTTAAGATGTGAGAGAACTTTGCCTTCTTTTGATCTTTAGCTTTATCAATTCTTGCAAAAAAAATCATTTATATCCTCGATGGGTTGTACTTCCTAATTTGCCCTTTTACTAATTCACTGTTTTAGCCAATCAAGAACTATAGACAACTCCATCCCATCTTCCAACCAATTATCCCCATTGATTCCTTTCAAGGCCAAAATGATGACTTCACCTTGCTCTTCACTTGTATTTAGGTTTGGATTTCCCAAATCTTCTAACTTAAGTGTTTCTTCTCCTTCAGGATTATTCTAATTGGTGATGTATGATCTTGAGAGAGAGTTTGTTGCTCTATTCCATGTTCACCTCCCGAGTTGTTCTCTTCTAACCAATGGGGTAGTGTTTGTTCTTGATTTCTTTCGTCGAGATTCCGCACTAGCAACTTCCTTTCTTGCATCTCTCCCACGTTGAGGATTCTCAATTGTATTCTTTCTTTTTCTAGAGACTTGAACCTCTCCCTCACTATTCATTTCATTGCTTTCCATTGCCTCATCTTCCTCAACACAAGAATCTTCTTCATCCATCTTGTCATAAGTAAGCGATACCCCTTGATTTCTCAAATTGTTGATTTGTTGATCAATCCACCACCTTGAATTATCTAGCACATCCTTCATCAATGTGTTTATGACCATAAGCTCGGGTTGTGACCAGCTTGTTGCCAAGATAGGTTTGTCTTTTCCTTGCCCATATTGGGGCAACACATGTTCTCTATTATCCTTTATTTGATCTAGAATTGGAAAAGTACTACATCTTTTGAAGAAGTCAGTTGACATCTTGAACCACATCTTCCTTCTAACTGTGAACTCATCGATGAGGTTTGCCCAATAATCTTCTATGACAACTCTATGTTTGTACCTCTTTCTTGCAATGGTGTGCATCTTATGATGATGATCAAAGCATGATATTTTCTTGTATGTATCAAGCTAATAGAATTCCAACTCCATGTTAGTTGTCTCATCAACTTGAGCTAAATAACATGTCTCCACCATCTTGTCGATTGAAATAAGAAATGATGCCCTAGGCCTATGCACCTTTTGAATGAAATCAAACATGGATAGTTGCCTCACTACCTCAACTAGCATAATCTTATCGATTGGGTATCACAAAAGCCTATATGGATGGTATGAACACTCTTGAATTCTTATGTATGAGAAAGTGGGAAGCTAGATGAACCATGACCTGTACTTAACCACTACCATAGCTCCCTTCAACAATCTTTTGTTTGTCCCTCCTTGTAGTAGACGAGTGAGATACATTGAGAATGCATCATTGACTCCTCTATAGTGTTGCTTCTCATGTAGTTGTAGTTGGACATAGCAATCATGTACTTTGAGTTGTCCTTTCTTAAATCCCACTTCATCCTTGCATATCAATCCCTTATACTTTAGGTGCCTAGCCAATGTGTATACCACATAAGAACTCGTGTACAACGTTCTTGTTCTTTCCAAATCTCTCAACTATATGTCTAGGTTGCTATTAATCAGCTTAGCCTAGTTTCTCATCTTCAAACCTAGAGAGATCTCTTCTACACAACAAAACATCCATGTTTAAAATATTGGTCCTTATGGGCTTCCCATGATTCTGATTAGCATGAACACCATATCACTGTACTCGTTGAAATCGGTGCACTTGGATTGTGGTCTCTTCGGTCTACTCATCCAATCCGAAGTAATGAGATTCATACATCTTCTCCATGCTTTCTCAAAAAATGCTCATTATTCTAGCTAAGTCATATTTACCATCTCATCATAATGAGGAATGCCAAATGTCTCTCGAACTGCATCTGCTAAAAGGTATGAAAAAACCATTCCATTAGATGCCACTATTGATCTTGCTTGGAGATTGTAATGCCTTGCACATTCAACCATTAACTCATTGCATTGGACTACTGGTTGAAAACCAGTAGCTTGATAAATTCTCGTTCTTGACCATGTTGTTTGCTAAAGTGGACGACATTTGATCCTGGGTACCAAACACCCTCTTTTTTAGCCTGACTGGATCCAATTGCTCCAAGTTGGTGTCTCCAACTTTCTTGCATCTCAATGACATTTGAGATTCTGGGAAGAAACCTTTAAGCGTAGTCCTGATTTGATATTTCCTTGTACCTCCTCTTGACATGTTCTTGTACAAAGCTTGAAGTCAGAATATTGATTTGGAAACAAAAAATGCTTAAGAAAATGCTTCTAAGTTATTTATTCCAGAATTGTTTTAAGTTTTGATTTTTGCTCATAAATCTTAAATTTAACCCTTTGAAATCAAAATGAACGTTTTGAAAGACAACCCTAGGAATACAATATGCATTATAATCTTGTAAACTTCAATAAGAGACGATTAGACTTCGATCTCACAACCAACCTTCTTCCTTTCTATCCTTATCCGATTTTCCTTCCAACTTTGCCTTATCAATTTGGAATGCTTGAAAGACTGATCAAACTTTGATTTTGTTGTTGGCTGAGCAATCTTATTGTATTTTCCTTCTTCGATACGAATTTGCAATATTTTCTTGGAGCGACCCTGAAACAATTTTCTTTAAAGCGAAATTGTTGTGTTAATTCCTCCTTGATGTGAATTTGGAAGACTAGTTTTGAATTTATTTTAAAATAATGTGTTCCCCTTCCTCCATCTTATGGACATTGTCTTCAATAGTCGTACTCTTTCATTTGCAAATGAGCTCAGACTTGGCTTTGTTAAATAACATTTTTATTTTGCTTGTCAAAATCGCACCCTCTTTTATTGCTTCCAGCCAACTTCACCTTGCTCAAGAGAAAACATTTGTTGCTTTTAAAATTCACTCCTCCCTATTTTCCCTGAAAGGCCAATTTCTTATCTTAAAAAAAATACATTTCCCATTTGCAATTAAATTTAAAATTCACCTCCCTTGTTTTGCTTATCAAATCGGTCATTTCCTCTTATTTGAAGGCATTTGATTCTATGTTTGAAAGGGTCAATTAGCATCATCTTCCACGTTTGTGGGGGTTAATTCGCAACCCTTCATTGATTTGATCTCACCTTCTTGTTTCGCTTCTTGATTTAAGAGGATCGATTTGCTTCCTTTCCACGTTCGTGGAAGTTGATTTGCATCTTTTTCCTAATTCGATTTCACCTTCTTATTTTGCTTCTTGATTTAAGAGGATCAATTTGCTTCCCTCACGGTTTGTGAGGCTTAACTTTCATCTTTTCATCTTCTTGTTTTTTGTTTTTTACTTGAAATTTGCACCCTCTCATCTTGCAAAGTCAGCCTTGTCCATGGGCTTTGTAATTCAATACTTTATTCAAGGGGTTGATTTGTTTTCTTCTTCCATATTTGTGAGGCTTGATTTGCACCTCCTTCCTCTTTGTAGAAGGCTATTTTTTAGCACAAGGTGATTTTCTTTGGGAGGTTGATTTTACTTTTTATATGCTTAGGTTTTTGCACACCCCTCTTCCATGTTTTATAGGCTTAATTTCTACAAAGTGATTCCCATGCTTTTTAGAATTTGAATTGTACTTGCTTGTTTAGGGAGCTTGATTCACACCCTATGCTTTACCTTGTTATGTTGACCTTTTTCCTTAAGCGATTATACTTTAAATGGTTGTGCAAAATGGTGCGCTCTATGTAAGGGTTCCATTTTGTTGAGGTTGGCAAATCGTTGAGTGTTGTTTTGTTCCTTGTAAAAGTTTCCATGTTTTGAAGGGTAAATTCGCACCTTATTTCCTTGATTGTGAAGTTTGTTCCACATCCATGTTTGTAGAGGTAAACTTTCCTCTTCCTTGATCTTGAAAGTTGATCGATCATTTATACTTGCTATCTTTCATTCTTGAGGTTGATTGACTTCCTTGTTTGGGGAGGTAAATGCACACCCCCTTTGCATGTGTATGGAGGTTGATTTTTGCCAGTTTCCTTGTTTTAGCTACTCAATCAAGGATTTCAATATTTCTATCAAGCTTAGCTTCTCAAAATTGTCCCCTATAATTGCTAAGGCTCAAAATTATGTAAGCTTAATTTTCATTCCAAAAAATTGCTCGAGGTTAAAGTGCACAAGAGAGATTCAATTTTACAAGGAAATTTTTATTTCTTTCAAAATCATTATTTTCCAAAAATCAAACCCTAGAAGGAAATTTCCTAATTCGCTCACCTTGACTTCTTCCTGACAGCTCTGCTACATGAAGAAAATTTTGACAACCTTTAGCAAAATGACGGATAATATTGACAATATTTGACAAAATTATCAATATTATGCTCTTGATCTTACCTGGCAATCTTGATGACCTTACCTTAGCTAGCTCAATATGCAAACACAAAAGCAAAATGCTTTGGAGATTAAAATTACTGCCAAACTAACAAAACCCTAGAACAACAAGACACATAAGCAAGAAAACAAGGGGGGTCCTTATTTGCAATGGGGTGATGTGTGAAAAAAGTTCACAACATATATCAACTGGCAATCATGGTTTACCACAAAAAGTGCCAAATTAGAGAAAGCAAATGCCTAAAACTTAGAAATAAGAAATTGTGCCCATTCTGGACTCACTCTAGTAAGAAAACCAACATAGGAAACAAAAAGAATATCTTACTTAGTGGAAGGGTAGTAGACCTGAAAAGAGAATTCATTGATTTTCGAAATAGGAGTAAGCCAACTTCAGTGGCCAAATCAATCTTTTGTGCAATCTATTAGGTCCTGAAGACAGTTTATCAGTTAATTGCAGTATCGGTAAAGATTAATGCATAAAACAGAAAGACAATAACATCCACAATACATAACACCAATATTTGTACGTGGAAACCATGTAAGGGGAAAAACCATGGTGGGAAACATTACCCACAATCAAATGATACTACTACAGATAGTATGTGTATACAAATGGGGTCTGCACATGCAAAAAGGCCAAGCGCCTAGAGCTCACTGCTCAAACACAAATAGAAGTCACACTGACTACAATTGGATAGTTAAATCCAATAATGATGTACTGCTCAAAATAGCATCTTCTTATGTTGGATTCAATACCGGTTTAGTTCTGATTGCCTTTACAAAAACCTTCCTTCAACCTTCAAATGATGTTGTGTGTATAGCTATGTTTATTCTCACATATACCTTCTTATAATTCCATTTTTCAATCGCATATCGATCTTACAAATAAGATTTTACATATATACCATAACCTAAGACCAATTTTAGTAGGTCGGCTCTAAAAGATATTACAATAAAAACAATTTACAAGTAAATCAATAACCGATGCAATAACCAATACAACATGTCGGCTTCATGCATTTACAACAATAATAAATCATCTCCAAAGCGTGTCGTGTTGATCTGGAATAGATAAGCATGTCGGTGTTTATTTTGGACCTATTTGCCGGTAACAGCAAATATGCAAACACGAATATACCAATGAACAAATCTTCAAGACAAAGTGTCCAAACTATGTCTTCAACATAACCAAGTGTTTTCCATGTCATTCCAAGTGTCGGTGAACCAGATACCGGTGATTGTGCATAAAATCACTTGCTGGTGAACATTTGCCAATTCTCCAAAGTGTCAAAGTTGATAAGTGTTAATAGGTGTTGACATCAATGACAAAACCATATCAACATATCCAAAATACCAACACAATCCCAATTGCGAGTGCCATGTTCACAATCAATTTACTCAGTGTGTCTAATGCAAGAACATCCTCAAGGCTAGGCAATCTTGCATCACTGAAAAATATTTCTTGCCTTGTTTCCTAGTTTTGGTTTCACACACAAGATTGGTTTAGCACAGTTGCATGTTTTTATATTTTGTGTTAGTGTGTGTTTGTTGGGGGCAATTCTATCGTGACAAGAAATGCACAACTCTTGCAACTTTGTGGAGTTTGTTCTTTTGTGCAAAGCAAATTACACTGAGTTGTTCTGTGTGTTTTATGCAATCTCTAAACAAATGGAATTAAACCTAAAAGCTACCACAAGTCTTCTGTGCAACCACTGGAATCTTCAACATTATTGTGCAATTTGACGTATGTCTTTTTATCATTGCACAAGTCTTTGTGTAAATTCTATCTGTCATGCAAGCCTTCAAACCATTCTTTAATTTCCAAACAACCCATGCATAAAGTCCCCAACACCGTGCAATGATTGAATATGAATTCCAAAGGTGCCAGATTGTTGATTATGTGCACACACAATCTTTCCTTGTCACACAAAACTACCTTACGTTTATGGGCAGTCCACCTCTGTTTCAACTTTTGCACAAGTCATCAAACCAAAACCTGCTCACCACAAGCAGACATTTTGAGCAGTTCAAGTCAGAGTTAATATAAGCCCACTTATTCTTCAGTACGATTTTTGAGCAAAAGTCTCAGGCTGGTGTTTTCATGGATCCACAGTTACGTGATTCTAAAATACCCCACCATCCATTCACTCTTTTCATCTAACTGACAAAATTGATCAGAAGTTCACCTAGTGACACAAGATCCTCTTTTTCCAAAATTTATATTAATGCATTCTGCATGTAAAATAAGTGCTACTCAACACTCATTTCTTTAAGTGACAGTTACATGCAAGATCAACAACACTGGAAATAAGGATTCTAACTGTTCAACTTGCTGATTAAGGCCATGCATCATGCGGAATCTGTTATATCTTCATGGGCTTTCAAGAATGGATTCAAATTTTGGGAGTTGGGAGTTTGAGGACGAAGAAAACTTCTGTATAGGATTTGGGTAGATTGTAACGCAAAGTCTGCTTAGATTTTCTCATTGAATTTGGTAGCTTTGATAGTTGACTTCCACATTTTGAAGTGGACCATTGTTGTATAATTCTTATGTACGTTAATAGGGTTTGTATGTTTCCAAATCTCCATATTCATACCTTTCACTTGTGTACTCTGTGCATCCACCGGCTGGTTACTCATTTGACATGCTTACAGTATTGCATCATCAATCAATGCTTTGTGTTTGGACAAATCACAGATTTTGCCCATTTTCCTCAATTGGAAAAGTTCTTGATAACAAATTACAGCTAGAGACTCCTCAAGTGAGGAGATCACCAGTATCAAGGAACAAATGAAAGACATCATTGGAAAACTGTAATACTGGTACAAATCTAAATTAAAAGAATGCGTCCTCTCCAGCTAAGCTTTCAGTGAACAAAATATGATAACATTTGACAAATCCCAATGATGAAATATGGAGCTTTCCTACAATACAGACAACTCCTAAACATCTATAGATTGCAAAGAAAATCTCTGGAGTCTGGCGTGATAATCCTTACAGGCAAGTTGGATCAATGCTGACATTATTATCCTAATTCTCCTTGCAGTACAAAATTATGAACCATTACAATATACAAGATATTTAACCTCAAGAAATTTTGCAATTCCATTTACATGATATTGTAAACCAGCTACTGTTTGGTTTATAAGGAATATATAAAAGCATTTGCAAGCTACATTAGAAGAAAATTGGCAATGATAAAACTAATGAGTTTCGTGGCCTGAAAGGGTTGATTATAGGCCTGCCATATTTTTCCAATTAACTTACTGGCACTGAGGAACTACTTGTTTGGCTCTGAGGCCAGAGCTTTGTTTTTACTGTCTTGGTTGCCTATACTGCATACAGAAGAATCATCACCTGAATGAGGATGTTTATCAGGCTGACGAGAAGCACTTTTAGCTTCAGCATTATTAGTAGGGAAAGCATCTTTGCTCTTGGATGCTTCTTTGAGATTTCTTTCATCGCCTTTATCAGTCGAGGTAACCATTCCATTGCCCAGTTGTTTCCCTTGCTTTGTCAGAGGTTCTGCACTAGAAGTTTTCCTTACGTCAACGTAAGCCATTTCCCTAACAATCTTTTCTAATCTATCAAGCCTGGATTTAAGTTCCTGCAAAGCTTCTTCCTTTTCCTTGCTTGAGACCTTAGAGAAGCTACTCAGTTTTCCATCCTGCTCATGTTTCTTAAAAATCCCTGGTAAACTTACTTCAGATGATGATTGGCTTTCCTGCTCCAGTTCCTCTGCTAACTTTTCTTCAGCTAGCTTTTGTTTAAGCTCCAAATCCTGAAATAAGAGTAAGAAAATTTTAGTAAATTATATCCCTAAATGATACTCGGAACCTCCTCCATATCAAAATCTACATATTTTGTCATCAAAGTGGAGCTAAGAAGCCTTCCTACCAGTTCCCAAAGATTATGGACAAACACAAAAAACAACCGAATCATTTTTTTGTACAAGCAAAAATAAATTTACAGTAATAAATAAAAATATTAAACAAAATTTCAAACCATGAGAAGTCCACTGGAACTTAAAATGCTCTTCTAGGTCAACGACTGTGATATGTTAAAACTCAAAAATTGATGGAAACCAAAGATACCAAGTATTGCAGCTCATTATACAGAAATACAAGTACACAAGCATCAGTCACCACCATTCAGAACTGCAGTTGATTATAGACAGTGAGTATGGGTGTGAAGTTGTCAGCTGACATTTACCAACATCTTCCAACATGCTTGGCTGGGCAGGCTCGACACTGGCCCTGGCTTAGCATGATAGCGGGGTAACCAGTCAATTTGGGGAGGGAAAAAGGAATAAAATCCACAAACAGGGGCATCTTACGCCATCCAAATGCATTACTCATAATACAAAAAAACACTATTAGATAAAGAGGCATGGCATTTAGTTCAAAAAGGATATTTAGAAATCTACAGCCCATTAAATTTTATTTAATTGTGTAACATGTCACATTTGGCAAGAACTGTATATATCCAGTAGATAAATTAGAGGAAAAGCCTTCAGCTAGGATCAAAAGCAGTTGGAAAGTGTTCGCATTAGTATTTGTCATTGATGTCAAATGATGCTAAGATGCAGTCTTATAATCTGAAGCATTGTACTTATATGTCTTCATGCAGGTTTTCTATGTATCGAATCTGTCAGTATGAAAGACATTGTTATAAGATAGCAGGATATTTTTGTTTCAGAATGCCACAATAATCAGACTTTCTCATTCTAGGTTATTTTAATTTAATATGGATCTTAACAGAATTCAACGATATTATTCTAATCTGCAAAATGTGTGACAACGATGATAATATGGAAAGGATCCTGATTATTCTTGGAAGACGATATGCTAATCTGTGTTGGGCCACGAATCTGGTTGATCAAACTGATTGTCTGATTCTCCACCGGTTGTGTTATGATTTGTGGAAATCAAGAAAACCTTTAAACAAAAGACATTAATAATATAAGCCATAAACATTTCTGTTTTAATTGGTTTGAATTAGTTTAAGTTTGGTTTGGATTAGTAAAAGATGGGTTAGTTACAACCGGAAAAAGACGGTGCTTTTGAACTTCTTTTTGTTTGATATTCATTAGCAATTCTTTTTCTTGAGCAAACAAGCTACAACCGATGCCACTTGTTTTTTTGGTTACATTCGGTTAAAGAAGTTTGGTGTGGATGAAAACAGTTGTAACCTTTGTAACCTTCTTCAACCAACTACACTAGTTCAGTTATTTGAGAAGGTTCTTTAAATATGCTTGCTGTGTGAAAAAGAAGATGAGATGAGATGTGCAAATCGATATTGAATTGGCTATTCTGAAAGATTGATGTCTAGACTGAGAAAGTTTATTTTAGATATGAAACTGATAAAGAGATTGCAGAGAGGATGATGTACGTCTGAAGAATAGAACTTGAAGACATCATACAGTTTATAGTAAGAGTGTTGGTGCTGCATGAAGAATAGGTTTTGATGGCAGATTGAATGGTATAAATCTTTCATTCTATAGTGCCTGATTTTAATAATTATTGTTGACACTAATTGATCTCAATCAAGTGGTGATTACTTGCCTTGGAAAAAGCATTGGTTGTTTGCAGATCATCATTTAGACATTTGTCAGTTCGTATTGACCTTGTTCAGAATATATATCAGTGCAGATTTTATTCAGATTCAGAATATTTTATTGTGCAGATTTGTTTCAGAGATACAGAGACATCTGACTGTTAATTCATCAGCATACTTTGTAACTAAAATATACACTTTCTGTTTGTTGTAATACTGCGATTCTGTAGGAGTTGATTTTCAGATTGAGACAAGAACTTTCAGTTAATTTTGACTTCAAGAAAAGGATATTGGTTATTGTTTCAATTTGCAATAATTTTGAATTTATATTTGAGTTGGTGCTCAAAAGAGAAGTTGATTTGTTGCAAGAGTTGATGCTCTTATAGATAGGGGTTTGGTGACTCCTTAGGGTTGGTTCCCTTAAAGCTTGTAATTGGAGTTTCAATTGTGAGGCCGGATTAGGACAGTAGATCCTAGTGGCATTTCTCACCGTGGTTTCCCCACATTGGGTTTCCACGTAAAATCTCGCGTGTTGTGCTTTTGATGTTGCATCTTTCTCAGTTTCAGTTATTGCATTTTTATGTCTTTCAGTTTTCAGATTAAAGTTCAGTAAAAGTTTAAAGTTGCAAAGAAAAGTTTAAAGTTTTTGTACTGCTGAGTCACACCCGCACCCCTCCCCCTCAGTAGTACTTCTGTGTTCTACAGAGAGGCCTTGTCCTTCCAATATTTAACATGTAAATGGTCCTCAAAAACACTCCAACAGCAATTAGGAATAAAGTGAAAAAAATTACTAATCACCTAACCCAAAATAAGGAGACTAACACAAGTTTACCAAACATGGACGGTGAAATGATATCACTTTGTCATCTTTTCAGACCACAGATTTGCATTAGGAATATCAAGTAAAATCTTGGTCCCTTCACCAAGTGATAACCACAAGCAACTTCAACTGAACTTTAACCTAACTGATGGTGACACTAGCTACTTTGACCGAGCCTTAATCAAATAAATGGCCCACATACAACCTTGACTGGGTGTTAACACGCTTTAACTAAACCTTGTTCCCACACATTATCTCAAATGAGGATTTTCAGTTTCAATCAAATCCCATCTTTAGGCAACTGAGGATTTCATCAATCCAAGAGTACAATAACATTTGTAGGCAATCAATTACATTTATAACAAATAGTGGTCAACAACAACAACAAAAGTTAAAGCACCCCACTTAAAACATTTTCAATATTTTAAAATGTTTGCTCTCCCACTCTCATACCCACTTGGCATTGGTTTCTTGCTTGACATTGTTGCAAATGGTGATCGTTTGAGATCATTTTGGGTGCGTTCAATGGTTTGGAGGTTGTGCCTTCCAATGATAGTGCTGGAAATGGGGCTACTGTGACTTCTCTTCCTCTTGTGAGTGATTTTCTGCATCTCCATGACATCAATTTTGTAGTCCCCGCACCTATTGTTGGTGGTGTGGCTCTCACCCACAACACTCCTAGTGTTGGCCCTAGTTCGATCAATGTTGGTGGTTTTGTTTAATATGCCAACCCCTATTCTCAAGAGACTATTTTGACAGTTGCAAATCCTCTTGGGAATCGTGTTGTTGTGAGTAAGAAGCATGGTGCTTCTACTTTGATTCACCAACAATCTTTCACATCCATTGCCAACTCCAAGGTCCTTGCCCACCCCTTTTGGCATGACAATATTCAATCTTTTCCCTATTCACAATCCTCCCTTGTCATGGTTTGTGGACAAACATGATTCAAAACAAGGATTTTACATCTATGGGGGGTTTGGTCTCTAGATTCAACTTCTCGCCTTCTCTTTGTAACCTTCACGACTAGTCTTTCGATTCTTGGAAGCCCATCATTGATGGTAAGATTGAATTTTCCACTTCTGTAAGGGAATTCCTATTGCATCTTTTGGCAATTCAAAGGAAAGGGATTCAATGCTTAACAATAGGTTATAGAAGTGGGGAGAGCAATCTCTCTCGATCAAGCTTCGGACTACATCTTTCAACCCCCTTTCTAAACCTCTCAACATTAGACTTGTGTAGGTTTGTCTTTTGAGTCTCCATCTCTAATTTTGGGAAGATTCTTGCTACGAGCCCATTGGCCATGCTATTGACCGTTTCTTGAAAGTTGACTCTACCACTTGTTGGCAGCAGGGCAGCAACGATGCAGGAAAACTGAGAGGGTGGGGGGGGTGAATCAGTTTTCACCAAACTCTAGCAAATTAATCTTAATTACAGATCTCACCATGAACAGCAATAGCAAAGATAAACACCACATCAACAACACATAACACATGGATTTTCGACGTGGAAAAGCCGGATAAGGGAAAAACCACAATGGGAACCTACCCACAATAAGATGATTCTCTGCAGTAGTATGCGAAAATATTACAATGGGGAATGCACATGCATTCGGGCACACTGCCTAGAGTTCACTGCTCAAAAACAGGAAGGGAAACAACCCTGAGGAAGGCTCATTGCCTTACAAAGATCGTACAACAATCCGGATTACATGAACTGAAAGAATAGCATCTCCAAATGCCTGATTACAGTTCAGGTTAAGCACGCTGTCTACACAACAATTCTTCTCTGCTCTTCCACACTACCGAATGATAGATTCGCTTGTTCGCACATACAATAACCTCTCAAATCATAAACACAACTGCGGACACACAACCAACATGATTACATCACCTATTTATACAATTCATCAACCTTAACCTTAAAGTCGGCTCAACACATAAGAACTAATTACAAAATTACATCACAATACATAAATCCATAACCGGACCTATTTTTACGGGTAAATTAAGCATAAATAACTAGAATAAATGAGTAAACCACCAATATTCAATTCTAATTAGCTAAATCCATAAATGACAAAAGAATATTAAATAGAAATCAATGAATCATAAAATCTAATTTAAAAACTCCCTCGAATGATTCCATCCATGGCTTCTATTGCTCTTCTTCGTCATTGTGATCGTGTGGCTCTCAGATATTGCATTGGATTCCTACATAAAGATGGCACAATAATTTCGAAGATAGTGGTTATTGAAATTGACAAATAAGCCTTGCTTCTATAGATTTTCAAGTGAGATGGGAGGAGAAATTGAACTGAAATGCTAATTGATAGATAACTGATTTTGATTGATTAGTTAAATTAATTGATTGATTTGTTAACTCATTTGATTGATCAGTGGATTGAATAGATTAGCCAGTTGACTAGATTGATTGAGGAGAACATTGAATTGATTGATTATTCAGAAAAGGTGATTTGGAGTGAAAATGGGAGATTGGAGAGTTAACTAAGTTAAACTGATTTGATCAACCAGTCATGATTTTATCAACCAATCATGATTTTCAACATGTGCTGTAGGAGATTAAATTGAAATTCATTTTCATTTTTATTTGAATTTGAATTTGGATTTTCAAATGCTGAAATGCACATGAGATTTACTGAAATTTATTGTAATTCAGATTTGGTGAAATGTGAATTTGAGAAAATGAAATTAGATGGAATGAGTTGAAATTCAAAATTTGGGATTTGGAAGAATGAATAAATTAATTTAAATGAAATTATTCAATCATTAGAAATAGAGTTAATTGAAATAATAAAGATTATTTAATTGAGGAACAAATTGTAATTAATTAAATAATTAATATTTGAGAAAGGGGGTTAATGATGAATTGATTAATAGATAGAAATTGAATGATTAGTAATGTAAAAAATGATGATTGAGTTAGTTCAGAAGAATAATTAGCTTAATTAAATAATTATAGAATTACTTAATTAATAATACGAATAATTAGTGTGTGATTAATTAGACATTTTTAGGTGACTACGGGACCAATACAATGTCGGCAAGGTCATAGCATGGACCCAAATAAAATCCTCGAACACGCAACACCATCAAATAATTCACCAAGATCATCCACAACACGCTACACCATTGAATATGTCGCATAACACGAAGAATAACACTGAACCAATAAGATCTTCATTAAAGTGCACCACGATCAACGCGGACCACCAAAACGCATAGCACACGATTAGAAAACATCAACAGGCAATGTGAATTCCACCGCAATCACCACAACTCGGATAATAAGACTCATCATTAACACCATCACCGGAGCTCAAGAACACCAACTGATAAACTGAAAGATACGCTTGCGAAGTTCCAAATCATGAACCATCCGATCAGAGGACACACATGAACGTCCCAAACACTCTCCAAAATCCACAACTCAAGATATAATCATTCTGGAGCAATATGAATCAAATACCACCATTCTGCAACACAGAATGCTGAAAAACCAATCACCATGCCGGATCACATAACTAGACCAAATCTCCACATAGCATCATGAAAATCATACTGAGTCAACTAGAGATAAGCATCTCAAAACCCAATAGACCACATCAGCACATCTGTACTAGATCACCAAAACCAACTCTCTGCGATACACCAATTCTCTGCAACACGGGAATATGTTGACATCATTGACAACAACATATCCCAACAACTCTAATATCCAACACCACTTCCTACAAGGGTCGTTCTACATTTGCTCATATTCTAGTGGACAGTGATATCTTCAAGCCTCTTCATGAAGATACTATTTTGATCGTGGGTGTGTTGATGTGTTTTTTATGCACAAAACATTTCAGAATAAAGTACGAAGGTAATTTACCCTCTCTTGAACAAAATCACCTCAGATGCTAAGAATGAGATCAACTAAAATGATTCCAAGGTTTCTACATGTCAGGTCTTGACGAGTGGGTAAGTTCAGTGGTTGATGTGAATTGTTGTGTTTCACTTGGGGGCTTACGCAAATGTTTGGATTATCATGAATGATACGGAATAGGTGTGCTGACAACTTAAGATTTATCAATATGGCTCTGGATTTATTTCTTACTAAAAAAGGGGGAAAAAGAATAGGGTTCAGGAAATCTATTCTAAACCTAGGAATGTAGGAAATGATGAATGGATTTAATGGAATCAAACCAGGCAAGGTCTCACAATCAGGTATTGACACAAGCTTAGTGCAATCATCTAAGGTATACATAAAGATGTTCAGGCTATCACCATCAAACGTAGACACCATCCAAGTTGATGCTTGTCAACGGACGCGTAATAATTGAAGTTATGCTTACTCAAATTCCAGTTGACCACACAAGGCGCACTTACCAGCGGCAAGAGGCTAGTGGTATGGATTAAGGATTCCACACAAATGAATTCAACAAATCTTCCACTCAATCTAACATACATGAAAATAAACTATAATCTAACTTGGAGGAATTGAGAACCATGAATGCAAATACAACACTTGAAGAGCAAAATCACCAACAATTGAACAATGATTAGGATTCAAATAGCTGTAGCATATACCAACAATTCTACAAAAACTCTCTTACAAATGAGAGACGAGGAGTCATATATAGAGTCTCTTACAAAATGGATGGCCCAGATTGATCTAAGATCAATGACCAAGATCATGCCAACTAAACCCTAGAATTGCCCTAACTAGGGTTACATCAAAAAATGGTGCCACCAACATATGGCCCAATGAAAAGATACCTAGTCATCAAATAGAGAATCTTCTAGAAGATTCCTCCTTGCATCTCTTTCTCTCCTAGCATACTCCAAGAATCTAGCCAATACCGAATCTAACTCCTCCATGGAAATGCTAGGCAAGGTATCCTGCTGTAAATCAATCGCGTCCAGTGAATCCGAGCATGCATTCAAAGTGTTCTCCCATTCTGGCATGAGCTTCTGCGAACTATGAACATGAATCAACAAAGAGACCAAGTCATCTCTCTGACTCTTCTTCAAAGAGTCCAACTGGCAAAAATACATAAATTTCATCTTGTCTCTTAATTCGGCTAAGTGTAAACCACTAGCATCACTAACATCAACACCCAATAATTCCTCAATCGAGGCAAGGATCTTCATCTAAATGTCCTGAATTAATCCTTCCATCTCCATACAACTTGATTGGGCGTTCTCATAAGTTGATTTCTTCACGGCTAATGCACAATACCAACCATGGAAATCGTATCTGTATACACTATGCACAATATTCTCGCTAACCAAGGTGGAATTAGGAACCTTCTTCAATGCTTGGAGGCGTGGAATAGTCTTCTCTTGGATAGGCCGGAATTCTTCCCAAACTCCCTCCAAATGCTAGATTTTGAACATAAGCCCCGTTGTCCTATCATATGCATGGACGAACTGAGTGAGGAAATCATCTGCCTGTTTTCTTGTGCTCTCAATCCACTTTTCCACCTCTGAGTGTGTACCTCTCGCTACCTCACAGTGTGAATGTATTTCATGGTCAACTGCAATAGGGGGAATAAGGGTGGGATCTCCACGCCTTGTCCCTGCAATATACTCTCTAAGTCTAATATTTTCTTCTCTGTACCTTTCATTCTCCGCAGCCGCTCTGTCTAACCTTGCATTGATTGCCTGGAGGTTTTCACCAATCTCCTGGAATTCCTGTTTACTGGATGTACGACCAAGGGCAACTGAAGTGATCTGAAAATCCATAGGAGTAGCCATGTTCCGCTATCACGCCTGCTCTAGGAACGGCAATCTATGCAATCCGCATTCCTGTCTCATCTCTAGCTATGTGCGACAAAATCTCCGCTCTCTTGGTCTCTTTCCCCTTAGCACTCCTAGCTAGGTAGTCATCAATATCATCAATAGGCTGCACCTCTATCATTTGTTTACTTTTTTCCATACTTCTCATCAGCCATTCAGGAATAGCGGCCATCTCCATACCATCATCGAGACATATTTCTCAATCAAGTCCTTTCAATGCCGAAATAACATCATCATTATCATCAGGATTACTCCTGATCCAATCATATACTTCATTTCCCAAGCTAACTTCCAAAAGGACAGTAGGAGATTCCGGCTAATCATTATTCTCATCAGGAGGTGCAGATGTCGTTGTGGCATGGAACTCCTGAATATTCTCTAGTAGTATTACTATGTTTGAACATTGCTGAGTCTCCTTGTTCTGTTATGTTACTTCAATCACTTCGATTGATGAGACACTGGGAGGGGGTGAAGGAATGATAAGCGAAGGAATGATAGTCTTCTGTTTCTTCTTCCCTCTGACCTTGACTTCTCCTGGTGTATTCTTCCTTATCTTGGGAGCTTGACTCTCTTTGTTTGCATGAACCCTAACATCACTGACAGTCCTCTAATCATCCTCGGAAGTAGACTCTTTCGGCTTCATCCTTTCATAAGTGAAGGGAACACCCATGTCAACTAACTTATTCATCTGTATATCCACCCATAGGCGGGAGAAATTCAAGACCTCTCTCATCAATATATTCAAGTCAATCTCTTCTAACTCTGACCAATTAGGCAATAGGATTGCCTTCTTCATTTCACTCTCATAGTGTGGATGTGTATGATCTCTATCATCTAATACCTGATCAAGAATGAGGAAAAATCCACACTTACTCATGAAATCCACTGACATTCTAGACCACATTCTTCTCTTCACTGCTTGCTCGTCCATCAGGTTAGCCCAATAATCTTCTATGTCAACCTTGTGAGTGAACTTCTCTCCTCTGATCCTTCCGACCTTCTTGTTTGGATCGAATCTTTCTCTCTTCTTATAGGTAGCAAATAGGTAGAATGCAAGCTCCTCACTTGCAGTACTGGCGGCTATGGCGGATTGGCAAACCTCTGACGTCTTCCCAACTGAAATAGGGAATGTCATTCCTGTCTTGTGCTTCTCTCTCTGGATAACATCGAACTCTAGAAGTTGTCTCACCACTTCCAACAATATCATTTTGTCGGTCGGATACCTAGGAAATCTATAGGGTTCAGATTGAAACCCATGAATCCTGAGGTATGTGAAAGTGGGAAACTGTATATACCATGATCCATACTTTTCTATTAACTCTGTTGCCTTCTTGGACAATCTTCTGTGGATTCCGCCTTGCAGCATCCGTGTGATGTACATAGTGAATGCATCATTCACTCTCTTATAGTCTTCAATTCTATGCATGCTTAGCTGGGGGTAGCATTCATAACTCTTGAATTGTCCTTGCCCATTCCCGACTTCACCTTTGCATATCAATCCTCTATATGAAACAAATCGTGCAAGCAAGTACACCAGGTAAGAAGTCATGGCGAATGACTTGGACCGCTCTACATTCCTCAACTGAAAATTCAGATTGTCACTTATAATCTTGGACCAATTCACTAGCATTCCTATAAGACAATCCTGGATGAAGTAGAACATCCATCCATCAAATATTGCTCCATGCGGCATCCCCATCACTCTGTTGAGTAGGAATATCGAATCACTATATTCCTCCTTGGTCGCATCCTTCATGTCTGTTCCGCGTGGAATTCCGAACACCTCAGCAAGGTAGGCGATGACAACGCCCTTAGGAGTCTTAATCATTCTTGTGAGCGGGTCGTAACATCGTGCACATTCCAGGATAAGCTCACTGCACTGTATGGACTATGGAAATCCAGCAGCATGGAAAATGCCACTCTTAATAATATTCGCATATGCTGGGGAAGGAACTTGATCTCTGACTCCAAACATCCGACGCTGCATCTGGTCAAAGTCCAGGAAATGCATGTTTGTATTTGTAATCTCCTTCCATCTCGATGAAATCTTGAGCTCTGGATAAAATCCAGTCTCCAGCATCTTCATAGTTCTTTCCTTTCCTTATATCCTGACTTTGACATCGCACCTATATGAAACTCGAAGTTAGACTTAGGAAAGTAAATAATGTTCTTAATAAAATTCCTGACTTTCTAAAGATTTAGCTAATTTAGAGCATGGAGTCAGGAAAATAATCCATACACTTGGTAAATTTTAGCAATTAAGTTCAAAGTGTGACAACACTAAGGCATGGAAGCCTTCCATAAAATTCATTGAATACCTCCTTATACTTAAAAAATATGCAAGCTAAAATGCAAAGGAGTATACCGGATAAATGATGACTAAAGAAAGATGTGAAAGGTTGTGTTTTCACACAATGAATGTCTGAAAACACCTTCCGCAGTCAACAATGGAGGTCAACAATTTTGAAGACAACCTAAAAATCAGACTTTCAAAACATGTTGCAATCTTCAAAAATGTGCATAATCTTGATAAAAATCAGTTTTGATGATCAAAACAATCATATTCAAGAATGTAAGATCGCTGGTAAAAAATTTATTTCTGAAGACAAGTCTGAAAACTGAATACTTCAGACTTACCAGCACCTTGCAAAGTGGTTTAAATCCCTGAAAATGATGAAAAATGGCCAAAGAAACAACCCCAAGCAAATTCGCCAAAACTGGTTAGGTGGTTGGAAATGAAAATTTCTGAAGACAGACGCCTAACAATGGAGTTTCAGACCTGCAACAGCGATAAAATGGTCTAAAAAATGCACAGAAAACTCCATAAAACACCTCCGAATGCTAAATGTTTAAGTTGGAATTGGCTGGGCAATAAAAACTTAAGTCTGAAAATTAATGGCAGCCATTAATGGAGGTCAAAATTTGAAGCAAACCTCAGATCTGAAGCGAATCAGCAGGCTGGAAATGATGGCAGCCACCAAGAATGCATGAAAATCACCAAAATGTGGCACCAAATCACCTCCTTAGCAAAATCGAAATTTTCCCAAGCATGGCGCCAAAATGGAAATCTGAAAATGATGTCAATGGCAGCCTTGATCTGCAGCAATGAAGGTTTGAACAACAAGCAAAATGGTGGAGGAAAAATCGCCTAAGTCTCCAAACATGAAATTGCCAATTTTCACCAAAAAATGCTAGTTTGAAAAATTCGCCAAACTTAGCAAAATCGAAATTCTGAAACTGGTCTTTAATGGCAGCCAAGGGGAATAGATCAGCAAGCTGGAAAAAATGGAGGAAAATAAATCCTCAATCCCACACTTCACAAAAACGCCTTGCTAAAAATTCACCCAACTTGGAGAAAAATTGCTTTCATGGAGACACCTGGCAGAAATAATAATAAAATAATGCTAAGCCTCCTCTCATATACTTGCTTTCACCTCTCACTTTCACCACACAAGCAATGTGGGATAAAACATTGGTATAAATACTTGCTTGGTAAAAACTTAACTTGCTTCTAGAAGATTCAAATATTAAATGATTATTGCAAGTTATTAAATTTTGCTTTTAAAATATTAAATAATCGTTAATCATTATTTAAAAGCAATTAAATGGGGGTTATTTATTAAAATATTGCAAATTAAATCCAAAATTAAGCCTCCAGGGGAAAATCGATATAGGTTGGGATTGAAAAATCCCTTCAAAAATCATTAAAATGTCAAAATTTACCCCATAAGGGAAATTCGACCCATGCTTGGACAAAAATCCATGCATAACTTCATCAAAATTGCACACAAAAACCTCCCAAGGGAAAATCGATATGAGCTTGGACAAAAATCCACTCTATTTGCAAAAAATCACCTCCAGGGAAATTCGATATTAGTTTGGACAAAAATCCACACCCAAAACTCACTAACTTGAAAAAAACCTCCCTGGTGGAATTTCGACCTCAGTCTGGATGAAAATCCGGACTCAAAACTCTTTAAAATATTCCTAGTGGAAAATCGATCCCTGTCTGGATGAAAATCCAGACAAAAATCCTCACTTAATGCTCTCAGGGGAAAATTGACCTCTGTCTGGATGAAAATCCTGACAAAAATCCTCACTTAGTTGTCACAAAAATCCTAGTGGAAAATCGACCCAGGCATGGAATCATCCTTAACGTTGTCCGCACACCAATCCGCACTCCCGGTGGAAAATCGATGGCAGTCTAGATAAACCTTGACACTCAGCCAAATTTTAGCACTTCTGGGGAAATTTGACTTGAGTATGGATAAACAGTGGGGGAAAATAGCAGCCAGTATGGATTTCAGGGAAAACCCATGTGTAGTATGGATTTTGAGTGGGGGAATGGGTTGGGTAGTTTGGAATGTGAAGGGAAAATCACCTCTAGCATGGAATTTGACCCTTTAACCCTTGGAATAAGGATTTCCCTTAAGATTTTATCAATTTAACCACTCAAAATCACTTAGAAACATTAAATTTAAACTGGACTTAGGCTAATTTTCCAAAAATATGAGCGAAACGCTAGGAAAATATTAGAATGAAGTGTGAAATCAATTTAAATAATACCTTAGGAGCGAGAAAACAACTCCAAAGGATCTGTGAATACCTTGGCACTTTAAAATCACTGATGCGCGTGTTTAAAAACACGTTAACGCTCAATAGGTCTACACTTAGACAAAACTTAGGATCATTAAAATATCAACTCTTGCAGCTTGATCCTATAACTTCAAAACCCTAGACGGCACTAGGCATGATCAAAACTCCGAGACTCGGGCATGGGAAATACAAACTTGCCCACTAAGCAGCCAAAACCCTACCCTAACCTAACAACGTAGGAAGCTAGAATAGAGGGGGGTCCCTGTTAGCAATGGGGTGATGTGTGAAAAGGTCACAACAGGGTGAAATGCCTTGGACTCAACCACTTAACTATCAAGGTCTCCCCTTCAAATGTAAGCAATGCTTTGCTATCAGCCACTTGGTCTTTGATTGTCCACTCTCTTAACGCAAGGGTGCAACGGCATGGTGGAAAAATATCCACGAAGATCACTTCACTATTCATGCTTCCAATTCCTTAGATGATGGATCCTTTCAAGATGATGAGTCCTCTCAAGACATTGGTTCTTCTCGTCCAATGTCTATCCCTCAAGCGAATAGTGTGAGCCCCTCTCTTGTTGCTCCATCAACTCCTGTTGGTGAGTCCCACCCACCTTCTGCTTCAATTGCTCAACCTGCTATTCCATCAGCTACATTTCTTCTTCAGTTAGCTTCTCTAATTCGGCATTTGTTTGCTTTTGTTGAGCCCACAAACAGGCCCTTTGTGAGGAAATACCTCCCAGGTCTAAGGACTTGGAAGATAATATTTCCTAGACTATTGTACAAAGATGGAAGAAAGGTCTTCCCAAATCTCTCCCAATCACGTGCTCAAGTGAAAAGTGTGACATTGAATATAGGTGTGTCTAGCATTGTGTAGGCTAGATACCTAGGTTTTTTCCTATATTTTGGTTGTTCTTGTGCTCATTGGTGCTTAGCAACGTAGCTGCGCTTTTTCCCACCTCCATTCTAGGAGACTTTTGTTTTTGTCTCTAACTATGAGCTTGCTTTGTATTTGGAATTTGTCATCTGTTTGGTTATGCTGGGTTGTTTTGTTTCTCCCATATCTCATGGTGCTTATTTTGTTTGTCTATTGGCTGCTTTCTTTTACAAAGGTTCAGGCCCTTTCAAATCCCACTTTTATCAATATCAAAAAGAAAAGCTAAAGCACAACAACCAACAGAAAGCTAATAACTTACATTCAGTTTTCAACAAACAGCAGGAATCCCAATCAATAACAGAAGCAGCAGTGATAGAAGCAATAAAAATGGTCAACATTAGGTCAAAGCAGTTACCAAATGAAGTCTTTGCCTTCAAAGTTTGCTGTGTCACTATATGCTGTGCCGATGTAAAAAGTTAATTCTGTCCTTAACCCGTTTTTATGTGCTCGCCGTCCTTTTTTAAAGGAGAATTAACTAGTATGTTGAAGGCTTATGTATCTCCAAAATCAAGGATTTTCATTGTTTTTGCAATGGCAATGCTATAGTGAGGCCAACCAGCATAAGTGAGATCAAAATGGATAAGAAAGAGAAAAAGCTTATATACCTCTGAAATCCAGGGGATTTCATTGTTTTGCAATGGCAATGCCATAATGAGACCAACCAGCAGAAATGAGGTCAAAATGGATATGTTGTCAACCGTTTTATGCATCGGTTTGCATTTTGCCATGACTCTCTGGCTATCCTCCAATTGGCAATAGTTTGACCTAACAGTTAATTACTTTGTTTTGTAGTGGCGCACCTACTCCACCCTGTACAAATCACATGGCAATATGAGCTGTCTGAAGAGAGGATCCCAGATGAATCCGCTTAAAACATACCATCAATGAAAGTTGCCCACATTAAAGAAGGGAGAAGAAAATGCCTAGTAATAAAACTTTAAAGCTTTGTCTGTTCACTTTTGCTGCTTTGTTTAATCTGTATAGTTCCATTTTAACGCTCTGTCTTTCTCAAGTGCTTAATCTACCAAGTATAATGCTCTCATCTTAGTCCAATAATTCCAGTTGGGTCAACACTACATGGTCTTTGATTTCTGATCTTCTCCAAAGCTCTTCATCAGCAAATATAGTTCATACGAATCTACATTTTTACTTTATCTAGTTTTTCTACTTTGTTTTATTCTACAAATCTGTGCTTAATTTTCATGCCTCTCAGCATTCTCATAGGCTTGAGCAGCTAGAAGTCAAGTTTCATTTCTTATAATGCTAAACATTCTGTGCTTCATATTAATTTCCAGTCAAAAGATTCTTTGACAAGAAATCCTACACTAAAACGAACATCTATCAGGGATTTATTTTTGTATTAACTCCATCATAGATGAAAAACTCACCTAAAAATTGCAAGCCTCGCAAGTACTCGTGAACCCTAACCCGGCGCGAGTCACTCACCTAAATACTCAGCGATGGGTTTCTGCCTTACTTGTGGTGAGTAAAACACTAAAAAATCGTACGAAATCGCATAAAAAATGTGAACAACTTGGCACCAAAAAATGGAAAGGTAGTCACCAAACATTAAACCTTAAAAACGCGATACATATTGACATATTCACGGGTTTCTGGCTGCAACAGAGGAAGATAGTTGGGTTTTTGGATGGTGCAGGAAGGACAATGCCAAAAAGACAACATGATTAGGGCACGAAATAGCTGGTATGCAGTCGATTGTTACCAGTTACAGGCACAAAAATAATGCATTATCTGGTTACTGGTATTTTGTATGATTTTTATTTTGTATGTATGCGGTGACCAGTCAATTTTCATCGGTTACATTCACAAAATTAAGAGTTATCTGGTATTTTGTCTGATTTGTATTGAAATGTGGTGACCAGTAACCACAAAACTTAAGTATAAATTAATAAATGTTTAATGCTACAAAAACATGAGTGAATTTAAAAAATTAAAACTATAAAATTAAAATTGACTAAATGTCAATATTGCTAGAAGTATAAGTTATATATTAAATGTAAATAATGCTATATTTTACAGTTGATTTGTAGTTATAAGAATATTTTAAGAAATTTCAGACCAAAGATTAAAGCGGCTCCTCCACAACACCGAGCCTTTGGTCATTTGGCAGTTAAAATGGTCCTAGGATGGGGACATCAGGACAGAAACAAGTATTCCAAGGATAATACTCAAATTACTTCTAGATTCGTGGCCTCCTTGCTGGACGAGCATGTCTCTAAGGGAGAGGTAAAAGAGCTAGCAACTCATTTATTTGAGCCGGATTTACTAGTTGGTCTAGATAAAGTTTTAAAGTATGCATTGCATGGTACTGGTATACCGCGGCTAGGGGACCTGGAATTATTAAATGATTCGGGAGAAACAATCACCTTCTACCCCTTTCTCTTGGATCTCAGGGGCCCAGTCCTTATGAGACACAGGGCCATTGTTGCTGTGGTGCACAAGTATTTAAAATGGAAGTTTTTATTAGATAATGCTGAAGACTCGGATACGGAGGAAGAGTTCAGGGATTTTGCCATTTTAAATAGCTTTCTTATTTCTAAGGAAGAGAATGAGCCTCCTCATTCAAGTGGAGATGAACCAGCAGGCCCGCAAAGACGCCATGGAGGTCGTCGAGGTCGAGGTCGTGGTCGTGGCAGGGGTCGTGATCATGGGCATGGTCGTGGTCGTGGTCGTCACTGTGGACAAAATAGTCCTCACCCTAGGTCTCCTGCTTAAGGGTTGAATTCGTTAGAAGAAAATGAAAGATATGAATCTTTTTGCTATTTTGACTTTGAATATTTTCAATAGCCTTTATGGAAAATTCGTGTATGTTAGAATAATAATTCCTTATATTGTTGATGGTCAATATTGTATTTCATGTGTCTACAGTATTAGGTAGATAGAAGTAGGTATCATAATTAATATCTACAGTAATTTGCAACTTCTATAAATGTAATCTTTCCTTCAATTAATAAAGAACATATTTTTACCAGTGAATCTGTTATTCACATGGTATCAAAGCATAGGTAGGGAAATTTTTCGAAAATTTTATTTAGTATAATATTTTTGAAATTTTTCACAAACCCACCTAGGTTTCCGGTGCCTGTGCGTCCGTTGTTTCTCTGTTGCTTAGAAATCGCGATTGTTCTTTTCTGAGTTTTTTGGGCAGCTAGGGTGCACAGCCTCTGCTTTTCGTGCGATCTAGGTTGATTTTTTACCACGCGATTTCATTTTTTCGCGTATGTCTTTCAACCCGCGCGCAGACCACCTTGTGCCTGCATTTTTCGTGTCAAAGTCCTTCCATGGCGGCTCAGGGATTTTCCACGATTTTAACCAAGGGCTTTTTTTTTCACTTTTCCGACGGCGATTTTAAGCGTTTTGTTTTTTAAATCCGACCCACATCAGGATCTTTCTGTGCCTCCCGTTCTTAGCCAACGACCCAAATTTTTATTTCGCGTTCTGTGTTGATTTGCGTTTTTTTTGGCCCTCAACCCGCATTTTTTCACATCGCGCGATTTCTGTGTAGCGCTTCATTTTCCTGTACGATTTTTCCCGCTCACACGCGTGCACGACCCATGTTCCACGACGAAAAAATTGCGAATTTTTTTTATGAATTTGTTAAAATTGCGACAGGAAATTTTCCAGCGCCTGTTTTTTTGCCTACGCGATTTTTTTTTCGCGGGTCTGTGTGTCGACGACACCATTTTCGGCGTCATTCATCTGCAAATTGCGATTTTTTTTGCTACCTGGGGTTTCAAAAAATTTGTCTAGGGATTTAACCCTCTATTTCAACTCGAAAAAAAAATTTGATTACAGATTCCTTGTGCGTTTTTCGAGTCCTCTTCTAGGTCTTCGTTGGATTTTTTTTGGGTCTACTGAAAAATTTCTGCCTCGAAAACTGTGCTAGGGTTTCAGTTTTTGTTCGAGACGCAAGCCTAAAGTGGGCTATTTGAAAGTCTTCAGTTCTACCACTCATGTCTAGATTCCAGACGCCAAGCATGCTAAGCTGGATTCAAAGAGCCAAACACTTATGTTTTCTGGTTATAGCGACAACCACAAGGCCTACAAGTTGATTGATGTGGAGACAGATTGTCTCATTTTCAATCGTGATGTTGTGGTTGATGAGACTACTGGTCCATTTATGCCATCTACTACTCCTAGTCCTACAACTCCGTCTGCGAAGACTTCTAATGTTGGTGTTCATCTTCCTCTTGGTTCCCATGATGGGAGGGCTTCAGAGCATTCTGACTCTGAAGATGAGGAATCTACCGATCCAACACCATCTAATTTGTCACAGGATTTGCATCCAAATAACTTTGTTCTGGAAACTCTAGGGGATGTTGTTCCTCCAATGCAAGATGTTGGTACTTCTACCCTCAGGCCTAAATGGTGGGCAAAGACAATACGAGATCTTCGTCATGATGAGCTCCTTGAGGATAGATCAGTTTGACGCCAGAGAAAGCAGGAGAATACAGTAAACTTTGCACTTATGGCCAACATCCACAGCATCCATAAGCCCCAGACATATTCCGAGGCTAAAGGCTGTAATATCCCCACTTTGAAATAGAATTTAATAATAAATGATAACAATATCCCCACTTTGAAATAGAATTTAATAATAAATGATAATAATAAAATTAAAATATAAAATGATATAATTAAATATGATTAATAAAAAATTAATTAAGTTAATGAAAAGTCAAAAGACATGAAAGGAAAAGTTGTGACTCCCTCAACAATGATATATAAAAGGGAGAAGAAAACCTCATTTGAGAGGGGGGATAATTTGGTGATGAGAAGTGCAGATTTGATTTAAATAATAAGTGCAGATCTGATTATGAAAGGTTGTGTCCCTTTCAAATGGTAGAAATAATGAAGAGTTACACTCTTTCAAAGGGTGCTAATGGTGAAAGGGTATGTCTCTTGCCAAAGGGCATACATGATGAAGAGGTGTGACCTCTCCCTCAAATTGAGAGATAAAAAGGGAAGGAATCAAAAGCATCTAGTGACATCACCATTGATAAGATCAGAGCAGAATTGTTATCAAGTTACAGGAAGTAACATTTGTGTTCTTTATGGTATGCCTCCCAATCTGCAGGCGACATCTACAGTGTGAACTCCAACGGCAGGCTACAATCTGCGTATAGGTAAGAGGGGTTAAGAAGTCTTAAGGTATATATGTGTGTGGACGTGTGTGCCACACACACACATGTGCATTTTTATGAATACATATATCTCTAATGATTACTTATATGAATGTAGCAATAAAGATAGGAATCTATGTAGAATATGTATGTATATTTAGGATCATTAGAAAGATTAAAGAATATGTAAATGAAGACGTAAATTATGGAATGGAAAACAGTAATGAATTATAAAATGTAATGTTAATGTGATTATATGATGAAGGTTATAGGGAAGAAATTCCCTTAGCCTAATGGAGGGATTATGATAATCGTTGGAGAGCAATATATATTGAATATCTATATGCATATATATGGCTTGGTTGACTAAGTTCATCCAAGAAGAGACGGATCTGGCCGGTCCCCTCTAAGGACTTGGATGATGGGATGCATCATCCAAGGCAAGGAATTGACATAGGATCTTCCTTGGATGGCTTGGGTGTAAGAGGTTACACCCAAGACAGGAATCGAATTAACCTTTGATTTCCTGGAGGGCTTGGATGTAAGAAATTACATTCAAGACAGGAGTTAAATTAACCTTCGATTTCCTGGAGGGCTTGGATGTAAGAAATTACATTCAAGATAGGAGTTGAATTCACCTTCGACTTCCTGGAGGGCTTGGAACCAAGATGGGTTCCAAGAAGGCAAGCTTCACGGCTGCCTAAGGGCATACTTTCGTATGGCAATCGTATCCTTTTTATTAGATAAAAGTTGTGATTATGTTAAGTATTTTAAAGTTAGATTGCAATTTAGATTACTTCTATATATATATATATATATATATATATGTTTGTTGTAGTCTAACAATCTATTTTGCAAGTTAATGATCTCTAACTAGTAGGGACATTACAGTGGTATCAGAGCAACGATCCTGCCACCCTGCAGGGTAAAGATGAATCATTGAATCATTCTACACAATAAGAAAAATCTGACAATACGTGTATTCATGTGTATGCTTTGTGTTTGTAATTATCCATGTGTATGCTTCATGTTTTTCATGTGTATGCTCTTTGTTTTTTTATTCATATTCGTAGATGACTTAGTTTGAGAAAGTTAAAATCTACATTGCTTGAGGACAAGCAAATTTGGGAGGGGTGGACTGTAATATCCCCACTTTGAAATAGAATTTAATAATAAATGATAACAATATCCCCACTTTGAAATAGAATTTAATAATAAATGATAATAATAAAATTAAAATATAAAATGATATAATTAAATATGATTAATAAAAAATTAATTAAGTTAATGAAAAGTCAAAAGACGTGAAAGGAAAAGTTGTGACTCCCTCAACAATGATATATAAAAGGGAGAAGAAAACCTCATTTGAGAGGGGGGATAATTTGGTGATGAGAAGTGCAAATTTGATTTAAATAATAAGTGCAGATCTGATTATGAAAGGTTGTGTCCCTTTCAAATGGTAGAAATAATGAAGAGTTACACTCTTTCAAAGGGTGCTAATGGTGAAAGGGTATGTCTCTTGCCAAAGGGCATACATGATGAAGAGGTGTGACCTCTCCCTCAAATTGAGAGATAAAAAGGGAAGGAATCAAAAGCATCTAGTGACATCACCATTGATAAGATCAGAGCAGAATTGATATCAAGTTACAGGAAGTAACATTTGTGTTCTTTATGGTATGCCTCCCAATCTGCAGGAGACATCTACAGTGCGAACTCCAACGGCAGGCTACAATCTGCGTATAGGTAAGAGGGGTTAAGAAGTCTTAAGGTATATATGTGTGTGGACGTGTGTGCCACACACACACATGCATTTTTATGAATACATATATCTCTAATGATTACTTATATGAATGTAGCAATAAAGATAGGAATCTATGTAGAATATGTATGTATATTTAGGATCTTAGAAAGATTAAAGAATATGTATATGAAGACGTAAATTATGGAATGGAAAATCATAATGAATTATAAAATGTAATGTTAATGTGATTATATGATGAAGGTTATAGGGAAGAAATTCCCTTAGCCTAATGGAGGGATTATGATAATCCTTGGAGGGTAGTATATACTAAATATCTATATGCATATATATGGCTTGGTTGACTAAGTTCATCCAAGAAGAGACGGATCTGGCCGGTCCCCTCTGAGGACTTGGATGATGGGATGCATCATCCAAGGCAAGGAATTGGCATAGGGTCTTCCTTGGATGGCTTGGGTGTAAGAGGTTACACCCAAGACAAGAATCGAATTAACCTTCGATTTCCTGGAGGGCTTGGATGTAAGAAATTACATTCAAGACAGGAGTCAAATTAACCTTCGATTTCCTAGAGGGCTTGGATGTAAGAAATTACATTCAAGATAGGAGTCGAATTCACCTTCGACTTCCTAGAGGGCTTGGAACCAAGATGAGTTCCAAGAAGGCGAACTTCACGGCCGCCTGAGGACATACTTTCGTATGGCAAACGTATCCTTTTTATTAGATAAAAGTTGTGATTATGTTAAGTAAGTATTTTAAAGTTAGATTGCAATTTAGATTACTTCTATATATATGCGTGTTTGTTGTATTCTAACAATCTATTTTGCAGGTTAATGATCTCTAACTAGTAGGGACATTACAAAGGCATTCTTGAGTGGGAAAAGGCTATGGAGACAAAATACCATAGTCTTCTGAAGAACAACACTTGGGTTCTTTCTGATTTGCCTCCTGGGAAGAAACCTATCAGCTGTAAATGGGTTTACAAAGTCAAGTATCATGCAGATGGTACTTTGGATAAGTACAAGGCCAAGTTGGTTTCTCGGGGTTTTACACAACGAGAGGGCATTGACTACGAGTAGACTTTTGCTCCTACTGCCAAGATGAGCACTATCCGTCTTCTTCTCGCCATTGCAGCTCAGTTTGGATGGAAACTTCACCAGATGGACTTTAAGAGTGCATTCCTCAATGGTGACTTGCAAGAAGAAGTTTATATGACTCAACCTCCTGGCTTCAAGGTTCCTGGTAAGGAACATTAGGTTTGTAGATTGGTAAAAGCCCTATATGGCCTAAAACAAGCCCCTCGGGCTTGGTACTTCAGATTGATCAGTATTTGGTTGAACATGGTTTTCAGCGTAGTTCCCTCTGACACTAATTTGTATGTCAAACTCTCCATTGATGATATCCTTTTTCTTGTTGTCTACGTGGATGACTTGATCATTACTAGCAATTCAGCACATTTGATCACAACCATCGAATAGGACTTGTGCCAAGCTTTTGACATGACAGATTTGGGGCTTCTCAATTATTGCTTAGGTGTCAAAGTGTGGCAGATTGGTGACAGTATCTTTATTTCACAATCCAAGTATGCCTGCAATTTGTTTGACAAGTTTCGAATGTAGGATTGTAAACCTGCTTCCACTCCTATGGAGAAAGGGCTGAAGTTAGCAACCAAGTCTGATTCACCTACGACAGATGAAACCGAATTCAGGCGACTAGTAGGGAACCTCATCTACATCACTGCCACTAGACCTGACATCTGTTTTGCTGTCAGCTACGTCTCTCGCTTCATGACGGCCCCAAAAGATGATCATTGGATTGCAACGAAGCGAGTACTGCAATATGTGAAAGGCACTTCTGACTATGGCATTCTGTATAGAAGGTGCAACGATCCAAAGCTGATTGGTTATACTGACTCAGATTGGGTAGGATTAGTGGATGACAAAAAATCCACTTCTGGGTACGTATTCAGTTTGGGTACTGGTGTCGTCACTTGGAGCAGCAAGAAGCAATAGGTCGTGGCTCTTTCCTCGACCGAAGCTCAACATTGGGGAACAGTCAAGGCCGCATGTGAGGCAATTTGGCTCCGAAGGATGCTTTCTGACATACAGATGCTACAAGCAGGTCCTTCTCCCTTGTATACTGATAATCAAGGGGTGCTCAAACTGGCCAAAAATCCAGTCTTCCATGAACGTACCAAGCATGTCAAGCTCCATTGTCATTACATCCGCAAGCTGGTAGAAGACGGATCAGTTCAGTTGCAGTATGTTCCGACAACTTGTTGTTTTTGATAGATTTACCATTAAGGGAGGGTGTTAGAATAATAATTCCTTATATTGTTAATGGCCAATATTGTATTTAATGTGTCTACAGTATTAGGTAGATAGAAGTAGGTATCATAATTAATATCTACAGTAATTTGTAACTTCTATAAATGTAATCTTTCCTTCAGTTAATAAAGAAGATATTTTTACCAGTGAATCTGTTATTCACAGTATAAACGATATGATGATAATCTCCTACTATAGAAAGAAGTTAGGAGGATATATGTAAAGCTTCTGATGAACTTTCCCGAATTTTTGTGGGATGAAAAATAGCTCTCATCAGGGACCAAGTCTTTATTTTGGAATTTCTAGTTTCAAGGTAGGTCCAAAAGGGCTAGCAAACTGTTAATGTCTATGTATATATGAAATTTTTACTCCTTAATACTAATATTTCTGGCTCTGCCGTTTATCGACCAAAAAAAAAATGTTCAATAAGTTTGCCAAGTTATTGCCAATTGCCGAGTCTGAGTTTTTCAACTATGAACTCCATCAATAGAAAGACTGCCTCAATTATTGCCATCTTGTGGAATATGATTGTAAATGGTTTTCCTTGTAATAGTGAAAAATTATTATTCTTGTATTGTTTTCAGGTTTGATAAGAGAGATATAGTGTATTGTGCAGTAAATTTTTCTTGCATATTGTAATTGTTATTGATTTGGCAAGTAGAAAGAAGACCGAGCTTTTATGGCAAGATGCTCTATAGAGGTCTCTTTGGTTGGGACAGTACCATTGTCTAATGTCAAGCGATGTCCATAAAGACCAAATGAAGAAAATTTGGAAAGATCTTCCAGCATCCTTAGATTCTTCCAAGATAAGTGATACGGAGCTCTTTTGGAAACTGCAAACCAGATTTGAAAGACAGAAATGCAGAAAGGTACAAACTTCCAGTGTGTACATTGTAATGATCTATTCAGGAGCAAGAATAAAGCTGAATGTTTTCTTGCAGTAGAAGTTTTTATACTCAAAAGAGTTTTATCCACATGAATCAAAGTCATGATGTATTGTATTGTATATTGCTCTGTTCATGTTTTTTGCAATTTCGTTCTCAATCCATGCTGCAAATTGAAAGTATGTCCAATTGAAAGATCAGTTGTTGATCATTCTGCTCTTTTATTAAGGATCATGCACTGACTGATCTTGGCTTTTCACAACAATTATTCATGTGCTGTACTTGCCAAAAGACTAGATATTTTCTAGCTATTGATAAATGGTAGAACAAAAATGGCATTTCTCAGCATATGTCCATAATCAGAAGATGTTGGATCACTGGGCAATCCAACTAGATGTCAGTTCTCAAAATAGATCTAGAGGTCCATCCTTCAAATTTGAGATTATTTATTTCGCAAGGTTGGCAGGGTCCATCGAAGTAGGCAGCCTAACACAATCCCTTACTAGGATGAAACTTGAAAGGCAATAAAGGCGGCCTAATTGAAACTTGTGGAAACATGCTAAGGTGCCACAAGTTATGTATATCCTATATAAACCACATCCAGCACCTGGTGATAGAAACATCATTCCATTGCGGCAAATGTCAAAGATCAAAAATAGAGTAAGATGTGGCAATAGCAAAGGATGCGTTGTACCTCCTGACAGGTCAATCCAGTTACTAGTATAAGTCTATAATACACATGCTAGGGACGTGTCCCTGCCTAAAATGAAGATACATATAGTCATACATGTCTGTGCATTGTAAGATTGCATGATAAAAAGTCCAACAGGGTGATATTAATGTATGGAGACACTGTATGAGATATATATATATATATATATGCTATTTTGATATAGATGTGTACAAGTGCTTGCATATAATAAGGAGAATCCATTTTTTTTACTTTCTCTGTCTGCATATATAAGTTAACTTCCCCAAATACATTAACACCAAAGTCTTGAAATCTAACATAATCCAAATCAATTCTAGATCTGGTTTTTATGTCAACATTTGGAAACACCACCCACACTTTGGTCATATATATAATGATCCTACTATTCTAATAGATGTGTGTATGAGCACTTGCATAGAATAAGGAGACTCCTCCAATTTTTTTAATTTTCTCTATGTCTGCATATATAAGTTACTTACCCCTAATGCATTAACACCAAAGTCTCAAACATCTAACATAATCCATATCAATCTTAGATCTGGTTTTTATGTCAACATTTGGTGGCAACACACACATTTTGGTCGGTAGTATATAGGGAAGAGGTGCCAAACAAGAGTGGAAAAAATTATAGCACTAGACAGAAAATTTGCAAGAGAAAACAGGCAAAATGGAGAAATGCAGCAGCACATGTTAGGACCTACTCCTCGGGGAGGTGCTGGAGCAAGGCATCTAGGGGATGACATAAGGAAAGAGGGGTGATCCTGAAAAGATGTGACTACCAAGTCATGTAAAGTGACAAAATGAGGAAGATAGTGATGAGAAATTAAGATGAAAAAGGTAATGTTCCATAAGGATGTCTTCCCCTTGGAAAAGTGGCATTTTCAAAAATAAGTACATCCTCAAGACTTTGAGACAATAGGTAAATGTCTTGCTTCCATCCCCCCACAACTGCCACCATGCATGAGATGTCCCCAAAGTCTATCAAAAGTTTCCATTACGACCAGGCATAAAAGTTTAGGGGCCCCACCCACAACCTAAGCACTCCATAAAAGACTATAAATCCACCTCACACCCTCACTACAGATAACTAAGGGAGCTTTTGGAAACATTGAACAAGGCTACAAGTGCAATATTTGAATATCAAGAGGAAGGGCAAGTGCCAAGTGTTCAAGTTTGAACACATTCATCAAGCCTTCAAGGTAACCCATGGCACTTCATCTTTTGGATTAGAATTTTTATTTTAATTGTTCGTTCCTAAAAAACCAAACTGAAACCAATGATTATGTAATATTTATTATGTTTTCAATCTAATTATAGAGTAAATTGTTCTGGAATCGTATATGGTTATAAATTGTTGTTTCAAGGTTTGTTAAGATAAAAAAATTTATTTAGAAACAAAGGCCCATAATCAATTAAAAATTATTTTAGTGTTTTTCAGAGTCACTATTTCAGCAGATTTTCAGTCATTCTAAATCAAGATATCAGCTGTTATAACAGCAGTCATTCATATCAGTGAATTTGAGGCATTTTTCTGCCTTTATTACTGAAATAAACATAAAAAATTGACAGCAGCATTGCTCACATCAATTTTGTGAGTGCCATAGAAGGGTTTGCTCAACATATTGATCACTTCATAAACAAAACAACAGCTCTTCATATATACTAGGGTTTCAAACATACAATTTCATTTTCAAATCATGGATACTCCAACAGTTTTGGTGAAGAATAAAATCAAAGAGTGGTCTAGGACATCTCAAAGAGCAAGAATTAGAATCGGAGAAGATAAAAATATGACTAAAATAGCAAAAAGATTATGGAATAGCAGCCTCATGAAGCAGCCTTTTCCCGTCTCCATTTAAAGGCAAGAATTTGTCCTTGCATGTGTCAAGCACTATTGCCCTAGAAAGAAAAAGATATCGTTGAGTATCAAGTACTTTGCAAACCTGATCTGAATTCAATTTTCACTTTGCCATTTTATGAGGAGACTAGGAAGATCAATCTAGGAGAACCTGAGAAGATTTAGAGGAAGAGTCTTCTTGAATGTCAAAAGCACATTGGCAAGCATTGGTTGAAGAGTTTTCTTTTAAATTTAAAGAAAAAAAAAATTTGATAATTTGTTCAACTCTCATGTGAACTGTCAATTCAACTCTAATGTATATGATGAATACCTTATCAATTTTATCATATAAATATTTGAAATTTCCCTTTATTTTTTGTATTTTCCCTATTTTTTTATCGTTGTCCTTTGCTATCCCCTAAAATGGCCTCAAAAGAATCCATCGCTGAAATGCATCTCCCCATCCCTGTAAACTTGGTGGACCATAAGATTAAACTAAAAAACAGCAGTTAGACACCACTAAAAATAGCACTTAGGGGTCGTTTATAATAGCAATATTTTAGGTTTTATTTGTAACCTTGGCCCTGTAATTGTTATTTCTCTTATTCCAATAAAAAAAAAGATATTGTTGATTTCAAAAAAAAAAAGTTTTTAATTATTTATTAAATTATATTTGAATTATTTATTTGCAAATTTGCAGAAATAGCTGATTAAGATTTAATACTAGTCAAATTAGGATTTCACATTTTGTCAACTCTCTACTTCTATGCTCCATGCAACCCGAAATCAAGGATTCATAATTTTGTTTCTGCACTTAGTCAACTTGAGCTAAGAAAACAAAAAGAAAATCATTGTCTTGAGCTTGTGCATAATGAAATATGTATATAACTTAAACCAGAAATTTCATTTCTTGCAATGTCACTATGAATTTTCATAGCATGAGAGATGACGATGGTCAACAAGATCCTATGGAAGTTGAACCTAAGACTCTAAATACAAATGTGGAGGGAGCAGCAGATAGTGTTCTAAGCAAATAGTTCTGTTGATAGTGCACATTTTGATTGACCTTCCAAGTTATTAGAAGAATATGCCAAGGGTCCCTTTGATAAGAAGTCCCCTTCAAGACAATATGCAACCAAACTACAAGCAAAACCTTGGGGCAATGGGGAGCACCAGGCTGTGGGGATGTCATTTCCATAAACTAAGGCAGCATAAGAGCTCTTTCAAATTGAAGGCAAAGGTGTGGAAGTACATGGGGAATTGTTGCTCAAACAAAGGCCTGAAATAAAAAAAATGTTGATTGAGGTGAAGAACAAACACTTACAGTTATCATTCTACCACCAAGGGATCCTCCTACAAGTACTAGAACTTTCCAAAAGTCGTGACTCACTACTTTTCCATCTAGTTCATTGGCTGCAAAGCCTAAGATAAAACATAGAATAACCAGTAATAGTGATGTTGCAAACACGATAGTAGAATTATTTGATGTGCAAAATAATGAGGGGATATGATGCCATTAGCAAATTCTTCTTCGCCAACAGCATTCCATTAGATGTGGTGCTTTCTTTATTATAAAAAAGGTTGAGGAAAAGATAATAAAACCAAGACCGCCATAAGTGTGACTAAGGGAGACAAAATTGAGGACAACGATCTTGGATAAGAACTATTCCCAGATTAATATTATAATAAATAAAATGAAGGCTACTTGTGTCACCAGTCGATATAGCATAGACATAGATGGTGAACAATCATTATGGATTGTCCACTCATCAACATCACAGTCACATGTTCATAACGCCCTTACTTCCTTATGGCTATTGATTGTTCAAGGCCCCACCACGATGCCACTTTTTCATTCCAAATCCTCAGAGATTCTATTGAGGAGGTTGGGTCACAAAATGTGGTTCAAATAGCAATAGATGTGAAATATGTGTGCAAAGTTGCAAGAAAATTCACTGAGACAGCCTACAAGCATATTGGTGGACTCCTTGTGTACATTCCATGAATAATGCAATCGAGGGCATAGGAAAATTGAGTCGATCAAAGAGACAGTTTATGATGCTAGAGATATCAAACGTTTATCTAGCATGCACTCTTCAAGACCTTCTCCAAAACGGAAACGTCTGCGGACTAGATATGCATCATACCTCATTCTTTTACAAAGAATGCTTGAGTTGCTAGGGGCATTGCAACTAATGATCATGAGACGAGTGGAATAGATGACTAAATTAAAATTCAAAGCAAGGGAAGAGAGTGAAGGAAGTGGTGAAGAGTGACTTTTTGGGTTGATGAGAAGTACATCATCGCCATCATTACTCAGAATCTTCAAATCCATTAGATAGTGGACCACTAATGCACCTAGCCTTGTAAAGGTGCATGAGTATATGACTAGTATGCTAAACCAAATGATGGCTATTGTACAAAAGAAATACCCCACATTGCAGTTCTACAATGAACATATTCAACCAATCATTTATCAAAGATAGGAGTAGCTCAACACTCCCTTGCACATGGCTGCCTATGCATTGAACTTGAAGTGGTACATGCATAGTAGGGTTACCTGTTGTGAGGTATTCACACATTGCCCCATTGCAAATGGGGACCCCCACTTTTTCCTGCTTTCTAGGTAGTGTTTGAGTCGTTAGTTATTAGCCTTTGCATTAGAGGGGTATATGTGGTCAAAAAGCTAGGAGTCAGGTGGATAGCCTTGTATGAGTGTGAAGTGAGTAAGTTTGTAAAGTCTAGATATCAAGAGTTCAATCATGAGTGAAGAAGGATTGATAATCAGAGGGAAACTTCAAATGCTTCTCTTGAGGAGTGAACTTCACTTCATGTGCACCCCTTATGTAGCGAACTTCTTGCACTTCTCCCACGGAGTGAAAACTCATCCTAAAACCTCATGTTGAGCATGTTGTCATGCATTGAAGTTGAGAGAGTAAATGAAAGTGAGCAAAGGAGATTTTAGTCTTGATTTGAAATCCATTTCATAAGCTCAACCTCAGGAGCAAATTTTACTTCCTGTGCTCCAAGACAGGAGCGAATGAATTTGACTTGTTTTTTTTTTGTGAATGAAGACCTAAGGGACTCTAAGGATTGAATCAATATGCAACAAAATGATTGGAGGTACGCTCATTTTGCAAATGTACTTCATCTCCAAGTCCTCACAAGGTTTACTTCATGTTTGAGCATGAGTGAGCGAACTTCACAAATGCAATAACATGAGCGAACTTCATGAACTCAGCTACATCAGCGAACTTCATATTTTGGCATACATGAGCGAATTTCATATTGAACTTCATGATTTGATCTATATGAGCGAGCTTCAAGGATTGAACCCCATGAGCGAACTTCATGTTTCAGGGTATATGAGCAAACTTAATGACTTGAGGTGGTTGAGCGAAATTCATGATGGAAGAAAGAAGAAAATTCGAAAGTGTTTACCTTGAATTGATTCAATTTGAAACAAACTTCACAAATTCAATGATAAGAGTGAACTTCAAAATTTGCTAAGGATGAGCGAACTTCATATTTCAAGGTACATCAGCGAACTTCATAAATTGAGCTAGATGAGCAAATTTCATGATTTGAGGCATGTGAGCAAATTTCAAAGATTGAGATGGATGAGCGAAATTCATGATGGAAGAGCAAAGGAGATTTGAAAACATTCAATTTGAAACAAACTTCATGAACTCAATAGCAAGAGCTAACTTCACAATTTGAGGTAGATAAGCGAATTGCATAACTTGAGATATAAGAGCGAACTTCAAGAAGTCAATGACATGAGCGAACCTCAAGAACTCAATGACATGAGCGAACTTCATAAAGTGAAGTAGATGAGCGAACTTCATGACTATAAGGAGATGAGCGAATTCAATGTCCAAGCACCTAAGATTGAATGTTATGAATGAACTTCACAACTTGACCTACATGAGCGAACTTCAAGGATTGAGAAGGACGAGCAAACTTCAAAAATGAAGCTACATGAGCGAATTTTACATTTTGAGGATGAATGAACTTCAAAAATGGAGACCCATGAGCGAACTTCATAAATCAGCATAGATCAGTGAGCATACATGAGCAAATTTGTCTCCTTTAGTCACAACAAGATGCAAGACAGCTAATAAGTCATTTCCTTAAGCTGATTTGATGCATTAATTTCCTTGAGAGGGAACAATTTAGAATTTAAGATGAGGCAAGGTGAGTGAAAAGTTAACTTCAAGAATCAAGGGGGATGAGCGAATTTCATGTTAAACTTCAGGAATCAGCTCATATGAGTGAATTTCAAAAATGAAGACACATGAGCAAATTTTACAAATTGAGCTTCAAGAGCAAATTTCAAGTGAGTGAACTCTACTCTATGTGTTCCTAGTTGAAGGCGAAGTTGCAAGATTGGTTACATGACTGCTATCCTAAACTGATTTGAAGTTTGGAAAGAATCATTTTGAGTTAAGAAGATGAAGATAGAAGTTCAAAGATCACTTCATGTGAAGCAAGGTCAAGGCGAACTTCATATACTCCACTCTCAGAGCAAAATTCCTATAGAGGCCTCTCCTAAAGGTAGTTCATCATGTTGTCATCAATTGATGATTAAAAGCTTTAATGTTGAGCTCATAAAATGAAAGAAAATGAAGGAGAGCAAGTTCAAAGACAAGGGTAACTTCATAAACATCAAGGGTGGAGTGAACTTCAAAAACTCCTCTCTAAGAGCGAAAAACAACTTCAATAACTCCTTCATGAAGGCGAATTCTCTCTAAATCCTCTTATCAAATTTGCAAAACACATAAAATCAAAGGATATATCAACTTAGAAGAACTATCAAGGTTATATATTATGTATTTGATATCATGTTTATTTTGTTTTGCAGATGAGAGAGGATGGTGATTGCAAAGGGGAAGGAGAAAGATTGTAAGATCTACATCCCCATGCAAGGAAGAAAACTTCATCTACAAGCATAGAATGCCCAAGAGGAATCTCAACTCTTACAACACCAGGGAGTCACAGAGAAAGAATTCCAAAGAAGAGAAGCAATGGTGACATCAAGAATTCATTCCAAGACACATTAATACTTCAAAACTAAGAGGAAGACAAGATCTATACCTTGCACCTCCATGATTGAAGCATTCAAGAGGATACTTTCAGAAGAGTTAATCAAAGTTAGAAGATCATCATCATCATCGCTGAAGCTGGATAGTGTTGAGTATCAAGAAATATCCTTCATGATAATCTATCAAGCCTACAAGTGCAAGTTAAAGGTGGAATCCTAGTCATCATCCCAGTCACCACTCGCCAATCAGAGAAGTTCCACATCAGCACGTCTTGATTCAATGTACCTGACTCGCCCGTGATGGCACAAACTTTGAGGCACCTACCCCTATTATCTATTGGTCGAATATTCCAAAGGGGACATGTGTTCAAAGTGTTGTGATCATTTCATTGGCCAAATTGAGTTTGTTGTAACAAACCCTAATTAGGGTTTCCATTGTAAAATCTTGACCATTGATCTCAAATTGATCTAAGCCATTGAATTGTATTGAGAGCACTATAAAGGGCTCAAATCTCTCATTTGTAAAGGTTAATAGTTAGTGAATAGTGAATAGTAGTAGGAGAAGAATAGTAGATAGATTAGAAGTTAGAATAGATTAGGAGAAGAAAGAATTGTTGTTATGACTTGTAAATGAGATACTCTTTTCATGGAAGTTGTGGTGAAATTTGTTATTAAAACAAGCCTCACGGTTCTACTTCTCATTTTGTTTTCACGTTGATTAGATTGAATGGAAGAATTTGTCGAATGCATTTGTGTGGAATCCGTTTAGTCCATACCACTACCCTCTTGCTGATTGTAAGTGTGCCTTGCATGGTCAACTGGAGTGATATGAGCTTAACTTCAAATTGTTATGCGTCCATTGTTTATACATTAACTTGAATGGTGAGCAATGTTTGATGGTAATGATTTGAACATCTCTGAAATGTCTTCAAAAAATTGCACTGAGCTTTTATCAAATTGTTCAAGTTGATGGTGACACCTTGCCCGGTAGGATTCCATCTAATCATTCATCCATCTTACATTCTAGGCTTTAGAATAGACTCTCTCAACCCTCCATCTTTTGCCATTTTTTCAAACTCAAGTTAGTTTAGGATCAAAAAGCATCACTGAATCAGCCTCCTCAAAAGCCCCTATGTTTGATAGAGTGTCAACTATGCCTTTTGGGGTAGAAGAATGGAAACCTATTTGTCCTCTCTAGGTTGTGATGTATGGATGTCAATTGTAAATGGGTATACAATCCCTAATAATCCCCCTACTGATCTAGACGCCAAGAAGGAAAATGAGAACAAAGCTAAAGCTTAAAATGCCATTCTTAGTGGGTTATCTGATAATGAGTTTGTTAAAGTCATGCATTGCTTCTCTGCCAAAGAAACTTGGGATAAGTTGCAGAAGATATATGAAGGCGATGCTAAAGTCAAGGAAGCCAAGTTACAGACATTGAGAGCACAGCTTGAGGGTTGAAAATGAGAGATGAAGAGAAGATTGCTGACTATCTCGAAAGAATTGATGAAACAACAAACACCATTAGAGGGCTTGGAGAAGAAATAAAAGATGAGGTGGTAGTAAAGAAAGTACTTGGATCGCTCACACCTAAGTATGATACAAAGGTTTCAGCAATAGAAGAAACAAAAGATCTGAAAGTCTTTACAATGGATGAGTTGTATGGTTCCCTAACTACTTATGAAATGAGGACTGCCGATATTGAGGCTGTGAAGAAAGAAGCTGCTTTCAAAACATCAAGAAAAGGAAAAGAATAGTCTGCTCATCATGGAACTGGTGTAGACTCTGATGATATCATGGCAAACTTTGTCAGAAGACTCAAGACGGGTTCAGGCAAATACAAAGGCAAACTGCCCCTGAAATGTTTCAACTATGGAAAGATTGGACATTTTGCTGCCAAATGTCCCTATGGTGATAAGAATGAAAATGATCAATCAAGTGGTAGCAGATCATAGGGTAAGGACAGGAAGAAGAATGTCTACCGGTATGGTAGAAGAGGAAACCGGAAGCAAAACAGTCTTTACACACATGAAAATGATACTACAAATGAGGAGAGTGTCTCAGATGACTGTTGCAGTGAAGATGATGTCAGTGCAACCCTTTTCATGGCTCAAGAGGTTCCAGTACTTGAAGAAGGTGAAGAGGAAGAGCAAGAAGGAGAAGTAGATCTTGAAGCAGAGCTCATCAGTGCCTTGGAAGAGCTGAAGAAAACAAGAAGAGATTTGAAGAAGGTGAAAAAAGGCTGCAGCCGAAGAACAAGAGATGTTGGAGAAATCTCTTGAAGTGTCCAAGAAAACAATTGCAGATCTAAAACTTCAATTGGAGGAAGCCAAGAGAATCTGTGAAGTTACTAGCACTGGTTTGAGAAAAAGGAGAAGGAGCATCAGAACCTAGAAGAAGAAATTGTCAAGTTCTTGAAGGAATTAGAGAAAAGCAAGGAAGAAATGAAAGTGAGAAGCAAATATGAAGGCAACACCGAAGCTTTAGACGAGATGTTGAGCAAACAGAAGCAATCTAAGGATACCAGTGGCTTAGGATTTGAAGAGGGTCAAAGTTCAAATAGCAAAGATAAATCTGGCAAAGCGATACGGTTTACTTCTTCAAATGAAAGTGAAGAGAAGAAGACATTCACAGTAAGCAAAGATACCGGTAAGAAGACATATGCAAATACTGTCACGAATCGTCACACAAACCGGTATACACAATCAATGAACTGGAGACCATAATCAATGCACCGACATGCAAATCCAAGGAGAAATGCAAGAGCTGCTCATGAAGGATTCACCAGAGTTAGCAGCATGAAAGGAAGACCCCCAGTGAGGCAGTCATTTGCAAGACCAAGACAATCTAATCGATATGTTCCAAACTTTCATGGTTATTGTCACCGGTGTAATAAGTTCAGTCATAGAATGGCAAACTGTAGGAAAATGAATGTAAATCCCAGTTTTGAGAGTAGAAACTCATTTGTTGCATTACAAGGTACAAATGTCACTTGCTATAATTGCAAGGAGTTTGGTCATAAGAGTTATGAGTGTAGGAGAAGTGTGCAGATGTCTTACAAGAATGCTTTGGATACATCTTTCAATGCTAATGTAAAATGTTACAAGTGTCAAAATTTTGGTCACATAGCACGGCATTGTAAGCTGAGAACTGACAAGCAAAAGAAAACAGTACCGATCAGAAGATAAAGACTAAGCCAAAACACAAAATGACAAAAGAGGAGAAGAAAGAAGAGAAACAGGTTTCAATAGAGAAGGAGAAGAACAAGATAGAGTCAAGCTTGATAGTGCAGACTGATCTACATGCTTAAAGCAAGAATTTATGGGTAGTTGATAGTGGTTGCTCAACTCACATGACCGAAGACAAGAAAAAGTTTATCAAGCTTGATGATTGGAATGGTGGTTTTGTCTGTTTTGGTGACAACTCCTACATCAAGATTAAAGGCCGTGGTACATTGAATATTGATGGCAAGCTTAAGGCTCATGATGTGTACTATGTGGAAGGACTAAAGCATAATCTGCTAAGTGTAAGTCAGATGTGTGACAAAGGGTACAAGTTCATGTTTGACTCTATTGGTTGTCAGAAAAGAAAGCAGAGTACCAATCAAGTTGTGGCAAAAGGAAAGAGAACAGATGGTAATGTCTACAATCTGAAGGAATGCTATGAGTCCCAATGCATGATGGGACAAGTTGATGAACGCTGGTTGTGGCACCGGAAATTAGGACATGTGAAATTTGACAATCTTGTAAAGATAAGCAAAAACCGGTATGTAAGAAACATTCCACAAATAACGAAACCAGCAAGTACTTTTTGTGATGATTGTATCAAAGGCAAGCAAATCAAAGTAAGTTGCAAAACAAAAGAGTACAATACCTCAAGACCTCTAGAATTAGTGCATACAAATTTGTGTGGGCCATCAAGGACAAGGGCTCTGACTAGTGAGAGATACTTCATGGTGTTCATTGATGACTACTCAAGAATGACTTGGGTGACATTTTTGCATGAAAAATCACAAGCATTTGAAAGATTCGAGATTTTTAGAAGGATGGTTGAAAATGACAATGGACACCAATTAAAGTGCTTAAGATCAGACCGGGGTGGAGAATATTCTTCAAATGAGTTTATTGATTACTATGAGAAACATGGAATCCGGAGACAGTATTCAACAGCAAGAACACCATAGCAGAATGGTGTGGCAAAAAGGAAGAATAGGACAGTAAAAGAAATGGCTAGAACAATGTTGAATGAGGCTAGCTTACTGGATACATACTGGAAGGAAGCAATTCATATTGCTATCTATACATTAAACCGGGTACAGCTAAGAGTGAACAGTAGAATGACTCCCTATGAGTTATGGTACAACCAGAAACCATAACTCAAGCATTTTAGAGTGTTTGGAAGTAAGTGCTTCATCAAGAGAGATGCAGATGGATTAGGAAGTTTTGATTCCAGAAGTGATGAAGTCATCTTCTTGGGCTACTCAACCAAGAGCAAATCCTACAAATGCTACAACGAGAATTCGAGAAAAATGGTTGATAGTATAAATGTGAGAATAGATGTAGACCTACATAAGAAAGAATCTGCATTGGCACCCTATATTGATGTTTCAGATGATGAGCATGAAGATCAATCTGAAAATGGACCAATAGAGGAAGCACCAAGCAAGAACTCCAACCGGTATGTGTAGAAGAACCATCCGGAAGAACATATCATAGGAGATAAAAATGAAGGTGTGCAAACCAGAAGAAGACTAGCCCAGAATGATGAGCAAGTAAATTTCTGCCTCATGACAGAACTAGAACCCAAAAATTTTGATGAAGCTAGCAAAAGTGAGAAATGGGTAGATGCCTTGGATGAAGAGTTGCCACAAATTGAGAAGAACCAAACATGGGAACTTGTTCCTAGACCGGCAAACAAGAATGTCATAGGTACCAAGTGGGTCTACCGAAAAAAGATGAATGAAGAAAGCAAGATAATCCGGCATAAAGCAAGGTTAGTTTGCAAAGGGTATGCTCAAGTGGAAGGTATTGACTTCGCAGAAACCTTTGCACCCATTGCTAGGTTAAAGGCGATAAGAATGGTTTTAGCTTTCTTTGCCTATAAAGGTTACAAAGTCTACCAAATGGACGTCAAATCTGCCTTTTTTTATGGTAACCTTGAAGAAGAGGTATATATGGAACAACCGAAGGGTTATCTTTTACATGATGATGAGAGTTTTGTATGCCAGTTGAAGAAAGCTTTGTATGGTTTGAAACAGGCTCCCAAAGCATGGTATTTCAGGTTGGATATATACTTGAAGGATAAAGGCTTCCACAAAGGGAATGCATACAGTAATTTGTACGTCAAGGTAAATGGAGATCACATGATTATGGTGGTTGTATATGTGGATGATATTATCTTTGGTGGAGACAAGGACATCATGTGCAAAGAATTTGCAGATCAGATGAATACAGAATTTGAGATGTCCATGCTGGGTGAGTTGTCCTATTTTCTTGGTTTGCAGATCTCATAGCAGGAGAAAAGAATTTTCATCTCACAAACCAAGTATGCGAAAGACATGCTGAAGAAATTCCAAATGGAGGACAGCAAACCGGTAAGTACTCCCATGGTTACCGGTTGTAAGTTGAGCAAACCAAATGAGTCACCGGAAGTTGAGCAAATATTGTATAGGTCTATGATTGGTAGTTGTTATATTTAACAGCATCTAGACCGGATATTGTACAAGTTGTTTGCATGATAGCAAGATTCCAAGCTGCTCCTAAACAGTCTCACCTAAATGCAGTCAGAAGAATCTTCAGATATCTGCAAGGAACTATCAGCTATGGCCTGTAGTATCCAAAGAAAGGAGAGTTCTCTTTGCAGGCTTATACTGATGCAGATTGGGCAGGAAGTATTGATGACCGGAAAAGTACAAGTGGAGGTGTTTTCTACTTAGGTGACCGGTTAGTATGACGGCACAACAAGAAGCTAGACTCAGTGTCATTATCCACTGCTGAGGCCGAATATATAGCTACTGCTACATGTTCCTCACAAGTGCTATAGATGAAGCAAACATTGAAGGACATATAGGTGGAGCTACCGGATCCTATTCCAATTCAGTGTGATAACTCAAGTGCAATCAACATCTCCAAGAATCCAATAATGCACTCTTGAATCATGAAGCATGGACACAGGGGGAGTTGGGTGTCCTAACCGGATGTAGACAAGGGAGAGATTATTGGTGTTAGACTAAGGTTCCCTTTGCCATTGTTATCAAAGGGCGAGAAAAACTGGAACAGATAATGTTGACATCAATACCAAAGGGGAGATTGTTGGCATTGAGTTGTCATTGATGTCAACCGGTATTGCAGGCTACCGGTAGGGTTTGTCAACCTGGTATGAAGAAGATTGAACCGGCATAAGGAAGATTGACATGAAGGCTTGTCAACCGATATGGTGGAAGATAAGTAGGTATTGGGACAGTCAGTGACATCACCTGGTAAAAGGTGATATGAAGTTGTGTGTTGGCATGACCAATTGTAACCGGTATAAAGGTTGGTTGTTTGCTTGTGATAATTTTTGTGATAAAGAGGTAGAATGACAGAGATCACAAACCATCAGAGGTAAAGTTGTGCTACCGATGTAGCATGCACTACCAGTTAGCAGAAGGAGAAGGTCTCACCGGTAAGGGCTTGTACCAGTATGAGTTTGTTGTATGTTCAAGTGTAAACCGACCTTTTGTTGGTGAGTTGACTGTATGCCGATGTGATGCCACATGGAGCTGAGGTGGCAAGCATGCAAAAGTCAATGAAGTGTCTATCAACATGGTTGTTGGAGTGGTTAGTTGACATTAAATGAAACACGCACAAATCGCGAGTTGATAACAGATAAATGCAGCTCGAGGAAGAATGAACAACAGAGAAAGATCAAGGAGTTGTTGGCGCCTGGATCGAAGCAAGGAAATCGGATTGCAAGTGGACCTCGAGAAGGAAACAGCTGGGTCATAAATGAGTCGACAGATTTCAAGGCTGGAAATCAGGGTCGAGTTTGCTATTTTTGGCAAACACACTTTGGACAGATGAAAAACGTGTGATGGCTTATTCCTCCAATGCAGGTGTGCGATCCAAGGCGGATCTAATCAGATTGGATGCAAATTTGATCGGTAGAAGGAAACCCTAGCCACCCTCTGTTAGAATTAGTTTTTGGGCGAGAAAGCTTCAATTTAATTATTGTGATCTAAGACAGATAGTGTTGATGTTGAAGAGTGAAGGAGTGTGAAATTGTTGTGTGAGAGCCGAAGAGATAAACACTTGAAGTGTTTATGAGTGAAGATTGTACCGGTAAGGAGAAGCAGGGTAAATTGGTGTAAGGAATAAACCGGCAAATTGAGCACAGAATGCAGAGGTGAAAAACTGAAGGAAGCAATATCTGATAGAGAGTAACCAAGTGTGATTTGAATTCAACAGAACAGAGGGAGAGAAGATTAAGCAGAGTTAGAACCAGCAGAAAAGCTAAGTTGCAGTATGTATTGAGCTGATACAAACCAATAAGTTAGAAATTGGTAGTGCGGAACTTTGAAGGGTTGCAAAACTTCATTTGCAGCAAGGATGTCATTTGTATATCTGAGTTTTCATATTATTTTCACTGAGTAGGTGCTTAGTGCAGGGGTTGTAGCTCCTTTAGGTTGTAACCTATAAATTGTGTAGGGGTTGGTGCTCCTTTGAGTTGGTGCTCTTAAATCAGGGGTTGGTGCTCCTTGGGTCGATGCCCTAAAATTTGTAATCAGATCTTTGCATTGTGAGGCTGGATTGGAGTAGAAGATCTCCAGCAGCTATTCTCACCGAGGTTTTTCCCACATTGGGTTTTCCTCGTACATCTAGTGTTATGTGTTGCATATTCATGTGTGTGATATATTAATCCTTTAGTTATTTCTCCTACACACTTTGTTTGCATTGCTTTGGTAATTGGTTTGCATCTTATGTATCTCACATTGAACCTGTATAGCTCTGATTAAGTAAAAACTGTTTAAATCATTGATTCACTCCCCTCTCTGTGATCCATTGTGTCCAACAAAGATTGGTCAAGATCATGACAAGTGTCTTAATCGTATGACATGATGCAACAAATATCAAATGACAAATGATGAGAAAATCTTATGACAACTAAAATATTCTAAAAAAATTCCTAGGAGCTAAGTAAACTTAACATGTGAATAATACCTACTACGTGAACTACTTAGGTAAAACACCCTATTCACACAAACATCCTAGGACCTCATGTGAATAAGACCTACTAGGTGAACTAGTTAGATAAAACATCCTATTCACACAAACACCCCCCCACCCCCTTAAGTGCACCTTAAAGGAACACACAAACGCAAATGATGCAACGATGATGTGAGCTCTCAACTACTAGGCCATGTTAGGTACCCATGTACAAATACAATCTCTCACAAATGGAGATATTATATGTGTTAGAGTGACCCAAGGACTCAAGCTCCCAAGATCACTTACAACCAAAACTTCTCCTACTAGAGAGAAAAGCAAAAGCATAAGTTTCCATACAAGATAATATTAGATCGAATTGTGATCAATGCATTGTAATGGATTGAGATTACAAAAGGAACCCCTTTGGTTATATAACCAAGGTGAACCATAAGATTAGTCAAGATCATGACAAGTGTCTTAATCATATGACGCCCCCCCCTCCCCCAAGTGCAACTTAGGCAAGACACAAATGCAAATGATGCAAAGATGATGATAGGTCCCGACTACTAGGCCATGTTAGGTACCCATGTACAAATACAATATCTCACAAATGGAGAAAAGGAGAAAACCTAGTGGGACAAAACTCCTCCCCAAAAGAGAGAAAGCACAAATTGCTCTCGATGAAGAATGAGAAGGAAAAAACCCCATGTGAGGAAAAGATCCCCCCCACCAACCCCATAAAGCTGAAGAAGAAGAGAGACCACACAACTCCCATCAATGTAGAGTCTCTGCAATTATAGTAGATGCCCAACAACAAATGTTGAAGATAATCTAATCATGTCGAATGACATTCCTCCCCTTAGGAAGAAACAAAACCAAGATTGTATGCAGGATGTCTTCCCATTCCTAAAAGGAAGATGAGGGAAGAAGGATTATGTATGTTGTCTTAAATCTTGCTCAAATGTGCCTCCATGTTGATGCCAAAAGTTGCCACAATCAAAATAGGCATTCTAGGCCATATTGATGAAGATGACAATACAAAATCTGATAGAGATGGATGAAGAATATAATGCTTAGATAAATTTAACCTCCAAATGCTGATCAAAAGGTCTCCACGCCAATGCCAAACTATGACAACTGAAGAGGTAGAGAAGGAATGAGAGGATCAAGATGCTCCCCCACAACATCTGAAGAAGGTGATGCAACTCCATGTGAAGTAACATCAAAGAGGAGATGGATATCCTCAATAGTGTCCTCCAAGTCTGCAAAATAGATCTTACAAAACAAACCCTGCCATCAAGTCCAGAAGACTCAAAAACAATTATTTTCATATATAATACTTCATATTTTCATGACAGGAAGATTTCAACATTTTTCACACATCTTAAATTTGATGACCAACTGACCATCAGCAAGTCGCTCCAATCTGCCCCCCTCTCCATTCTAACAATAAGAATTCACAATTTTTTGTGACAAGTATGATTAGCAGAAATCAATCTCCATTCAGTGGAGGATTGAAATGGATTTACTGAAGTTGTCTGGCATTTTTATAAGAATGTGCTAACATAAACCAGCACTGAGATAACAACATAAAGCCAAAATTTTCAACCGCATTCCAAGTTTGATTACCCTAGAGGAGAATACAATATGCTTTGTGGAAATTGTTGAATAGGAGCTTTGGTTATCCATTTTCCTGGGATAGAGAACCCATACTAGACCTTATCAAAGCAGTGGACAGATCCATGAGGAATTCAAAAGAACTGAGAATTTTCCATGCAAAATTATTGTTATAGTCCTGAAAATGCTTGAAGAATGCAAGCCACTATCTTTATGCAGCATAGTATATAAACTCAATTCTAAGATTATCAAAAACCATATCCAACCAATTTTATTAATAAATTTTCAATGACTTCTTCATAGCCCATGAAATTCCCATACCCTTACTTAAGGGAAGGTGCATGGATGGTGATCAAATTGGGCATGGCTAGGGCCTTTAACAGATGCAATTGGCAACTGGTAACTGGAAAAGTACATTGTGAAAACTCATACAATGCATTAGAAGTTGCATTGTAAATCCATTCCATTCTGTTAAAGTAAATGACTACGTTAGTACAACATTTCAGACTAGCAAGGAGCTTAGACAAGTATAAATTGCCCACTCTTGCTGGACTCTTTCATAATAATGATGAGAGTAAAGCCAAAGGGTAAATATAGGATTTTAAGAATTTCAAGTAATAGAACAGAGTATGTAATTAACTTCCAATTCATGGATAGCACTCATCTGCTATCTATTGGTTTAGTAAAAGAGATCAAGATTGCAAAGGATATATTTTACATCTATGAGCTAGCATTGGGACAATAGATCCATTCACTGATATCTTGGATATACTTTCTTAATACAGTTCAAAAGGGAAATTATGGATTGCTTCAGTTATAGTAAAACTTTAAGTCTCTTCCAAGTGCTTGGCATTCCTTCTTCACACCAATGCAAACAAAGCAATACTATGGGTTGGCCTGATTCAATAAATAAAGTCCAAACCGAACAATTGGACTAAAATATGTTCAATGGTAGCTAGATAAATATAAGATAAAGATAAATTTATTAATGTCCAACAAGTGACCACAAACGGGTCAATGGGACTGAAGAATACAAACAAGGGGGCAGCCCCCGGCAAGGACACCAAATGGTGACCAAAGAAAAGCACAAACAACAACAAAGGCAACAACTACAAACAAGGAGGCGGGAAGGGTGAGTAGGGAACCCCAAACCACCAAGCCAACACTAAGAAACCGGAGCAGTGGAGAAGAACCTCAAGACGGAAGAGTAAGTTGTAGGACAATGCCACTAGGTATTCCGAATCTGACTGGAAGAGGGGAACCGCTGTGTGTAACCTCTGTAGGGCCTCACGGACCTGGAATGACTGGGAGAGGTAGCCAACTGCCTTTTGGTCTTGTGCATGGAGAGAGGCCCAGAGAAGGAGTAGGTAATGAGCTGGCAAGAATGAGGGCACGAGGGGCGCTAAAGCGAATGATCCCAGAGTCTAACGGCCTCCTATAGGTAGAGAGCAAAGCATCTTTGATCTGTTAAGCTAAAGAAGGTGGAGACTGGGTCCCTCTGAAAAGGCAGTAGAACCTCCCTCTGATCTCATAGTAAATAGGGCAGCGGAAGATGAAATGCTCCTCCGTCTCAACCTCGCTGAGGTTGCAAAGCTGGCAAACTCTGTCAATTTTGTCCAACTAGTGATCAGTCTCAACCTGGAGCCAATGGGAGCCCACTCTAAAAGAACCAAGGGGGATCCGGAGGGAATGAGACCAATGGCGAGAAATGTAAGAAGGACGAAGTTACGAACAATGAGCCCATCCTGCAACTCAAGAAAGTGCTCCACATAGAACGCCATCTTAGGGTGAAGGCCCCCACAGGGGTTGACCCAAGTGGTATGAATGAACTGCCTGTAGAAGAGTGTCAATATTTAAAACAAGATCACAAGGAAGTCGAAATTCAGAGGTGTTCAGTACAAAGTTAGTCAAAATTCAAAGAAACATTCATTGGAGACGTATTGAATACAAAATTTAAATGCCCTCTTATTCATGTGACAAGATAGGATATTCAAGTTGGAAAATGGTTTGAATCGTAAAATATCTGAAACACTCCAATCAAGCAGGAGCAATGAAGCTAACATGTGGGTTATATGATGAAAAAGTCAAAATTGCACTTAAATTATCAGGCATCAAATACATTATTATCAGAGACCAGAATAATATCTTTGAAGGAATGTGGAGCCACCTTGGCTCACAACAATGGAAATACATTAGAAAAAGACTTAATCTCCTCGACAATGTGATTTTGTAGAAGATAAATAAAGGAGGAAAGCCCAATGCCTATGATGACAGCTCAAGTCACTTTCCAAGGCTTAGCTCAAAGCTTGATTATTGTGGCATATAGTAAAATATTAAAAGCCCAAGGGAAATTTGATATCAAAGATTATATCTATTGAAAAACCCAATATCCCACATTTCAAAAAATGCTGGAATTGACCTCTATTTACCATGAGTCGATATGGGTTCACAGTAGTCCAATAATGACTGGAGCTCAATTCTCCTATACAGCAAATTTCACACTCTTTGAGGGGGAAAAGGAGCTTGAGATTTTTGCACCGTAGAGGGAATAATCTTTTAAAAATCATGATAACATGCAATTTAACTTTTTGCCCCTCATGCTCAGAGATTTTCCCTAAAAATATTGCAGTGATCTGAAAAAATCAGTCAAACGAGATTTTGAACAATAAAATTGGAACTCTTGATTAAATCATGAATTTTTGGCAACTTTTCCAATGTTCTGGTCCAAAAAAATTAGGGTTTCTAAGATTTCTTCTAATTAGGTGTCAAGTTTTTTTTCTGTTTTTTCCCTAAACCTATCTGATTCAATCTATGTTACCCTGAGTTTCTGGGATGGGCACGGGGGGACGAGGTCCCAGGATGGCAATTATTTTGACAATTTTGGGGATGGCTAGGGGACAGCAAAGGGGACGGCTATATAAAATATATGGAAAATTTAAAATATATAGGGAAATTTTTAAAATGTTCATATGAAAACATGGATATAGCATGCATATGAAAACATTACAGAACCTTAAGTTTTAACATACAACATTTGTGTTCAAAATTCGTTGTCAATACTCGATATGCATTCAGAATTCAGAATTCATTGTCAATATGCATGTGATATTAAAAAAATAGCATACAAAATGCCCAAAGGCTGCAGTGATGTCATATACTTCCATTTTCAACTACGATATGAAAATACAGAAAAAGAAAGTACACTGCTGCACCCCACGCTCCTGGGACTGGGACGGGGGATTTAGGCCTGGGGACACATCCCCAAGTAACATAGGATTTAATCATGAATTATAAAATCTTTTGGTTTGCCCAGTTATTACTCCCTTTAATCTGCAGACTTGTAAAACTCAACAAACCATTAAACTAGACTTCATCCTACTCCATGTCCAATGCTGGCCAATATGATAGTTAAATGTGATCACTAGTTACTGGCTGACTCCTTTATTAAATGAACAATAAAATAAAATATAAATCCTATGATAGCCAACCCCACTATCAACTACTAGACAAGGGCATATAAAATATATTAATCACAAACATTAAGGAGAATATAATGTAGAGGCTGTCATCATTAATTCTAATTTCTTCTACTAAAACAGCGGTTTAATTAAGCATAAGTCAACAGTCAGCTGCAAAGGGACACCATCAATTAAAAGAGATGTAGCCATGGAGAAAGGCATGACCCTCCGCAACGGAATAAGGAGGGGTATTTAATGCTGATCAATAGTAAAAGAGGAGGCATCATAAAATCTACCAATGGGATATATCCAAGGGCAGGGCATCAAAGGATAACTGAAATCAGACCAAGACATATAATTAAGGCAGATATAAAAATAGCACTAAAGAAGACATAAACATATTATTACCACAGACATGAATATTGACTGTTGAGCAGATTTGAAAGGTAGAATCTGCAGATTGAAGGAAACCTGAATTGAACCCAGGGAGGCTCAATGAAATGGAAATAGAATAGCATCTGATCTGAAATAAGGAATTGAATGATAAAAGAAAGAATTCTGATCTGAATGCATAATAAATTATAGTGACAATTCCTTAATACCTTAACCAACCAACTATCCCGTTATGGAGGGGAGAATGTACATATAGGGGATGCAAGTAGCACAAGATTCCATTCAAGTAGAGCAACCCTGAGTGGGGCAGGGAGGCTGAATGGCAGGTGTCATTCCGTGCTTCTAGGCTTGATGGATAGGCTCAAGGCACCTTGTATGATCTCCCAACGGGCTCCATAATGTGGATGGGTTGTTAGGGAAGTATTATGGAATCCCACATGCCCTTAGTCATAAGAGAATGGAATAAGGAAACATGGATAGGGGGTGCAGCTACAAGCATTCCACTAGGTAGACCACTCCATGCTGGATGTCCAATGTGCTTACCACTTGGAGCCAAGAGGGCAAATGTCTGCTCTTGGGCTTAGTGTAAAAATTGCTTTGGGCTGATCCTATCATGCTCCTTCATTCAAAACTCTATCGTGATTAAACCACTCTAATGAATTATGATAGTTATATGTGTTTGAGATTTATGAATTATATATATAATATTGTTTAATATGGTTGCAAGACTTAAATTAGGGTTTATCCTGTTAAAAAGGCATTTCTAAGGGTAGAGTTATAACCCTAACTATCTTACGTCTCCTATCTTAATGGAATTTGTGATTCTAAGGCAAATTCTAGGGTAACCTCAAAAGGGGCCATTACACTATCAAGTAAATGGGGTTCAAGGGACGAACAGAAATCAATAGGATAGTCTCTAGAGGATCAACCAAGATTTAGTTGGCTCCTTGAGAACATCAAGCCAATAGTGTAGTGAAAAAAAATTAACTCTAAGCTAGTTACCATGATATAATGCCAGCTGGATCATGAATACCAACCACAAGATTTCAATGGCCCTAGCCTTTAGAAGCATGCCAAGTAAGCAGTTTATCTTATGGAGGGAAACAAGAGGTGAGTGATATAATCACAAAAATTGCTATTATGCCTCTAACAAGAGCCAATGAGTGATTTGTTCTATAAATTTTGTTATAATGAGTGCTTGCAGATGAAAGAGAAAACAAAGTTTATTAAATGGTTGGTGAATCTCAAACAAGTTGTTGAATTGCAATCACTCCAATATCATCAATGAATGAGTCCTGAAGTGACCTTGTCCTTTCAAAGTCTCTAAAATGTTTTTTTGTTGCTCCAAAAATGTTATGGGATGAGGGCTAGCCTGCCAAAAAAGCCTAGACACTATACAATCCCATTCCAAACTCATTTTGCAGGACAAGTTTGTCCCAAACAACTCTCTAAATATCAAAGGAACTCTAGCATAACAAAGGTACATAGGAGTGTACACCAGGCCTCCACCTAAATCTGCAATGTTAGTGTAAAGTAGGTGAAATTAGGGTCTCGCCAATCAAAATAGTAAAACCACCAATTTAACAAGATCAACCTTACATTTAAAAGGGGGTGTAAACCCAATAGATCTAGCCACAATTCAATGAGGGAAAAGGGCTAAGATATTGATTGGATTTACTTGTTTGTTGTTTCCCCTTTTAGAGATGAAATTGGATTTGAATTGTAAAGCTCAAGGGTGAAACAATAGAGAATTGGAGCAAACTAATAATAACGAAGTGTTCCGGATTTCAGATAGAGCTATTGACAGAGATCTGAAAAGGGAAAATGAGTCAGAACTTGTAGCTGAAAATCCGGGCCGAACTGTCAAGACCAGGAGGGTAGGGTGACTTGGTACTGCAACTTCCAAGCAAACAAGCAAGATGTTTTCCAGATCAGGGAGACGCACAAGATCCACTATCAGAAGATCGGGCAAAATTCTCGAGACCAAGGTAGCGGGAGCTACCTAGTCCTCTACTTTTCGCGCTTGTAAAAGCTGAACCTGTTCATCACTGTCTGTTCTGTTGGAAACTTCAATCACAGCGCCTAAACCAATTTCCTATACACACACACACACACGTAGAGAGACAAAGAGAAGGGTTGTGGATAGGGGTTTGCCATGAGTCAAACCGCAATTTAGGAATTAACCTTGAAATTGAAATGATAATTGAAATGAGAATGGAACTGAATTGCAACTGAATACTTTCCTTTTGAGGGAAAGGCTAGATCTAAATTTGAATCCTTGTAATTGACGTTGATACCTTGATGAAGTTTGCTTGAATCCTCATGCCAAGGGTTTAGGATATCATGTAGAATGTCTTGATGGAAGATTGATAATGGATGCCATCTTGAATGCTTGAACTTGACCTGACCTCTCCTTCAATGCTTAACGCATAGTTGAAAAACTCGGACTCGACAATGACTCGGCTAGCCCAAAAAATTTAAAAACTTGAGAAAAAATCGGCAATAACTCGACAAAATTATCGAACATTCGAAAATATTAAATTTCTCAAAATATTCTTAAAAAACACACATATACACTGAATTTGTAAAACATATACTGATTTCCATCATATATAAATAAAAGTTTTTGTTTAATAGATATCATAGATTTCTTTGAATAAGTTTGAGTTTAATACATATCTAGATGATAGAATAAATACAAACTCTTAATACATATCAATGAAAATGTTGTGTATATATATATATATAGTGAGAGAGAGAGTTTGTTTTCATCCAGATAAAATTAATATCAATATAATATTATTTTAAATAAATGATCGTAAAAAATTATAATGAATAGATAAGCTCTACCTCAAATATAAATAACATAATCTATACAAAACTACAATCTAAAATTACAAAATTAAATTAGAAGATTTCTATATGCATAAACTATAAAACAATTATAATGTACAGAGAACAATTAAAAAATTATTAAATAATCAAAATATTTCTATATAGATTTCTAAATAAAATAATTTATAAAAGATTTTTATACAGTTTACATAAAAGAAGCGTAATTGTTTACAAAAATATTTAAAATAATAATTGTGACAAACTATAAAGAGATCTTTAAATTATTGAAATATCATAAAACAAAAACCGGGCTTCTACTCCACTATCGTGCCCTAGGTTCCTCTATGTCGTTGTGTATAACGAATTGAAGAAATACAAGCCGGCTTCAAATGCCCCTTTCCGATTTTACTCAGTTCTATTCGCGTCAAAAATCATGCCCTTGCGCGTCGAGAATGAAGACGACGTAAGAAATGAAGGTCAAGAAACAAAATGAAAACGTTAGGGTTTGAACAAAAATGGTTTTATGTTGACATTCGACGATTTTTTGGCCAAGACCATAAAAATCGTTGTGATTTAAACCCAAAACTCGTCCATGAGTTTTCTCGCGAGTGACTCATGGCCATGTCTGTCTCGCGAGTTTTCTACAAGTTTTTCAACCTTGGCTTAAAGAATGCTTGATTACTTGCTCACTTGAATTGAATTTTGCTAGAGCATAACTGAGAGAGATCCATCCATCATCATCATAGACTTCAAATGAGAGGGGTAGGCCTCCTTTTATACTTAATCGTCCAAAAATTATTTGAATTTCCGGAGTAGGCCGACACTAGACCTAAATACCCGCCCAATTGAAGCGACTGTTGATGGAGCCAAACTTGGGTCCAAGACAGTGGAGGCGCCCTAGTCCTGAACTAGGACCAAGGCACCCCCAACACCTTGGTCCTATTAATCAGGTTTCAAATTTGAACAGGGTTCAAAAAGGGAGTTGAAAATGCATATTTTTTGAAGGTATGAGCAGAATCAAAGCAAACATCAAGCATTGAAAGACAAAATGCCAAGGTGAGGTCTAGGTGAGGACGAAAATGTATGCAGATACAATTTACGACGCTACATATAGCATTCAAATAATAATTTTTTTCCCAAGATTGGTAAGGCTAGGTTTTATTGCACCAAATTTACAACATCATACACTAAGAACACAATTGATAATTTATAATTAAAGTCAATCATTAAATGATGAATGTCAAAGATAAATCAAAATGGTTTTTATTTGTGCAACTGAACATGGACAATCAATTCAAATAAATAATCATCATATTGGACTTCATTGAAAGCATCAATGTCATTAATTGGTTTGTTTGAACCACAAGTTGTCTAGTCCCACTCACCAGCTCCACTATGCAAGTCCTCTATAGTAGTCTCATTCTACTCATCCTCAATTGCAATTAAGGAAAGTTGTGCAACAAAAGCATCCAAAGTATGAAACTCAAAGGCTACATCCAAGGGCCTTATTGCCCCCTCCTTGTACTCTTGACTTGCTTGTGTGAGAGAAGGCACAAAAAGGAACTCACAATCTGTTGAGATTCAAGACAATAAATATAACATTGAAAATCAGAGTTGCTAAAGAAATGTTTTTAAAAAATTAAAAAATGCAATGATATAACATTGATGTCAAGAGGCTGCAGGTAACCAAATCCTTGGCCATGGAGGCATCACCATGAATAAGCATCTTTGTATTTATCTCGAAGAATGCTCAGGTTGTGACCTATTAGTATTGAAACTATGAAATTCGCAAACACACTAACAACAATGTCCTCTACATCTGGATCAGGGAAGAGTCTAGTTGATAGAATCTGGAGAGTAACTGAAAATCATGGGACCACAGAACAATTCTTTTTAAGTTCCAGTAGTAAACAGTCAATGGGAAACTCCAACATAGGGATAAGGACCACATCCTCATCCAAGTCCTTGTACCCAGATTTTCTGGTGTCTATCTTGTGATATAGATATGTATACATAATGTTACAAAGATGTGAAGACTGAAAAACCATTATGAAATTTAAAAAGTTGAGCTTCCACATGACTCTTTACCTTTTGCAGTTAGGCCAAAAAGCATACAAAGTACACAACCCCTCACCCCATACATAATCCCTCAAGTCATATGGAGAGCTCTGCCCCTTTAAGGATGAATGCAGCAACAGTAACAGCTCTAGGCAGTACCTCTTGTCATGAGTGGGACCTTAGTGGTCTGATTTGTAGGTATCTAGAACCTGAGAAAAGCAATAATGAAGTCTACCATGAGGATTGGTGCTGCTTCAATAGCACCAATTCTACTATGCTCGTCTTGCCCTTAGCTAATGGAAACATGTGTACAGCACCTGGTGCACATGGATTGGTGAACTTGGAAAAAATAGCAAACCATAAAACATGAATCAGCTTTACAGGAGACCATGAGAAAGTGCTTATCAACTATGTCACCGCATTCCCCGAATTTTCGGCTTCAAGTTTGAAATTCGGCCAACCAATGAAAATTTAATAACATTTGTAAATGTTCACCTTAAATTCGTACGGTGGCAATGAGTTTGCTTTTTTATGGTTCCAGCTGAAGCTAAAGTTCGTTCGTGCATCGTGTGACTGAAGCTGGTCGTGTCTATTCGTGCTCAGTTTGTGTGTATCCATGCTCCGTTTGTGCGCGTTTGTGAGCCCCTGCCTAGGCACCGCAGGTTTCCCCCAAAGTTCGTTTATGTTTTCATATTCATAAACATGAAAGTGTTATTGTTTTTAAACATATTGTGTGAGAGTTTTATCATGAAAATATTAATATTATTATTATCGGGTGATAGTTTTATTATTATGGTTTAATTGTTTTTTTAATTTATATTAGTTTTTATTAAAATCTTAATATTATTATTATCGGGTGAGAGTTTTATTATTATTGTTTTATTGTTTTTAAATTTATATTATTTTTAATTAAAATATTAATATTTAGTATATTTAATTTATCATTACTCTATTTTACTTATTGATCTGTCAACTAGAGTAAAATATTAAATGCTAAATACCATTTTTTTTATTTTTACTTGTTAATTTAGTATTTTTGTTTTGTTTTAAAATTTAAAAAATATATGTTAATTTTTATTTAGACATATTATTTATATTTAAAAAAAAAACTTATATAAGGCGAATTTAATGTCGAATTTTTTGCCCTTGCCGAACTTCATCCGAATTTCATGGTTGCCGAACTTGAATTCGAATTCAAACGCAGTGACTTAGCTTGGCAATACTGGAGTTGAGTTTGGAAAATCCAACTAGATCAGAAAGGGTGCAATGGAATTCTGGTAACTAAATTTTATCTAGTACACTGGTGGTAGTATATGCCACATTCCATAGTGTTGACGTGTATTTTGTACACTATCAAACACAGAATAAAATACCCAAAGGTACCTTATCCTCTCTTGAATAAAGCCTCTAATTGCTGAAGATGTCGCGAAAAAGGATCAATCAGGATGACTCCAAGGTTCTTTGATGTAGGGTCTCTACGTGTGGATAAGCACCAGTGGTCGTTGTGAGTGTTGTTTCATCAAGGGGCCTTACGTTTTCGAATTGTAGGAACAGAATTTCCTAAAACTAACAAGTTCTTAAAAAAGATCAAAAGGTAGGGTTTGCAAGAGATGAATTCTAATCTAATCCTAAGAATGACTCAATGTAGGCTAGACTTGGTAAGATTCTACCAATCTCAGTATTGCCAAGCGATTACAACTCAACTGAAATTGATGCGATCTTCTAAGGTGTTTAATGATTTTCAAATCATGAAGAGTTACAGATACTATCATAAAGATACATATCAATAGTTCAATAATGATTGAAGGTTCTAGCAATCCAAATGTTTCTAGTTGACCACACAAGGCGTCCTTACAATCAGTAAGAAGCTAGCAGTTTGGAACGTGAATCTCACCAAAGATCAAGCCCAACACTTAGTCCTTCAAACTATAATACTACTTCGATTGAGAATGATTCAAGAAAGTAAACAACCATGAAAATAGCCACAAGAATTGTAATAAAACACCATAACTTCAATATTTTATTGATCTCAAAGCCAAAATAGACAACAATTGCTTGAAATTCTCTCTTCAATGCTCAATCTTGCTACAAAATAACTTTCTTCTCTCCAAAAGCTCTAATCTTCTAACTATTCAATCTCTAATCTCCAATTCTAATATCTAATGACAAAATGAAAATGAGTGAGGGTATATATAGCATCCTCAATTACAATGAACGGCCCAGATCAAAATAAGATCAACGGCTGAGATTTTGACACCTAAACCCTAATTAGGGTTTGTTACAAAAAGTTCCCTTTTTAGTTGAACATTATTAAATGCATAGCCAAATATTTAATTGGCACAAAAATCTAGGAAACATAAACCAATGATAATTAAGGTGCCACATCATCTACAACAACCTCTCTTCTAGAACCTTATTCCCTTTCCAATGTTCTTTCTTAGCATATGCAACGAATCTGGACACGATTCCTTCAATCTCAGCAATAGGAATCTCGGGAAGATTCCTCATTCGTTCCTCCAAATGGATAACTTGATCAAAGGCCTTGAGAAGAGCAATATCCCATCCAGGTTCGAATTCTTTGGTCTTCTCAATCAGGAGCATAGTAGTGAACATTAGATCTCGCTGCTCATCTGTGATGATATTCTCATCTTTGCAAAAGATGACCTTGACTCTTTCTTCCAACTCATGAAGGTCCACATCTGTCTCAACTTCGATCCTCCTGCCAAGAATGGTACATAACACTTCAAACACCTTGTCCTGAATTGGATGGATGACGCCCTCAACTTGATTGCATTTGGTGCTGATATCCTCGAAAAGAACTTCCTTCATCTGAAGTAGAGTTGACCACTGAAGTAAATTATGAGCTCCTCCATCCATTATCTTTTCTTGTGCTAGGATCTTCCTTGGTGTTTGCCTGATTACTTGTAGAACAGGGATGATAAAATCTCTAGTGTGAGCGAAGGCAGCTACTGTTATCATTAGGTTGTGGACGATCTCAAGGACCTGGATAACTCGGTGAATTGTCTGCATCATTCTTGTTGCAAATTCAATGGCTACTGTGTGGGATTTGTCAATCCAAGAGCTCATAAGCTGAACCAAGCTCTTGACTCTCTCTGCCTCGCCAACTAATTCAAGGGGAAGTGCTTGCACAGGAGACACTGTTGGATCCTGACGTCCCAAAGGCTGATTGAGATGGCTAAAGTAGCCTCTCCAAGCACCGACCTCTCTCTCAAGCTTTCTATTCTTTTCCATTTCTTCCTTAAGCTTGTCTTTAAGTGCTTCAAATGAGTCGGTTGCCTCATCCAATGCCTGTTCAGCAGTGAGTGGACCAAGCTCAAACGTTTCTACATCATATTCCTCTGCAAGGATTTCACCTTCATACTTGTCCACTACTGGTGTAGCTATCTGCAACTTCCTGGACTCTGTCTCATCTCTGATCATCTTGGACATCTTGGTGGCCTTTCTCTTCTCTGTTGTTTCCTGAGAATTTCCTATAAGGCTCTCCAAGTCAATTACATCATCTTCATCATCAATCACAATCACCCTAGTCAGTCTCTCCTTCAACCAATCTGGAATGGCAGATCTTGTCTCTTTAACTTGTATTTCTTTAAGCAATGGTTCATCTTCTCTAAGAGGAGATGTCACTTCATCATCATTCTTTTCTTCATGTAGCTCATTGACTTGGGGAGATCGACTTGATGAATGCTAAGGCGCCTTCCCCTTTTCAGGTTTAGCATTTTGTACCATTGACTCCATAGATTCATCAACCTCAGGCACCGTCTTCTCTTGTCCTTCAACTTGACTTGTCCTTTCTTCATGTCGGGATGATGTACCTGATGAGCAATCTCGATTGGCCTCTTGCTTCTTCTTGGAGGGCTCTCTTTTCTCGGGTCTTTCTTTCCTCTTCGCACCTCTAGGATGAGAATTGTCTTCACTTGCACTTGCTCCTCCTTCTTCTGGTCTTTCCTCCAAAGTAAAAGTCATCGGTATGTTCTGCTCTCTTAACTTTTGATGTTGTACATCTACCCATCTACGAGTACATGACAACATTGGGGCCATCAAAGCTCTCAAGTCTGAAATCTCAGGCTCGTTCCAATCTATCTTTACTACTTTGTCTTCCTTGTCATAGAATGACTGGATATGTCTGCCACTGTCCTGAGCTTGATCGGCCACTATGTAGACTTTGCATTTCCTGATGAAATCTAAAGGTAATCTGGAATGCATCTTTCTCTTCACTTCTAAATCACTTGAGAAATTCATCCAAAAGTCTTCTACCTGAAATTCATGCTTGTACTTCCTACCATATGTCTCTTCTATATACCCATAAGGATCAAAATTCTCCCTCAAGGCAAAGAACGTGAATGAATATGAGGCCAACTCTCTCTCTGCATCATCCAAGGCTCTCTCTGCATCATCCAAGGCTAGAGCATTAGGACATACCTCAACTGAATTCCCCAATATGATGGGCACGGGAGCTCCATTTCTATGCCTGTGTCTGAATGCCTTCGCATAGTCTGCCAACTACCTAGTCACCTCGAGTAGCACTATCTTGTCTATCGGATACCTTGGCAACATGTAGGGAGGTGAAGGACATCCATGGACTATGATATATGTAAACTTTGGAAACTGGATGAACCAAGCACCATACCTCTTTACAAGCTCTTGTGCATCTAGAGATAGCCGATTGTGAATCCCGCCTTGCAATATCCTGGTGATGTTCATCGTGAAGGTATCATTGACTAACTTGTAGTCACTTCCTGGTGGATGATGCAAATGAACATAAGAATCACAAACTTTGACTTCTCTGGGTCCTCTTCCAATCACTTCTCTGTGAGGTAGTCCTGCATATTCGAAACTCCTGATCAATGCATATATGATGTATGAGCTCATGTGGAATGACTTGGTAGGCTTTAGTCTTCTTAACTACACATCCAAGCAATGGCTAATAATTCTAGCCCAATGAATTGTTCCTTTTCCTTGAACTATCACCTGAATGAAATAGAACATCCACTTCTCAAAATAGAAGGCCTGAGGAGCCCCTGTAACTCGATTGAGCAAAGTTATCAAATCTATGTACTCCTCCTGGAAGTCGATCCTATGTGGTGTGTTGGGAATCTTGCTCAGGCGAGGACGACTTTTGAGTAACCAACTCTTATTGATGATGCTCAAGCAAGAGTCTGGATCATCTTCATACATGGACCTGGCTCCTTCTAGGCTTTTGTAAATCATGTCTTTATGCTCTGGAAGATGGAAAGCTTCACTTATAGCCTCCTCTGAAAGGTACGCCAAAGTGTTCCCTTCCTTGGACATGATCGATCTCGATTGTGAGTCATAATGGCGTGCACACTCGATCATCAGCTCATGGCACTGGACTACTGGAGGGAAACCGGTCGCCTTGATGATGCCACTTTCGATTATTCTCTTTACGACAGGTGATGGCTTTCCAATGTAAGGGACCTCTCGAAACTTCTTGACACTGAAGTTTCCCAAGTTGGTCTCTCCGATGTTGCTCCATTTGAACACGATCTTGGTCTCCAATTCTTCATTCCTCTGATCTTCCTTCATGAGGGCCGAACGACTAGTGGATGCTCCTGCCTTTGGAGTCGCCATCTTGACACCTACACAACATTTCATAATGAGTAACATATTTTGAAGCATAGAAAGGAAGATTAAAGATTCTAATTTAGGAAACTTCATGATAAATCTTGAGTTATCATTTCCTAATTTAGGATTTTCAAAACAAAACGCAAAATTTAAATCTTCAAAAAAAATAGTGCCAAGGTGATTATGCCATACCTCCACTTGGGAATTAATTCTAAAAAAATGATGCAAAAATAAGGTGAATTTGCTAGGCAAAATGTAGATCAAGACTCCCTTTAGCAAAATGCGCCTCCTTTAGTCTTCACAAGCATCAACTCCACCACCTCTAGTCTTCAACACTTGAGGAAAATTCGCTTCAACTAGACCAAATTTCGCACTTCCTTCTTGCTCTCCAAATCGCACTTGAAATAATGAGTGAATGATTTGAATAATGAAAAACATACCCCAAATATATAGAGCGCTCACCAATTGGGCAGGGCCCCACACTCCATATAATTTGAGGGCCATAGAATTGTAGAGAGCCCGCTAGAATAACCTGCTAGCCCTCCAGTCAACACTCGATAGGAATTATAGCTTTCTATAGCTAGGATAGGTGGATAGGGCTAAGGGAGAGCTCCAACCCTACGGGGGAAGGGTTAAAAGGTGCAAAGCAAAAATCGAGCTTTTCATCGCAGTCTTCTGAGTAACTATGGGGCAACTAGAGTTTCCCACCAACTTAGCTCAATTCTAGAACTCTTTTAGCGTCGATTCTAGAACCGCCACCATAGAGCCCTTCAAATAGTAGGGGGGAGCGTCGATTCTAGAACTATTTGAGCATTGGAGGGCCCCGCCCAATAATATGGCTAGCAGGCTGATTAATTAACGGCTGATTAATGTAGAATATCACATTTCATTTCCCCATAGGCCGACTTGGCAAAATAAGCTAGAAAAATAAATAAAATTAAAAAAGGAAGAGGTCGACTTAATAAAATGAATGAGAATAAATCTCCAAGCGCTCCATCTTTTAATTTTATTTAATAAAAAATTAATTTTAAATGCCTTAATAATAATTAAAAAAATCGATTTTCTAAGGCTAAAAATTAATTTATTAAATGCTATGCGCCTTTATTAAATGCCAATTTAATTTAATTTTTTCCAAATATCCCAAAGTTAGCGAACTTGGCATCTAATGCGATTTGGAAGATGTTAACGCCCAAGCATGATAAAAAAGTGAATGCCAATAACTTCGCTTTGGTCCCTTGGAGAGGGACAGGAGCACTTTTTGGAAAATCGCTTTGGTCCCTTGGAGAGGGATAGGAGCACTTTTTCGTTTTTAGGCTAGGATTCTCAATTTTTTGAAGTCAAACCTTTGTTCACCATGCTTTAGAAGATCCTTACCATCTCATACAACTTTGCCTTAGCATAATCTCGGAGGGAATTAGTTGTTTTCATAAAAAGCGCTCTGGTCCTTTAGTGAGGGACGGGAGCACTTTTGAGTCCATTGCATGAATTCTTGATGAAAGATCCCTGATAGATCTTTGCTGTTAACCTGTTGTAATTTTTTTTATTTTTAAATTTGTTTTCCTGTTTATTTAAGTTTTTCTTACAGAACTAAACAGAAGTGCAGAAAGGGTTGTTTGTTTTTGTGTTTTTGATTGTTTAATAGCATAGGAAGGAATAGATAACAGCAAATATGAAGCAATACTGAAATAAATGAGGTATACAGCAAAAGTCAGAATTATTGCAAATCGTACCAGGCAGATTTGTCTGAATTACAAAGCCAAACAATGAATCCAATGTATTTCCCAAGCTCTCATACAAATTCGAAGTCAAACTGGAAGATGAAGAATGTTCTCCAACCCCACATACACTGGAAGTGAATACAAGCAATACCCTATACACCACGTGGTGTATTTGCTGCAAATGGCATTCCTCCAGCTGCAATGAACCACGTCTCCACTGGAAAGATGGTAGGCTACGCTGAAACCCTACTGAGAATTGATGCCTCTGTCCTTAATCACCACGCACAATGCCTTATAAGTCCGGTGCCAAAGATTGCTGAGGGCTACGTCCCAGCCAATCCTAATCCTGGGGTTTGCGTCCCAGTCTAGAAATCGCTCTCCAGAGCAAATTCATACAAGTTGTCAAACATGCCAAAAGATGATCATAGAATGAAGCTCCTATCCCCTTATAACCCCTCTCAATTGCAAATCGAACCCTAATTGTCTCCAAGTGGCGTGGTCTAGAGGAAATGTTATAATTTCTTATTTTAAAGTGGTCATGTTACTAGAAAATGACCTTTTTCCTCATAGACAGAAATCCGCTCACTGAATTGCCCTGAGACCAAAGAGAAAGATTTAAAGAATTTCAAGATCTTTCCAACGAGCTATCACACAATAGGATGCGCATCCAGATGTGGCCAAAAATCCCCTTATTACTCCAAAATGGCTAACAACTTAGCCTTATTTAATTATTAAATGCTAACTTAGGAAATATTAAAAATATAACCCAAATAGCCACAAAATGCCCAACTGACATTACAAACCCTAAAATCATCCTGTCACCTGTCTGTGACTGAAGTCGGAAATCAAGGATTCACTGGTAGTCTCATCCCTAAAATCTAGGGATGCTCCTAAAATTTAGGAAACAAGCCCAATCTCTCTGAAACTGAACCCAAAGAGGCATCTCATGGAGACCCAACCTTGGGCATGATCAAACCTCCTAAAAAGTAGGAACTGCCTCCTAAAAACAAGGAATGTCTCCCAACAGATCAATAACTGCTAGAACACCAAGTCTCCAACACTGAATAACCATACCGGGTCTCTGTCCAACCCTGTCAGCCTACAAGACCCCATAATAAGCTGACTCACATGTCTCTGCTAGACTGAGCTAGAGTGGGGACATGACACTTGATCACATTAATCTTCAATTTACCCTCAAGGCGTAGAATATCACATTTCACTCCATCTTGAGCCTTGGTAATAAAAATATCATTTCAAAATGCAAGGTAAATGGTCATACTTTGAAATTGCGCCCTGGTCCCTTGGTGAGGGACGGGAGCACTTTTGCCAGTTGTCGTCAAAATTTGCAACTCTCGCATGTCAATTCCACTTCAAGGCATTTTAAACACTTTCTCAAACTTGCGCCTTGGCCTCAATTTGTCCAAAATTGGTGAGAAAGGCTAGATAACATGTTTTTCGCTCTAGTCCCTTGGAGAGGGACGGGAGCACTTTTGAAAATCGCTCTGGTCCTTCAGTGAGGACAGGAGCACTTTTGCAATTCCAAGCCAATTTGTCCTTTGCTAGTCTTCCAAATTATCTTCAATGGATGAATCTTGCCTTCTTTCATTCATTTCAATCACGAAACTTGCCTTACCTTTGCAAGAAATTTGCATTTTTAGAAAATCGCTCTAGTCCCTTGGAGAGGGACGGGAGCACTTTTTGAAAATCACTCTGGTCCCTTGGAGAGGGACGGGAGCACTTTTTACATCTTCGCATACTTCTTTGTTCTTTAAACCTCTCAATTGCGTCTAAGGCATAAAACATGATTCGTCCTTCCCATCTAAGTCAAGTTTTGCCATAAAATATCAAACAAAGAGGAGAAACTTGAAAAAGTACCATGGTCCTTCAGTGAGGGACAGGAGCACTTTTTGTCATTTAGGTTGATTTACTCCTTTGTGATCTGCTTAAATTATATTCAATGGACAAAACATGCTTCCCTTAACCTCTTCAAACCATAAAATCACTTTAATCTTGTAAAGGCAGTGCAAATTTGAAATTCAAGCTCCAGTCCTTCGGAGAGGGACGGGAGCACTTTTTGCCTTCTAAGCCAAATTGTCTCACTTTCAACCTCGAAATTCCTTTGCTAGAGAAGATTTCACCTTACTTCATGCTATAAATAGAAGTTAACGTCCAATAAAGGTCTAAAATTGTGCATATAAAGAAAAGTGCTCTGGACCTTCAGTGAGGGACAGGAGCACTTTTGACCTTCTAGGCAAAAACTTCATCATTTCATTGTTTTCAATCAAGTCTGGATACTTTATCATGTTCATTTCGTCCTTCACCATGCCTTTGATGTCTCAATTTAACCAAACAAGGCCAAGAATGGCTCAAATAAGTCTTTTCGCCCTGGTCCCTCAGTGAGGGACGGGAGCACTTCGCCTTGGTCCCTTGGAGAGGGACAGGAGCACTTTTTCCTTTAACCTTCAGAATTCACCATTTTTGTGCTTTCAAAATCTTCAAAAGTATCAAGTCATGTCCAATTATCATTCCAAAAGACCCTGCACAAAACAAAATAGAAAAGTCAATGACAAATATGCATAAAATAACATTTGTGCTCTGGTCCCTTGGTGAGGGACAGGAGCACTTTGTCCTTTCTGGCTAAAATATTCAAAATTTAGGTCTCCAATCATTTCACAAGGCAGAGTTAGGTCATCCACAAGGCCAGGAATCAGTTAATTTCAGGCATCATCTTGTCTCCAAAATTTGATCAAAATTTACCTAGGCAAAAACACAATTTCCCCCTTCAAAATGCCAACACTTAGATAAAATTTGGATTTTCCCCAAAAAACCCTGACTAGACCTAACCTGAGACATATCTGACTTCCTGACAAGCTTATCTTACTTCAATAATCAACCTTCGGAAGGACGCTTAATAACTTTCAAAATTTGACTAGACTCGGCTTGAAAAATATCCAAAAGAAACCCCTAAGGCTTAGCCCTAGCCCAGACAAACAACTCACTCACTCAAAACCCTAAAAGCAGAGAGAAGAACAGGCAAAAACAAAAGCAAAAAGAGGGGGTCCCCATTTTAATGGGGCGATGTGTGAAATGGTCACAACACAGTTTTAAAACTCGTGGACTTGCCACAGACTCGCCACAGACTCGCGAGTCCATGGGAGCCACGAGTCCATCTGAAAAACGCGCGAGTCTTTTGCCAGGACTCGCGCAAGTCTTTTGCATGGACTCGCGAGTCTTTCAGATGGACTCACGCGACCCAGAAAAAAAGTCATGCAAGCTTTAAAATTGAGTTTAACATGTGAAAAAATTTGGTCTCTCCGTCAAGATTCATATATGGAATATAACATTTAAGTATAAGAATGTTTGAGAGTGGTTTCGGACCTCGAGGAGTTATAATACAAAATCTAGTTTTTCGAGGATTCTTCAATTTTCCAGACTTAGTCAAATTTCAGGATCCTTCGGTCATGCCCCTTGACCCCAACTTGGGGGCCCTGCCCCCAAACCCCCGTCAAAAAATATAGGGGGAAATTGCGCCAATGGAAGTAGGGAAAATTTAACCTCCGAGTCTGATTAGGCTCCATATAAAAGCATAATTAGCATTGAAGAAATCTTGGTATTATACATTTTAGAGTTGAAAGTATTCAATGAGCCTCCTTGGGGAAGAAGCAGAAGCTACATTACAACAAATTGGCATAATGACAAAAAGGGCTAAAAGGCCATATTCCCAAGAACACCATTCGCTAGTATATAAAAAAACATGGATAATTGTAAGGGATAGAAGGTGCAAAGTTGCAGCAGTAATCTCTTCCATGATGTCTATTAGCATGTTTACAAAGAGTCCAGGGATCATTCAACCAAGTGTCAGGTCAAGTCATATAAATCACAACCATAAGAATTCATAAACAAAGCAGTCTATTCATCGAAAAGGAGCCTCAGGCATAACAATTCATGTGATTGCATGTTGAGATTCAACAAACTGTAAGATCAAGTCACAGTAATCAACGAATTAAATATATCCTTAAGGAAACATAAATAAAGCAATCTATCATTGGTAAGAATCCATCAAGAAAGTCAAGCCATGTGTTTGTATGTTGGGATGAAGAGCCCTGCATAATGAGCATGGACTCATCTAGTGCACATAGCTTATGGCAGCCTCCAAAAATCATACTATGATTGAAAGAGTTATTTGTCATCATTCATTAAGGTGTTGCAATAATAGCTTCAAATTCAACGCTTACTAAAAAATATAGAGAAAATCTGCTACAATCCAATTTGTTTGTTTCCCTGCAACATTTGTAACTAAATAAATCAAATTTTCCAGTAAAATGAAATTGTTCTTGCATTACCAATCACAACCAAAAAGTAAATCACCATAAGGCATCACAAAGTACTCTAGATGTTGACTTTGGATCCATGGACATCTTTCATGAAAATTACTGTAGAGGTGATGAAAATGGAAGAGAAGATTTGGTGTAATATTTTCCATTACCGCTTCCATCCTTCTTATGTCGTAACGTGCATATTGTGCAACCAAAAACACAGCTGTTACCAAATCACAACAAATCAATATTTTAGTAAAATATCCGATAAACACTAATACAGCACATTAACAGCAGCAATCCATTCTTTTACCCCGTACAAAACTCTCTAATGTATGGTAAATTATAAAGCATTCAAGTAGACAAAGGAATAACAGCGATGTCCCCTTCAAATATATAGGGGGAAATTATTTCTCAACTATTAAAATAATAGGTTGTCGGCATTTAAAAGAAGAGAATTCATGTTTTCAAAAGGCAACAGCAAAGAGAATTACCCAGTGAAGGAAGGCATGCAAAGAAAAATTGCACCAGGTGGAAATCAAACCTGGATAAGAAATTGCATTAGATTTCCCTCCAAAATGTGTAATATATGTCCAATTTCAGGATAAAAGATACATTTTTAAATAAGGCATTTGATTTACAATAGCTGCATGTCTGACAAATAACACGAATTAAGAATGATATAATCTAGGGAAAAATCTTTCAATTTTGAAAGCAGATCTCTAGACAGGCACATTGCTTCCAGCTGCTTATCTTAATTTGTGCAGTTATATATGAGGATGTGGATATAGTATCCAATACCCCAGATTTTTAGAAAACCATGGGTATGATATGTCAAGATATAATGAGCTAAATGTATGCACACAGCCACCACATGCAAAATAAAACACTAGAAATTCAATTGCTGCTTATCTAAGTTGCCGGTTCAGGTTCGATGAACCGGCACGGCAAAATTTTGAAAAGGGGTTTGGGTTCATTTGGGTACGTTAGTACAAAAACATATATATATATATATATATATATATATAGCCTATAAGCATGAATTAAGATTAGCATGTCACATAGCATCATATAAACAACAAAACCAACATAAACTTGTAATCATAGCATCATGATCATACAATAACAGCATCATATACATCAAGTTTAATATCAAAATGATAAATTATTCAAGTATCATTGTTTCAACTTTCAACAATTTAAAGTTTGATCATCAAATGGATTCTCTAATTCATCATCCTCATTATCCTCCTCCTCATCATTGACACTGACATTAGATGAACCAATGCCAATGCCCCTTACACTTGCACTTGCACTGTAAGTTTGCTCGCTATCTGAGTCATCAAATGCAACAAGCTGAGAAGTGAAAGCATCCGAATCAATATGCTATGGCTCTATATCCCACATCTTCGTTTCCCCTTGCTTGTAGTCATGTTGCTTGTGTGAAATAAGCCAAGTTCACGTTTTAAAACTCACTTTTAGGGTTATATTTTAATTTTTTATGTGCTGGATTTCAAAAAAAAAAAAAAAAAATTGCAAAAAAAACACCATTTTTGGGCCGTCAGACCCCTGGGTTTGACCTAGGTCCTCTTGGGTTCGACCTGATCCTAACCAGGCCTGTGAATCACAGACCCTGTCCAGACCACAAGCGGACCAGACCAGAACCCCAGATCAGGACCAGACCGGACCAGTACCAGGGGTCTAGTGGGGCAAACCCTGCAACTTAGCTGCTTATCAATTTCAAAATATTGCTGAAAAGAGAATTCCAATAGTATTTGTCTCTTTCTATAGCATGTGACTTTTTAACTCTTTTGTGTATTTATTTTTTAATTTGCATCCCACTCTGAACTCTTGCTGTAATTCAGATGAGGAGAAATTTATCACTGCATGAGATGGACTTCATTCTAAATGGAATACTCATTTTCCAAACGATACCTATTGTTAGAGTCATAGAAATCTTATTCTTAATGTCTTCATTTAGAACAAGTAAACATCACAATCTGGAGTTCTTCTGTTAAACATGTTCTGTCATGATGTTCCATCCCCCATTTCCACATGCTTGTCCTGATTACCATCACATGAAGAAAATTGCTATTTTCATTTCTTATTGAATGTGATAATCCTTCAAAGGTTGCAACTGAGGTTAAACAAGACATAAAAAAAGGATTCAAAAATCGCATCGCCATAATAAGAATCTTCTTTATCAGAAATGACAATTAATGCAATGTACAATCCACAACAGAACACAGGAACAGGAACGAAATTTTCAAGTTTGATTCTCAAATTCATGTAAAGCTGTGTTCATTTTGAAAAGTTTCCAAGGTGGATCTAGCCTTAAAAATGTAAAGTCAAATAACCTTCTCTATTGGATGAGCTCGAACCTAAAATAGAGGTGGCTAGACTCTTCCAATGTATTCCTGGAAGCTTTTGTAAATTGAACACATTTTAATTTTTGTCTACCATATTCTCTTGATAATATGTAATGTCCCCTTTTGGGAATTACTTTATATTTTACCCTAGAATCACAAGTCCAATAAAAATAAGAAATGCAATATAGCTACAGATATAACTTTACCCAAAAAGATTTAAGCAAGATAGATTTTTGGTTGAGATCTTGAAATCATGTTGGCAATCATCGAAAAATATAATTCGTAGAATTAATCATTTCTGCTAGGATTAAAGAATTAGATAACACATGTTCATAACCATCTTAATTTAAATAAATCAAGCAATATCTATAATTCATTATTGGGGTTCAACCATAACAGGGCTTGGATGAGGAGACATGATAAGGTGCCCGAGGCAATCCTCACACTAAGCCCAAGAGTGGATATACCATCCCTCTTGGCCCCATGTGGCATTGGGCCATCCATCCTCATGAGGTGGTGTTTTTAGTGGGGAAGCTTGTATCTGCCCTCCCTACTCGTGCCAACTTATTCACCCTCCTACGATTGAAACCACTTTGAATCCATTCCAACAATCAACCATTGTAGAGGTTGGAGGGGAAACCACAATAGGATGCCTGGAGTATCCTTCACATCTAAGCCCAAGGGCAGGATACACCTTGCCCCCCTTGGCCTCATGTGGCAGGCCACCATCCATCCACGGTTCCACCATGAGGTAGTGTACTTAGAAGAGGACCTCATATCAGTTTCTCCCTCCTTGTATTCCCTCACTAACCTTGTCATGATTGATTACAGCAATTTGATGAATAGACTAGGAATCTAGAAATTCCATATTATTGCTTATATCCAATATATGTAATGTTATGTATCAAATATACTATTTGTTGCGTACATATAATTGCCTATACTAATATGTGAGAAATTATGCATTAAAACGTTATCATGCTGCATACCACCAACATGAATGATATTGATATTATCTGCTAAATATAGCAAACCTTTGATCTGATCGATTATATGCCTCATTGCTGTTGTCTTTTTGCTTGGATTGATCGCTTGATATGATTGTCTGATTGATTTGATCTGCTTCTAGATCTGTTCTTCTTCAAATAATATTCATTGTATTACTTGCTTCACTGCTCATAAAACATCTCTAGATCTGATCATAAAACCTTCATAAATCTGCTCATATTCTATCCTATTCTATGTCCTTAAAATCTTCCTGTGTTTGGATGATATAACTGCTTGTTCACCATACTTACTTCTTTCCACATTGTTTCTCTTTATTCATGCTCATACCTCAAGTCTGTTTATAAATTAGTATAGATCTGCTTGTAAAGCTTCCTTACATCTGCTTTCTCATCCAATAATATTCATTGCAAGGCTTGCCCTTCCAGTCACCATTTTATCTCCTTTTATACCATACCCAAAAGGTATAATTTCTCCAAGGAGGGACGACTTGTCCTAAAGAGATGTGACTCATTAAAGGAGATTGACCTCTTCAATTAATAAAATATATTTTAGTCCTCTCTAAAGAGGTAGCCGCATAGGGAGGGGCAACCTTTACAAACGAAGGCATCTCATTGATGATGGAGCCACATATGAAGTGGGACGACTTGTTCCTATTTAGAGCACACCAAAAGGTGGTGATTGCTTGAAGGGGTCAGCCCTTGAAACAATAATAATATTTTAATCTCAGCCTTCTTAATTTACATTTATTTCTGATTTAGACAATAGTGAATAATCTCAGCGCTGCCATAATGAAGCTGGCCATCTTTGTTTATTGGAAAAAAACAATAAGTGTGTTGTCGGGAAATATGTATATCTTATGTTTTGGGAGTAATGTTATTTGTTAGTAGTTAGTTGGCTGACAGGTAGGTAGTTGGAGTCGCGACGGTTGTGTCGCACCCCTTCGGCTGTTATATATTGTACTACCTGCGGGTATTGAAGGATGTGATGTTTACGACAAATAATACTATGGACATTGGGTGCATTCTGAGTCATTAATGGAAAGCTTATTCTCGTATTTATCTTGTACTTGCATTGTTCATTTCTGCATTACTTCGGTACTCTTTCTATTTACCCAGTGAGGCAAACATTTGGCGCCATTGCCCGTTTCAAACCTGGGAATGGGAGTAACCCGTATGGCACGACGATAATGGGCCAACCCCTGGATGAAGGGACAAGCACCCCTGAAGGAGAAGAGCAGGAAGAATTGTTCAACTGAGAGAGAACACTAACAGTGGACTTCCGATGCATCCTTCACGCAGCAATTGAAACCCACACACGAAGGGAAGCCACGCAAGAAGACGTGCCCGAAAGTGTTGTGTGGTCTGCCCTATCAGTGAGCCCTGCAGTGAACCAGTTGATGACCAACCTTCCCAATTGTTGGCTCAAGCGTTTCTTGCTCTCCAGAACCGCTGAGAGGAAACCTATTGCGAAAACTGCCGTCCACAGATCTTGCAGCAGTACAAGGAGAGGGGTCGATGAGAGGAAGAGGAGCGTGATGAAACCCAACGAAGGACAAACAATCCCTAAACTCCGAATGGAGAAATAAAGAAGAACACTATCATAGTCATAGGAAATATGTTCACATACATTGTATACAAGAGAATCAATTAATAAGAAGGTGTTCTTGTTTTAAATGTGATATTTTGTTTCATCAGGCGGAATTAGAATTGATGCCCAATCTATTAAATAAGGACAAAAGTAAAAAGGAATATGTGGAAGCGGTTGAAGCAGCCCAGCGAGAATTGATTGTTGAACAACAGGACGAACGTAGGAGATGGTTAAAGGGAATCGCAGAGGAATTGAGCGGAAGGAACCACAAAAATGGCGAGGGCCAAGTCTCGAATTTAATTGAAACCACACGGAAGCAACTGGGGGACCTTTCCCTTGCATCGGAAGAAATTGGTGACGGGAGTACAGTAGAACCGTACACACCATTCAAACAAGAGGACGAGACCAGGAAGGAGGAGGAGACCGAAACCGAGACCAGAGAAGTAGGAGATACTGGTGCAGTCGAAGGTGTCGGGAGGACACAGGGGCACGGTAGCAGAAGCAATCTGTTTGAGTCGCGCTCAGCCATCTCTGGTAGTCAAGGCAGTCTGGTGGGACCTAGCGGACCAATTTCTGGAGTACCTGGCGGTAGTGGACCTGGAGGGCCGATCTCGGGAGGTACGAACCTTAAAGGTTTCGGAGGGCAAGGCGGTGGTAGTGGACTTGGAGGGCCAATCCCGGGAGGTACGAACCTTGGAGGTTCCAGAGGGCAAGGTGCGTAGAAGGTAAGAAGCGCGATGGCGGGCAAACAGAAGTTGCCCAAATTCAACGGAGATAGCAATGATGACCCCGTACGGCACTGCCATACATGTGAGACAATATGGTCAACCAACGAGGTGGTTGACAAAGCGGACTGGGTGGTGCAGTTCCTTGCCACCCTGTAATGTCCCCTACTTGGTTCAAGACAGTTTTAACCGTAATTAATTGATTTCCAATATATTTATAACTTAACTAAATCGATTAAGAGACAAAACTATCTTAACATGAATCCAACCTAGGATGTTCTACATTTTCTTTAGTCCATCAAGTACTAGCTATCTCACCATACTAAGCAATTAATCCTATTTTTGATTTATAAATCATTTACGCATTTATTAATTTTTAATTAATAAACACTTATTATTATCAATCAATTAATAAATACTTTGTTTTGGTGATTTAATAATTATTTATTAATTCACTAATTAATAATTACTTTTTATTATATTAATATTAACTATAATTATTATATTAATATTTATTATTATCAATATCTATATTTAGGATCCTTATATTATTCCTTATACTGAATTGAATATATATAAATAAAGAAATGAATTAAATTATATAATTAATTATTTATGTATCTACTAATTACTTATTATATAAGTTATTAATATACTGCTGCTTAAATCAGGAATCATCACCATATTCAGTGGTTGTAAAGGCAGATAGATCTGACACACGTCAGATCTGGTCTGCCACTGTATGTGTAACTAAGTTTGGCTGTCATCATATTGCAGTCTATACTGATATTACTATTTTATTATTATTATTATTATTATATTCTGCAGAAGAACATTATCGAACTTCATATATATATAAGCATACATATTAAACAAATTCCCATGCGCACCAGCAAGAATAAAGATGTTAATTAATATCAGTTCAGATCTGATCTGGACAATCCTTATGTTCAATCGATCTAACCCATAGTCGATTTCCTCCACGTAGGTCTGCATAGTATATCCCTATAATCCCATCTAAGCCAACCTTCCATTCATGGTTTAACAGTTTATCATGTTTGACCAGATATTAATTAAATGACACCATTATTTGTATTACCATTCATTGATTATTTATTCTGATGTTCATTATGTTATTTGACACCATTGCTCATTTAACAGATTGTATTAGGTATATACTATATACCCATAGTATTGTCATCTTATTGAATTATTGACAGTTCTGGATTACATTGCAGTTATACGTGTTTTATGCTTGCTGTACCAGTTATACAGAATGCGAATTCATTATAGTTATATACGAAATTATGACGTGTTTTATTTCCTTATTATTAAATAAATACCATCCAATTTGCACTAGGTATTTCAGAAGGTTATTAACAGATTAATAGTTTGATGAATTTTGTATATAATCAGAATATTACTTGACTGTTTATTATCACTTATATTGGATATGGTGTTCTATTGTTATGTCACTATAACTCTATTCTTTAGAGTTGACGAAACATACCTGGTGGAGTCCTTTCTGAATTCCCTTTGATTGCTTTACACCCCTATTGTGTTCAATAGAGTGCGGACGTGGACTGAGGCAACTTGCGTGGTGTGCTCCGTATTTTCTCTTCCTTTTTCTTTATCCCCCTATATCCCTTTTGACTCCCACGCAAGCTTACCTTTTATGGTGAGTGAAAGGCGCGAACAATGGGAGAGTCGTGATTTATTCTTGAGTCACGTCCTCCCATCTTAATATATAAGGGATTCACTTTAATTAATCTTTTCATTTGGTTTAATACACACTCAGCCCAAATGAATATTTAATTATTAACACTTTCTTTAATTATTCACACATTCTTTAATTATTAGTTTAATTAATTCAATGAATCTTTAATTATTAAATAAATGGATGATGAATTAGTACCAAATAAGTGTATTAATTATATTTAATTTTTATTTGTATTCTTTTGTATCTTAATTTTATGATTATTTATTATTAAATTATTTTTCAATTAATTACATAATAAATGATAATTTATTATTATGATGAAGAATCACAAAATCTATTATTAATTACATCACCCGGATGTGGGGTTATGACAACCCTCTCACTTTAGAGGAAAATCGTGAAGTCTCATAAATGAGACGATTTTCCATTATTATTAAATGTTAATTAATAAATGTTTTAATTATCATATTTATTTAATTACAATAATCCAATGTCCAAAGAGGGGTTATGACACAACCTGAGAGGGGTAGCCATTGATTGGTACTCTGATGTGGATAAAGTAAAGGTGGGAACATGGGATGAACTACAGAAAGCTTTCGAGACGGAGTTTCGACTCCTTCGAGATGATAATGAGATTGTGGCGAAGATATTAAGCACAAAGCAGGGAAAGTAGGAGACAGTCAGAACATACAGCCGACGGTTAAAGGAGTTACTAGGGAAGATGGAGAACCAACCGGCTGATGGACTAAAGAAGAGATGGTTCGTGGAAGGGTTGCGGTCATCCCTGCGGAAAAAGATGAAAATTGTACCGCCCACCTCATACGATGACGCATACAACCACGCGATGGATTTGGAAAGTGAGGGCAAAACATCACGGAAGAAAAAGGACAAGTCCTCTCAGAAGAGGAGTCCTCAGGAGAAAACAGCAGTGATGAATCATCAAGTAAGAAGGTGCAAGCTCTTCAAAAGGATATGCACCGTATGATGAAGGAATTTAAAAACATGAAAGGAAGCACGAGTAAAAATGAAGACATGTGGGGCACGGAATGTAAGGAAGAAGGTAACACAAAAGGCACCTGCCCGAAGAAGGCATTATGCGAAATTTGTCAAATGTTGGGACACGCCGTCAAAGAGTGTCCCTACAACATGAAAACAAAAGGGAACCAAGTATTCTTCACGCAAAAGCAACCCTCACTGTCCACAGCAATGGGCTCCACCCAGCCGCAAGCCGATGCCACTGCATCATCCGGTGGTTATAGAGGTAACCGAAGAGGAGGGAGAGGCAAGAACAACAACAACAATCGGAGCAAAATGCAGTATGACGCTAAGGGGCAGCCAATAATTCAATGTCAGACCTGCAACCAATGGGGGCACTTCGCTCGAGAGTGCCAGAATACTGAAACCCCCCAGAGCCTGTGTAGATGGTGTGGTCCTGGTGATCACAATGACACAAAATGTCCTAAGCCGGGGGTGAATCTGCTCAATATTGAGAAGACAGGCAAAGACAAAGAAGTATTGGCGATCACTCGCACGCAGGCGAAGAAGGCAACGTATCCCGAACCCCGCACAGAGAAGGAGAGACTACGGGAGGCGAAGGCCGACATTGAACGGGAGATGGCAGCGGAAGGATGGAAGAACACGGAGATGATGAGTCCCTCAACCCACCTGAAAGCGGAAAAGAATATCATTGGGCAACTTGCAGATGGAGGTGTCGATAAAGGTAAAAGACCTTCTAGACTCCATGCCACATTTGAGGATTGCCATCCTCAGCAATGTGCAAAGCACCGCACATGCACCTTCGAGTGCACCGCAGGTGGAGGTTCCCGTCAGCCCTTCGACTGACCCGATGTTACTAGCCTTGAACAGTGGTAGACACCCAATTGTGGTAGAAATGGGCATCCTTTGGACCATTCTGAAGGACACCATTGTGGACGGGGGTGCTGAGGTGAATGTACTACCAAAAGAGACATGGAAGAGGCTGGGGAATCCCACCCTGTGGCCATCCACATTTAATCTGGTGGGAGCCGACCAACACGACATCAAGCCACTCGGCATATTGATGGCCCAGCAAGTGACAATTGGTACGCAGCCCTTCCTATTAGATTTTGTAGTTATTCCCCTGAAAAAGAAAGGCTATGACGCCATCCTGGGGAGAGTGTGGTTGATCACCGCGAAGGTGAACCATAACTGGAAGAAAAATACACTCTCCATGGAGAAGGGAGGGCGGAAATATATCATTGACCTACGGACCCAAGATGTTAGCGAAGAGCTCGCCTCTTCCGACTTGGACTCAAAGGGCTCTAATAAATGGGAATGGGGTTCCGACGAAAGCAAAGGCAAGAACACGATGGAGCCAAACAGTGAAGAGGTACTCGAATTGGAGGAATGTTTTGAAGACAAGGTGTGCTCACTCAACGGGCTCTTCCATTGGCAAATGGAGGATTACGAACTTTCTCAATGCAACATGTTGCAAATAGAGGAGCCCGCCGATAAGGAGGTCTTCCCTCCCGAATATAGAGAATATAAGGAGGGGGACGCCCGAGTGGACGAGGCACCCGCACATCAGTTCGAGAAAGACAAGCCAATTCAATTTGAAGAGTCCAAGCTGAAGGCAACAAATTTGGGAAAGGAGGAGGACCCACATAATATATTAGTCGGGGATGACTGGGATCCCGTGCTGAAGGCAACGGCCTTCAAAATATTTCTGGAGTTTAAAGATGTCTTCGCATGGACATATAAAGACCTGAAGGGGGTACCTCCCGAACTGTGCGTGCACCGCATCCTGTTGGTACCCGGAGCCCAGCCTATACGAAAAAGACCGTACCGGATGAACCGCAACTATGCAGCGCAGGTGAACGAAGAGATAGAAAAAATGCTAGAGGCCGGTATCATTTTCAAAGTACAGACAAGTGAATGGGTGTCGCCCATAGTCATTTCATTAAAGGAGGCTAACCAAATAAGGATTTGTGTGGACTTCCGGTGTCTCAATGCAGTTACGATTAAAGACCCCTTCCCAATCCCGTTTACGGACAACATACTGGAGGAGGTGGCCGGCCATGAGATGTAGTCGTTTATGGATGGATTCTCCGGATATAACCAGATCTCAATCGCCAAGGAAGATAAACTGAAGACCACCTTCGTGGTCAAAGATGGTGTCTATGCATACAACCGGATGCCATTCGGCCTATGCAATGCACCTGCAACATTCCAGCGAATTATACTACACATATTTGACAAGATGTCGGTAAGGAATTTTAAAGCCTTTCTCGACGACTGGTTCATCTATAGCGGGCAAGATACGCATTTGGTAGCCCTCAGAGAGTGCATGGAGAGATGTCGAAGGGCAAGGCTAGCCCTTAATCCAAAAAAATGTCAATTTATGGTGCCACAAGACAAATTGCTTGGGCACATTGTATGCAAAGCAGTTCTGAAGACGGACCCAAACAAAATACGGGTGATCGTGGAGATGGAGCCTCCTACGGATGTCACTGGGGTAAAGTCCTTCCTAGGCCATATCGGCTACTATAGGAGGTTCATAAAAAACTTTGCACAAATATCCCACCCCTTGGACAAGCTTACTCGCAAGGGTGAGCCATACACCTGGGGGGGCCCGAAGAGTGAAGCATTTGAGGAATTGAAGACGAGGCTGGTAGCTGCCCCCATCCTCGCTTACCCCAACTGGGACAGGGAGTTCCATGTCCATGTGGACGCTTCAAACTTTGCGATCGGTGCCACACTGGCCCAAGTGGGAGATCACGGGTTGGATCATCCCGTCTATTTTGCCAGTAGACTGTTATCCAAAGCGGAGAAAAATTATAGCGCAACAGAACGGGAGGCATTGGGGATGATCTATGCGGTGCAAAAATTCAGACACTACCTATTGGCGACACCGTTCACATTCTACGTAGACCATCAAGCCCTCATGTACTTGGTCAACAAGCCGATAATTCAAGGAAGGATTAGTCAATGGCTACTCTTGCTGCAAGAGTTTACGTTCACCATTATTGTGTGGCCTGGGAAAAGCCATGTGATAGCGGACCAATTATCACGCATAAAGTCAGGAGAACCACCGGAAGGGGTGAACGATGATTTTCCAAATGCCCACTTATTCCAAATTGCTGCATTGCCACCATGGTACACAACCATCGGGGAGTATCTTTCTACTTCAGTCTTCCCGTCAGGCATGCTACCAGGAGAACGAAGGAAACTGGTTTTACAAAGTCGAACATTCCAACTGATTAATGAACTGTTATATAAGATGGGGCCAAATCAGATACTCAAAAGATGTGTGATGGAGGAGGAGGTGCTAGGAGTTCTCCGAGAGGCGCACGAAGGGCCGGCAGGGGGACACATGGGACCAGACACTACTGCACGGAAGGTGCTACTCGCAGACTTGTGGTGGCCCATGCTATATAATGATGCCCGCGAATGGGTTGTTGGTTGCGACACGTGCCAAAGCACTGGGAAACCATTGAAGCGGGACTTTATGCCGCTCAACCCCTCGCACGCACAGGAATTATTTGAACGATGGGGGTTGGACTTTGTCAGACCACTCAAAGTCAGCCGTGCTAGGCGGTGCAGATACATCGTGGCAGCCACGGAATATTTGACTAAGTGGGTGGAAGCACAGGCCCTACCCGATAACTTGGTGATGAGTACGGCCAGATTTATTTATGAGCAAATCATTACTCGTTATGGTATCCCCATGCAACTGACGAGTGACCGAGGTGGCCATTTTGTCAACCATGTTATTAAGTTGCTCAAGACAAAATTTAAGATCTTCCATTCTCTGTCAAGTCCTTACTACCCTCGAGCCAACGGGTAGGCGGAGGCCATGAACAAGATCCTTGTAGGAGTCATTTATAAGTCATGCGGGGTCAAAGGGGAAGATCGGGAAGAGAAGTTACCCTCTGTGTTGTGGGCTTACCGCACGATGTACAAAGTGACTACGGGACAAACGCCTTTCCAACTTATGTATGGGTAGGAAGCAGTGGTGCCCGCCGAATTCATGGTACCGAGTCTTCGTATTGCAATAGAAAATAGACTCGGCGATATGGAGAGCCTGAGGGAGCAACTTTATGCTCTGAATAAACTTGATGAGAAGCGGATGATGGCTCAGTGGGCAACCGAGACAACGTAGCAGAGGAGGAAGTTGTGGCACGATAAGCATCTAAAGCGAATGAAGTTCACCCCAGGACAACTCATGTTGAATATAATGGGCGAAATGAAATTAAACCTGGAAAATTTAAAGTGAGGTGGCTAGGACCTTACAAAGTTCGCGAAGTCGCAGCAAATGGATCGGTTCGACTGGGGACATTGGACGGCCGCCAAGTGACTGAAGCCGTGAACGGGTCCAAATTGAAGGTTTACCATGAACAGAGGGACCCTGGACCCTCCAATCAAGTTGTTTGGAGATTTTTTTTTAAAAATCGTACGAACCGTATGACACCAAAAACTATAAAAAAAAAAAAACCACGGTGGAATCACCGTACAATGGGACCACCTACAGTGGCAACACTGAATGGTGGGACCACCAACGGTGAAACCACCATGCGGTGGCAACACCGACGGTGGACCACCGTGCGGTGGATACCGCCGCCGCAAAGCATAAAGGCGCCGCGGGTTATAAACTCACCGCACAAACACGCAGCCCGCATAAAAACGCAACCCCAGCCCAACCCACCACACACGCACTCCGCCCAACAACGCAGCGCCCACACAAGCACAAGGCAGGCACACGCAAAGCATACACAGCCATCCAGAAGGTAGTTAAGCTGGTTACGCAGGTGTTTCATGACCGTATGGCTATAACCAGAAATCAGTTACACGAGAAATTAATGGAGTTGGCTAGGAAACGGAGTTGAAAAAAGCAGTTGCAGGCTTCCTCTAGTGGCAGCCAGATGAATAAAAATACCAGGGTCCTGTCGTCAGGCGTGCGTGTTGCAAGCAACACAATGGATGCCAGCGCAAGTCAGAAGAAAAAGCAAAAAACACCACAACCTGCGGCAAGTGAAAATAATACATTGACTCCTCAGAATATCACCTTCGAGGGACTGAACAGGTCTGAATGCTGGAAATGGTGGCAGGACACACCTGACGATGATTTGGTGAAGCAGAACCTTCGTAAGGCAAGAGTGGAGTGGGCTATCCGAATGCCCATGTTTCCTATCCGAGAGTATGAGGGTGCCCTACAGTTCATGGTGGACACCTTTGACAGACACACACGGACGAGTACTTTTGAGTATCTCGGGAGGGATGTCGCCATATCCTTCAAAGCTATGGACTTTACCAGAGTGTTTGCCATCCCAAGCAAACAAGGTAGGAAAATCGAGTTGAAGGCTAAGAAGATGAACGTGAGGAGAAAGAATATTGGATTAAATTAGTATCCAAAAACTTGACGACAACGGAGCTGGACAGCGTGGCTAATGCCACGAAGGGACGAGGAATACGCAAGACCTTTGTTGCAGAGGGCCATTGGCGGTGCATAATGGATGTCATTAAGAGCAGGTTGACGGGATCTGGTAGGGCATCGGACATCGCCATCCCTCAAATTATGCTCATGAACGAGCTTATGAATGGCATTGTGTACGATTGGGTTGCGTTGCTAGCAGAGAGAATGTGTGAGTTCTTGACGATGCAACATCGCACGTTTTATATGCCCCATTACGCCATAGGACTGTTCTTGGAGGCCACGCGGGAAGCAGTGTCGGAGGCAGAGTTGGAGGTACACCCGCAGGGACCATTGGCAACAGGTGAGCCTCCTATCATGTATTGGAGACACCTTGACATTGGGCACTCTTCCGCGAAGCGAAAACGGATGGTAGATACGGCCTCGGGGGAACCTGATAGTGGGAAGGAGACTTCCAGTAGTACAGAGGATGAGGAGGATGATAGCAGCAGGGCAACGGAGGAGAGGGTCCTTTTTGCCCCACCCTTGCTACCGATGGGCACACCTGTGATGTCATCTGGAGTGGGAGGCACCTTTATTCCAACATTTGGGTAGAGCCGCACGCCAGTTGCACTTGGCCCCATCCAGCAGCAGGTAGCATCACCTCCGCAGGGTCGAGCACCACCTTCGGGACCGGCCCCAACCACGAAGGCACTTACCGAAGACATGGCGAAGTCGTGTACAGATGGGTCGCCGCATCGAGTAGTGGTGGATGAGGAGCAGGGACTGAGGGAGGTGGTTGATACGAAGCCTCAGGTGCAGTTGGATGTTGTTGGACCTGAGGCAGTGGTGACTGTTTCTGCCTCCTTGTTGGAGCCAATGGCTATGGCGACACACACTCCGGTCGTAGAGATGCAGAGAGTCCCGGGGATCCCAAGTACAAACCCGTCGGTAGTGGCTATAGAGAGCTGGCTGACTCAGCGATTTCAGATGACAGTGGTACCACCCATGGAAGCTGTTGCATTCTCACCTTGTCGAACAACTCCAGCTAAGGTAGTAGACTTGGACGATTCATCTAGTGAGGCGCATGTACCAACCGTTGGGAACGAGGCTAGAGAGGTCCTCTATGCCATCCAAGAGCCGAGGGATACCACACCTCTAGTGGCGGAGGAGGTACCTTCATACTAGCAGGATGCGGCAGTATTGGTTCCGACAGAGACTTTTGAGTTACCCCTTGGCTCTCTTACACAGATGCCACTTCCATCACGGTCACGGCCTTCAGAGCAGGAGGGGGAGGACATTGAGGCCTATTTAGTTGACATGGTGACAAGGGGTAGGCGAGTGGTGGCCACAGCCCAAATGCGAGCATTACAGCAGGTTGTGGTGGAGTTAGAGAGGGTCCTACAGTTTATGTGGGTGGGCTGCCCCACAACCTTTGCTACATGCTTTAAGTCTCCGGGATGGCCGACTACTCAGACAGATGAGATGCTGCAAGCTTAGATTGTGCGTGAGCCCATTGTGGAGAGTCGGGTGATGGTAGTCGTCCGAGAGATTGAGCAGGTCCACCGAGACGCCTACTATGCATTAAGGTGTACGCAGCATGAGTCTGCGGTCCGCGAGGCTGCTCGAGTCGAGTTGAAGAGGGATGTGGCCAGTCAACAGGCCTCATGGGCAGCAGAGAGGGCCCAGTTGTTGGCGCAGCTTGAGATGGCCCGAGCAGAGAAGGCTGAGGTGAAGACTCGCCTTTCGGCGGAGCAAAGTGTGAGGAGCCTCGTGCAGCGGGAGTTGGATGCAGTCACTGCCAATAGGAGCCTATTGCAGGCTCGATTGGTCTGTATGATGGAGATAGCGGATACGAAAGAGAAGGATTTACTGGAAGCCGTGCATATGGTGAAGACAGCTTTGGAGAAAGTGTTGGTTTATGGTGCAGAGCGTGATGTGACTGCACGTACTCAGCAGGTTTATGAGCTTCGCGCCCGCTTGGCGGCCCAGACACCGGCATCTCAGCCTTCTACTTCAAGGACGCTTCCTCAGCCCCCTCCTTAGTTTTGTCTTGGATGTATATTTTGTATGGGTTGCATTGTCTCCATTTTTTTTGTTAGTCGACGAAGACAACTTTTTTGGGGGGGATGATGATGTCGAGAAATATGTATATCTTATGTTTTGGGAGTAATGTTATTTGTTAGTAGTTAGTTAGCCAATGGGTAGGTAGTTGGAGTCGCGACGGTTGTGTCGCACCCCTTCGGCTGTTATATATTGTACTACCTGCAGATATTGAAAGATGTGATGTTTACGACAGATAATACTATGGACATTGGGTGCATTCTAAGTCATTAATGGAAAGCTTATTCTCGTATTTATCTTGTACTTGCATTGTTCATTTCTGCATTACTTTGGTACTCTTTCTGTTTACCCAATGAGGCAAACAAAGTGGCCTTTGGTGTTTTATATATATATATATATATATATATATATATATATATAATTAGTTCAAACAGGACGACCATAATACAGATCAGTCTGCTTTTATTCATCTTTACTTTGAGTCAGCTCCTTTTTGGGAATTCACTGATTAGGAATTATTAATATTTATCCTAGTCGGCCCTCCATGTTATTAATCCCTCAGTTTTCTATTAATAGTGGTCGCAATCTGGTTTAGGGGCACGATATTATATTTTGCTAACATTCACATAATTACAAGTACACATTTTATTCCTTGTAGATGTGAGTTTGACAGTAAGTTGAATAGAAAGAATCTTCCATCTACTAAATAAAGCTTTGTTGGCCAACTCCATAGTTCCACGGAGTTTCCTGAAGGGTGGACAAGGGGACAAGAGGACAGGTTTCAAGGACAAGGGGGCCTAAGTTTAGGGACGGCAAGGGGATGGTAGGGAGGCGGCACAAATACATATAGTACTTTAAAAAATAGTTATAAAAGATGTTACAAGGAATAAGTATAAGAACTGTAAATGAAACTTTGCTACACTATGTAAAGTTTACACTAATAAACATTATAAACATGAAAATGATTGCATTGAAATTTGAATATTAACAATGGTGGGCAGAGTTTTGGAACTTTGGGAGCAAACCAAGAATAAGTATAAGAATTACAAATGAAACTTTGGCATACTAAGTGAAGTTTAAACTAATAAACATAAAAGCATGACAATGATTGCATTAACAATAAGAATGATGGGTGGCGGTTTGGGGTCAAGGGGCAACACCCCGTGTGAGGGTCTGGGGGCAGAGCTCCTAATGAGGTTGAGGGGCAACACCCCATGCGGGGTCCAGGGGCAGCACCCTTGACGCAGTCCCTATCACGATACAGGGTGGGGTCGAGGGGTGGAACCCCCACCAAGAAGCACAAATAAGGCCTCCAAAACCTCACAAACCTTCATTACAAATGTCAGTTTCACAATTTTTTCACCAATTTTTGTTTAGGGTTGGAGTTTCTCACTACGGGCTAGGGGAGGCTCCAGGCATCCCCGAGATGGCCAAGGGCCTCCTGGAAGTCCCCAAGACATCCAGCCATCCCCGTCATCCCCAAAGTCTCAGCAACGTCCCGACGGCAGGGGCACACTCCCCCCGCATCCCTGAAACATCCCTATCTTGGAAACACAGGGATTTTAGGGCAGGTGGATGCATCCCCATGGTTCATTGGACAACTCTGAAACTCACTTTGGATGCACTTTCCCTGATCATTAATAATGTCACGGAGATTTCTTATGTCCATATAGCTACATTTAGCCATGCTTTCAGCTCCTAAACATTGCATTGGAAGCACCATTGAATTGGTATCTAAAGTTAATTCCAGTTCATTTTTCAGATTTTTAGATTCCCTTGACAATTATTGCTTCAAAAGTACCACTGCATGGCCTTACAGTAATCTGGCACTGTCATACTGTAGTTCATGCAGTCAATGGTTCCCTAATTCATGGTTATCAACTTAACCTTCTCCTTGATTTTGTTTAATCTGATGAATGGCTGCTCTGCTACAGTCTTCACAACAGGGTGACATGGCCCACTTAGAATCAATCACTCTTGTACCCCAACACATGTTGACAAACTCAAATGCAAAATAAATAGTGTAATTCGATTCCTCTTATTATCAAGTAAAACTTATGGTTACTGAAGCTTTGGGTCCAGTTTATACTTGGTCTAGATTCAGTGCTGATTTGCAACGAAATTTCATCAGGGCACATGCAGATGATTGTGAGTTTGTACCAGAAGAACCAAGACAAACCCAGACAGAACCAGCAGCATTTTTCATTTTGGTGTTTTTAAAGTTTTCCATCAGAATATCGTCGAACGGTTGAAGACATCTATGGTGATGGAGTCACTAAGAGATAGAAGCAGGAGAGAAAAGCGAAAAAAAGTGCCCTTTTTTTCTGGCCATTGGCACCATTACAGCTCCATGCTCATCACTGCATCTGTCCAATGAATAGATCAGCACCGGAAAATATCCATTCCATATGACAGGTGATTGGGAGGAAGAGGCGAATGAAGAGCTGGAGACCATCCAGAACAAGTAACAATTCACACTTATCTCTTCTTTCAGTGTGGTTGTAGTGTGGTCATCAACACTGTGTCCTGAAACAATAACAACAAATGGAATTCTTTCTCTGTCCCCATGGCACTCCACCCACTCACTCAATCATACAGTTATGGCATGCATTACAATTTTTTGGTGAATAGGGAAAGAACGGGAAATATTGACCTATCATGCCCCCACCTAGAGACTCAGATTGCAACATTTAAAAATTACTGCCTTTAAGCCTCAGCAAGGAAACACAACATTGATGATAGATTAAGGGCAGCGATTCCTCCAAAGGGCATATGTTTTACCAAACAAGGAAGCATCAATTGGTTTTGAAGAGCAGCGATTAGTATTAAGAATGGACGTTTCACTTATGAGAAGATGTATCCATTGTGAAGAGTTACTATTCTAATAAAAGCTGTGACTCTTCATCCCTTCATGGGAATATAAAAGGTGGATCTATTCATTGGGATAAGACATCAAAGAAAGCAAGTCTGCTTTTGAATTAAGACAGAAACAGCAGATAAAGAGATCAGCATAAAGAAATAAGTAAATAAAGTAAAGTAAAAGAATTTAAAAGATTAATAGAATATATCTATTATTCTAGCTTTAAATTAGAATAATTAATTACTGCATGTAGGTGTATAATATAAAAGATGTATATTGTGGTGCATGAATAAATAATTTAGGATGATTATATTATGTGAAATTTATAACTGTAAAATTGTAAACTAAATATAGTCTCCTTGAAATAGTCTATTTGGAATCCAAATGGAATGAATTGCAAATATGAAGGTATTTTCAGCCCTTTTGAGTCACGAGCGGTGAGAGAGTTGTTCTACCATGCAGCAAGCATGCCACCCCGAGTCGTAGGCTCATGGGCTGGGAGGCTAATGAGTGCTCCCAGGCTTGTTGAGGGAGGCAATCCTCATGCAACTTATCAGGCATGCCACTTCGACATGCAACACTCGCGCGTTAGGAGGCGAATGAGTGCTCCTAGGCTTGATCAAGGAGAGTGTGATATCTCCAAGGTGGCTTGAGGGATGGAGTCAGCTTATGACCCTGCCATATGCCGTGCGCCAAGGGGTGAATGAGTGCCCTTGGGCTTGGGGGATTCTCCAAGTACGCCAACCCGCAATGGATATCATGGGCCAAGGGGTGAATGAGTGCCCTTGGGCTTGGGGGATTCTCCAAGTACGCCAACCTGCAATGGATATCATGGGCCAAGGGGCGAATGAGTGCCCTTGGGCTAGAGGTTTCCCCTCAAGTATGCCAACCCACAATGGATGGACTAAGCCCTACCCATGCTCTATCAATACAAGGGAATCTCCCCTTGAGACTATAGTTTGCATACATTCCACACGAATTCCTAATATGACTATCAAAGGAAATTGCTTAATAATGAATTTGAATTTACTATACATATATATTGAATTATGTTCTTTAGACTTGAGTTGGAATTGTATTTTTTTTGGCAAAATCCCACGTGGAGCCCTAGGAGGAGGGGCATTACATGTCATGCCCCCAATCTAACAGTGACCCAGTTGCATGAAATGGTCTTACAATCAGAAAATCGTCTCATTTATGAGACTTGCGATTTTATTCTAAGGATGAAGGTCGACAAATAAGGACTTAAGCATTCGTAATATTATTCTTTTGAAAGCCATCAAGGAACAAAGCGATTTCCATGGATTGCTATACACACTGTGATCATTGACCAAGGCATATCTAATTATTATCAAAGACAACGATTTTATTACTATTCAATGTTGCAATCTCAATCTTAGTGAAGCGGCAATCTCTACGGGGGCTAAGACCGCAACCTCATTAGTTTACAACTGCAGGTCATTAGTGAAGAAACACAAGTTTAGGGAAATGGGTTTATTAAGTTATTAACATTCAACGGTTTAGTAAAAAGGCAGACACGCTATACTAAGGGTCACCACCCTTGGAAGGAAGCTGACCGATGGGAAAGACATAACCTTCCATCCCATTGAGGAGATATTTATATACAACACATCATCCATTCAAGGATCATCGAAGGAGCAGATCATATTATATTACTGGAAAACAATGTTGTAACAGCAAGTTGGTATGTTGTATCTCACTTATGAACTGAATGCTTATTTACAGTAGTGTTGTATTTGAATTCTATTAGGAATAAAGGGCAGATATATGGCCTAAAATATAAGCTGTTTCATTTATTCTTATATATACATATAACTAAATAATAACTAAATAATGCCAATAAGATTTATATTTGTTAATAATAGGGAAATCAGATTTATATGACAATTATGCTTAATTTTATTTATTTACATATACATTCATAATACATAAGAGATTAGCATATTAATGACCTAATCCTTAATCATTCTCTATTGCCCCTCATGAGAATAGGTTGGTTTTGTTAGGGAAAGGCAATATTAATATCTCACGAAGTGGGTGAGCCCCAAGAGATGGCATGGACGGGTGTTCCTGAAACCCTTAAGGGGACCAAAAGGTAGTATGGACAGGTGTTCCTAAAACCCTTGGGCCTATTTGTGGAGAATGGTTTTCTAGTGCCCTAACATAGTAATTCCCCATCCTCCATTAAGGTTGATGAGTAGGAAAGAAGCAAGGATTGGGAGCTTAAATATAGTAATTATCAAGGTTACCAGGAGACGGGGGTACTTGGAGACTTCGGAGACTAGTATCGGTACTAGTACGACTAATTTTCAAAAATAGGAGACTAGGGTACTTGGAGATGCCATTTTTTTTAAAGATAATTTAATAATTTCCAACAAATATCATGACAAAGAACTTTGAAAACAAGAACAGTGGTAAAATTGAACATAAATTTTAGAATTGAAATTAAAATTGCTTAAATTGCTGATACCATAGCCAATCTAAATTGTTTAGTGAAAGTAAGGTAATATAGATGTTGAGAATACGCAATATTGTCGGCTAAATAGTAAAGGCATCTAATAAGAGTCATTAAGTTTCCACAATCCATATGTTAAGATCAATGCTTCTGGATTCGATTGTGTGAATTTTTTTGCATCAACGTTTCGGATTACACTCTATGATCCATCATCAGGATGATAGAGAGCAATCAGAATAGAAAGATGGACAAGAAGCAGACCAGGTTGACTAAAAAGATAGGGAGGAGGCATGATGAACAAGGAGACATGGATGACATAAGATAAAATGATAAAAAATAAACAACAAAAACTAAAAAGAGACTCAAACAAGTCAAGAAAAAGAAGGAAAAGACTAATGATAAAACAAAGACAAAAGAAGTCAAAAAATTAAAATAAGATGACACAAATATATATATATATATGAAACAAAATTAGAGAAGAAATTCAAGCGACTCACAAAACAAGAAGTTGAAGGAAAAGACTTAAACCCAATGAAATAAGATACATAAATAAAACTAAATGTATGTATATATATTCTCATATATATACATACACACACATACACACACATACACACGCACACACACATATATATACATACACATACATGCATGTATGTATGTATGTATGTATGTATGAACAAATTAAAACTAAAAGAAAAATCCAAATAGAATAAATATAAACATAAATCAAAAACTAAGAAGAGAGTAAATGAAAATCAGACAAAAAGAGATTAAAAGGGAAAAATGAAAATAAATGAAAATAAAAAGGAAGAGCACATAAAAAGAGATAACCAAGAAAGGAAGGAAAAGGTAAAAAAAGAAGATAACCAAGAGAGCACCAAATCATGGTCAAGGGAAAAAAAAACGAGAGAGGGGAAGCAGAGGAATAAAAGGAGGGGGCAGGAAAGACAACAAAAAGGGGGGTAGGGAGGGGAGAGGAAGCAAGAGGGTCAAGAGGAGCACACGAAGGAGGAAGAGAGAAGCCAACGGGAGAGAGAAGCCAGAGGGAGAGGAACATCAAGAATAAAGGTGATGGCTGGATCTAAGGTTGGAGAGCAAGGGTTGCCAAGCCAAACTGAGACTCCACCCTTCATCGCAGTTGAGATTAGAAGCATGGGTATTGATCGCAATGGCCTCTTTGAGCTTGCGTTTGAAAAAATTATCTTCTTTGAACAAAATTTGGGTGCTTTCCAAACAGATATGGTGCTTCATAGCTGAGGCATGTTCAGCTAAGGCCAATTTGGAAATCTGTTCATGTCTAATATCAGCACAGTGCTCTTTGATTCTTGTGATGAAAGAGCGGCCTGTCTCACCTATGTAAGGTGTGCCACAAGAACATAACACTTTATAAACCCCAGAATCAAGAAGGATGTTCCTAGAGTCTTTAAGAGGAGGCACCCAATCCCTCAGTGTCGAAACAGGCTTGAAGGCACATCTCTTTAGACTATTACAATGATAAGAAATCAGTCCTCTCAAAAGTCTACACTGTCGATAGATCTGATCACTATAACTTTGCATAGATTTTTGTCTTCGCAGTCATTTCCCGACAACTTTGCTTTGCTGCAAGCTTATCTTATTTGTTTGCTTTATAATTTTTGCCTTTTTACTGCATTTTGCCCTAAGTTTTCTAGGAGGAGACATCAATTTTTGGTCAGGAGACTTCGGAGACAACAACCAAAAGCACCTTATGAGTCAAGAAGTTACTGGAGATGTGTCTCCGGTACTGGTACAGGTCTCCAGGGGTAGGAGACGGGTCTCCTGGTAACTATGGTAATTATCAATTGTATTATGAATACTAATGGTTCTCTAGTTTTAAAAATTTGATTTTTGGCATGATAATTATGATGAAGTATGTTTAATTATGGAAATCAGGCATACTCCTAGTAGGGGACATTACATTACATGAACAAATTAATTATTTATTTTGCCCAAACCCTATTGGGAATTCTAGGGCAAATTGAGTTAAGTCCCAATAGGGGACATTACATTACATGAACAAATTAATTATTTATTTTGCCTTTAGCATCACATAATTTAAATTATAGTTTTAAGTTTTTATTCAAAAACAAGAAGAAGAATTTTTTTATATTGCACTTCATTTACAAATGTTCTTCACATACAAGCATCAACATGAGACCAATACAAGCTCCTTTTGAGTAAACACACCAGAAACATAAAAACTTAGAAATCCACCATTAGAACCTCAAATATTGGATTCGTGTACCGGAAGCTGGAATCAAGTTTGGGTACAAGTCAGAATTGGGTACAGTCCGAGTTCGCACCTAGGTATGCTGCTGGTTCGGCCGCACCGGCTCTCATAAAACTGATTTTTTTTGCAAATTCTCCCCCACATGTCTCATTCTCGTGCATCGAGTGTCTCCAAGCTCATTCCCGTGCAGTCCAATGATATATAAATCTTATTTAGAGTTCCTGAATAGTTTATCAATTATTGGATAGGGTGCTCTCGACACTCTTTCTTGATCTGGAACTAGAACTGCTGGTGGATGAACAACAGTCTCAGGGCTAATGCCTCAATCTCTCCAGAACAATCATATATTAATTTAGAGTATTAATGTTAGAGTTTATCAATTTTAAAGCTTTTTCATAAATTCATTGATATATAATATAAATGTGTATGTATGTGTGTGTGTAGAGAGAGAGATTTGTACCCATACCTAAAGGAAAAAAAATTGTTGTACCTATGTATCTGATTTTGTATCTTGTACACGCACCTGTACCCGAATTGGCAACTTAGATTAGAACCACACTAGGAGCCAACAGTTGAAGACCAAGAGTCACAACTTAGAATTCCACATTACACATATCCCTTTGGGAATTTGAACTTTAATCTCCAGAATAAGAACCCAATGCTTTAACCAACTAAGTCAACCCCTTAGACAAAAATAATAATTTTATAAACTTATATATTTATTTTATTTATTAAATAAGTATATTATGTAATATTATAATTTTATTATTTAAATAATGAGCAATAAACTAAATTCCTGCTCTTATGCTGCAAATACGTATATATATTTGTGATTTTTTTTATCTTTTTTTAAAAATGAACCCAAAACCAACCCAACCAAAAAAAATTGCCAAACCCAAAAACCTAAACCAGCTACTTAGAGTAAATGTATCACATATTAAGGATAACTGAAGGATATGTATGCTAGATTGTTTAATATGCTCCTAGATGAAAAGATGTATGACATAGTTTGCACATACAAAAAATCAGCAGATTGAATCAAAGAAACATTTTAAAGATTCATGAGATTAAACAGAGACAGAATACTCCTCCTGCAAACCAATAAATCATATTCATTATACTCCTCCAAAAGGAGATGCATGCTGTTTATCTTCTACCAGAGTGGACATGTAATTCCTAACTAGTAGACAACAAGAAAAAAATTTACAAAGAGATACAGACAGATGGAAAATGTCACAGTAAGTCTCCTGATAAAACACAAAGACCTACCCAAATGTTTTTGGCTTTGATGGAGATGAAAACAATATTTTGGAAGCTGTAACGAAATCAAGCTTGTCTTCTCGAGCAGCATCTTCAAGCTTTGAACTGAAACATCTAACTTGACAAAATGTCATCCTTCTCGGGAACAAAATGTGTGCTGCATCCTGCAAACTGATATTTCGAAGTTTCGCCATTCTCATCATCTTCTCTTACATAGCATTTTCATTTATGTTCTCCAAATTGCATTCTACTTGTAATAGTTCTACACAAATAAGTCATCAACGTGATAAGTGAGAAAATTAAACTTTTAAATTTCCTATTAAGTCCATTAAGAATCTTTGATTTAAATATATACATACAAATCAGCAAGTCAAAAGGTTGATTATTGAACATATTTGCTGTATTTTGCGACATCAAGTCATTTAATAAAAAACTTAACAAATGTTATGAGGAAAAATTAACACATAAATGGATTTGGGTTTATATATCTCCCACAATATATGGGCCACACAGGATTTGTCCTCTGTTCAAGCTTCAAACCATAGTAATTCCAGCCAGGGAGGAAATCAAAGCAATAGCTTCAAAGCGAACACGTAAAAACTTTTTATGGTTGTAATCACAGACAAATCTCAGATTACCTAATAAGCATTAACCTATTGATTATCTAACATATCTAGAAGTTGTAAAACTATCAAAGAAGCACATATACAATAAACTCTTCATGAAAACACACTGAAGAGCTACCTACAATATATTCAAACATAGGGGTTTGAAGATAATTCCAAGTTACATCATGCCAAAATGGTTGAATTTTATATTCACAAGAAAAATTTAATGAAAGCCAAATATATATGTACAGATTCACAACATCAAACAAAAAATACAAACTAAACAAGATACTCAGGTAGTTAGAATTAAAATCTCAGGAGGGGGGTGACAATTACCTCCTTAGAGGCAGCTCATGTAATCAGAAGCTTCTTAATGTAAAGCGAAACGTACAAAGACATTGTTGAACTAGCATCTTCCTTGTGAGACAGGCAACAACCTTCCAATTATTTGTGCACAAAACGATCAAAGGCCATAATGATGACTGTGTAATGGTCACTCCATATGGATATGTCTACGTTGGATGCCCTAGGTAAGGTTAGGCAATCCTCCCAAAAGCCATTTTAGCTTATGTGCACATAGGGTTCACACTCGATAATGCGATAAAAAATTTCAAGAAAGTTCCCTGAAAGAAACTATCGTCCTATGAAATCCCTTCAAGCACAGTATAAGAGACTCCAATAATAGATCATTTGTCTTTACTCTTTAGAGAGTGTGATCAAAGGCAATAACGCCATAAACTTTTTCAAGACAGTTCCTCGAAAGAAACTATCACACTATAAGATCCCTTCAAGCACGGTATAAGCAAGCACAGTATAAGAGGCTCCAAATAATAGATCATTTGTCTTTAGAGTGTGTGTGATCAAAGGCAATAACAGACTAATCATATACCTGGAGAACAATATACTCTTAACAGATTCAAATGTGCTATGAAAAGAAGCAAATTAAAACATGAGAGAGTTCGAATATCAAATAAGGATTATCGACAAGAATAAAGAACAATGAGACACAATGCTAGAACTGAAGTTGCAAGATAAATTATGCAAATGTCAGATGTATGATGCCTTCATTCATTGAATAGAGTTGTTTATTCTTAAATACCTTAAATAACAATCATGTTCAATTAATATGCGAATGTGGAAAATGTAGGTACATCATAGCAGTAACAAGAAATGAACCAACAAATGCAACCCCTTGCATTCTGTTGGTTCATTTTCTCTGTTTTTTCTTTTTTGGAACTGCTACGAAACGGCTGCACAGAACAGGGATGAAATGTCAGTGTTGTGCAGCGTATAAGGCAAGGAGTTAGAGCTTTGTGGAATGTCATGCGTTCTTTGGAAAGTCCTGAAGATTGTGGTGAAGATGGAATATGTCACAATCAAAATGCCAGATTCTCCAAGATCACTGTGAATTGTTTTTGACCCCCTCTCTTTTTAATTTTAACTGATTTCAACCCAAATATTCTATTTGAAAGAAGTTACGTCTACATACTTTTAAGTTTTATATATTTGCTTGATATATGTCGTTTTTTTCAAATTTTGTACTCTAAAGTTTTTGCTCAGTTTCTTTTATCAAGAACATGTTTTATTTCAATCTTGTGTATTTCAATTGATATAAACATGTTTGCCATGGAAAAATCTATTAGTAAAGTGTTGTTACTATTTTCACTAATAATGAAAGAACTTTGTTTGTTCAGTTTTGTGAATTTGGTTTCCTTTGAGAATTGTATTTTATTTCTCTTCAGCTACCTACCAGTAGCTTATATTCTTTGTAAATTTGCTTTGTTCAATATTAAAAAAAATTCCATAGCAGTCAAGTGAATTGGATTGTCAAATTTTGAAGTGATTAAATTGTCCTGTCAACTCCTCAATTAGACTTGATATCTCATCACATACTTTAACCAGAATGTTCAAGTGAATTGTAATTTAACCAAAATGTTCAAAATAATTCAAATGGCAATTAGCTAATTACAGGCTTGTCCAATTACCCCCGTAACTCAGTATTTTGCTTTCATATCTCATCAGATGCTTTGCAAAGAAATTAAACGGGCAGATTGCACGTCGGCTTGAAATATAAGTTAGTGTTTAGGTTTAAAATAAGTTAGGGTTTAGGCATTGTCATCTAGCAGGTACCGTTACATAGGCAGGGGCGCCATTCAAACCATTGTACATGAATAAATGAATAAGGTATTAATAAGTCGTTATGTCTATACCGGAAAGAGGTAACTAAGGAGATAGGGACATGGTCTTCATGCCTGTACCGGAAGTTTACCGGATAAGGGTTTAAGATTAAAGCTAAGTTTCGTTTAAGATTTGAAGGTAAGGAGTTCAAGAATAGAACCTAGGGTTTAGGGTTTATGACTAGAAAATGGAGTTTAGAATTTAAATCAGAATTTGAGATTTAGGATTAAAGATTTTAAGTTTGAATTTACGACGTAAAAACTAAAAACTAAAAACTATGGACTAGTGTTCAGTGTTCAATGTTTGCAGGAGTTAAGAAACAGATATTTATATCGGCTACAAATATTGTGAAAAGAAAACTACGTGACGTGCAATTAAAATTTGTGAAAAGAAAAAAAAAATTTACGATTTAAAATAAAATGCACGCAGATTTACTGGTAAGAAAAAGAATGTAAACCTCTGATTGATTTTGATATTTGAAATGTTGCGAATTGCCTTCATTTTCAATGACAGACCACAAATTTAAAGTAGTTGAGACTTTTTAAGAACTTTTGCAGACTCGGATTACTCAGAGACTGGGAGATCGGAGTAAATGTTATATTTAAAAAAACAAGTGCCATGTAATCTTAACTATTAAAAATAAGTATTGATTAGCATAGTTGATTGTTTCCATAATTTATAATAAATATAATAAGTATGTAGTATAAAATATAATTTAATTATCACATTAATATTAATATTTTATAGTGATTAATTAATTATAATAATTAAAATAAATATAATTATTAATGTATTTATTATTTGACAATATGTGTAATTATGTCGAAAGCGTTTCTTATGTCAGCTTTGCAAGCACAACAAGATGATCCATGATTCATATCATCTTAGAGGACGTGCAAGACATTTGAAACGTTTATAACCGTTAGATGGAAAAGCAACAAAAATATCACAAAAATTTATTTAAACTTGAAGAATATATTAAATCTTACAACTCATTTGATAAAAGACAATGTTTTTCTATAATGATACATAAATTCTCTTTTATTTTAAGTTGATTTCCTTGTAAAAAGTGATTTTTAAAATAAAATAGATTATTTTTTAGTTAATAAATATCTATTTGGTATTTACTCATTCATGGGTTCCCCAGGGTTAATCCTTTGTGTGCTTCCCTTGATGGGGAGATGGTGAAATGGTCAAAACTGGAGAAGGGGTGGGTGAAAATAAATTTTGATGGGGCCTCAAAAGGTAATCCAGGGACTTCAGGTGCAAGATGTATGGTTTGTGATGATGAAGGGAAGATCCTCTTCACAGATGTAAGAAGGCTTCAATATGGAACCAATAATGAGGTGGAGGCTCAAGCGGCTTTACTTGCAGCTGATCTGGCAGTAAACATGACGGTAATGAAGGTACATGTGGAGGGTGACTCCCAAATTGTAGTCAATGCTTTGATCAAAAGCAATACACCGTGTTGGAAGTTGAATAAATACATACACATTATTAGTGAAAAGCTTAAATCTTTCCAAGACTTTTGTATCTCTCATGTGAAAAGAGGAGGAAATGTCATTGTCAGCGGCCTTTCAAATGAAACGTGTGAACTCGCGATAGGGGAAGTGAGGTGGCACGATTGTAAAGAAGACATAGTGAGATGGAGTTAAGGTTTCCTGCCAAGTTGGTACGCCTGCAATTTCAAATTTCATGTCTGTCGGTCGGCATTTCATATGAGTAAGGTCACATGTCAATGCGCATTTATTGTGGAATGCTTTCTGAAATGGCAGCGATGGTGGAGTGTGTTACTTTTAATTCTATTTTTGGTATTCTCGTGCATTTAATGAGAATAGTATGTAAGTTGGTGAAGATAACTAGTTTTGACATACCTCATCAGAAATTTCTTCTGCAAATTTTTTTCCTGTGAACACCAAAATGGAAGCAAATTTTACTTTATAGTCCTACAAGCTAATGCCAACTTTTCGAGGACCCATCCCACTGAAAAAGCTCGAGAAGATGTTTCTTGCAAAAGACCCATTGTTTTTTAAGGCAATTTAGTTGGTCCTGGGTGAGGAGGTGGTGGTTATTGGCCACAAATACAGAAGCAAAGCGGACATTTACTCTCTCATCGTGGCTTGGGGATTGGAGTTGGGCTACTCATGCGCGGATGTGAGAAAAGTTCTAAAGAAGATCATTCCACAGGAGTATCTATTAAATATGGAGTCCTTGCTAGAATGGGTCGTGTTGGGTTAGGGATTCAATCTCTCTAACGGAATCCTAGAGGAAAATGTGGATTTGCAAGCGAGGCACTTTTGAATCCAATTCCTTCGTTGTCACGAGGAAGCTCGAGTCCATTTTAGGGATGACGCGAGACAAGGTTGGGAAGGGTTGGTGGTCTACGTCCAGATAATGGAAATCGAAGATGTAATTCATCAGGAGGGTGGGGAGGTGAGGATGGTGGAAGAGATGAGATGCAGGAGGCCAATTGTGAGAAAGCTATCGGCAAAATTGGCAAGGCAGGGTGTAGTGGGTGGTTTGGGTGGTGGGTTTGGTAGCATGACAGAAGGATGGAATTCGCATGGGCTAGTGACTGAAGGTGCAGAAAGGACAACTGGAGACTCACATGCCTCGGATGGAGCAACTGTGAAGAAAGAGAGATGAGGAATTCTCCGGACCAAGGTAATTTTGGGCACCTCGTTTTGTTTAGATAGCATTTTATTTCAAAAACTTGAATTTTTGTTTTCTGTTATAAACAATTTGAACAATTCGGCTAGATTTTTTATTGGCATGATGTAATTGTGAACTTCTACTCTTGATGATGTGGGGGTGGGGTAGGGTTTGAGCGGTATACTATTTTGGAAACTATGGTTTTAGATGGGAGGTTTGGATGGTTTTTGTGGGTGGTTTGGGGAAGCGGTTTGTTTTTGAAAATTTTGATGCAGATGTACCTTTTAGTCTTAACTAATAAAATATAATTATTACCGATCAAAAAATATATATCTATTTGGTATTTAATTTTATTCAATTTACTAATCATTTAAAAATTCTAATATGAAATGTTTTGCATGTAAAAAGGAATAAATTAGATCTCAAAGTTAGTTTTAAATCTAGATTTTTATTCTAAAATTATAATTACTCATTGTTTTTTTATTTTAAAATAAAAATTTAATTTAATTTAATTGTATGAGATAATAAATGTTTATTAATTTTAAAAATTACAATTTATTATAATTCTAAAGCTTAAAAAATATAGTAGTGATTTGATTAATAATTTTAGACAATAATACTTAATCCCACATAGAAATAGAATTGTACTTAAAAGTACTTGAAATATTTATTATTAATTTCAAATTTATAATAATCTTAACCATTACCCTTATAATACTCTATTATGGTTTAATTCTTGCACAAGGTGCACAAGAACAAATTAAAAAAGAAAAAACCAAAATTATAGTTAAGATATTAGACACAATACAATATCCAAAGATCTAATCTAATTAATGTGACAACATACCCTAACTAACTACATAATGCATCATTCAAGATGTGATAAATCTAAAAGTTAGGATTTGGATTGTGATTCAATTAATGTTAAGGTTGTTCGTAATCTATTAGTTACATTTTTTAGATACATATTTTATTAATATTTTAGTTATAATAAATTTAAAAATTAGTTTTATTTTTTTATTCAATTATTTTCCAATTTAAAATATTTACTATTTATTATTAAAAAAATTAAATTTAAATTTTTATTGATATTTGGATTAACATATATTTTGACTTTGCGTTTAGTTTATTCTATTTTTATTTTTATTTTATATTTGATTTTGAAATTCATTTTTAATTATTTATCTTTTTATGAAATTACAAATAATAGTTAAAAGTTATTAGAATTAATTTAATTTACAAATATTAATCTTATTAAAATTTTAATTTATTGTATAACAACTATATTTTACATTTTATTTTAATTTATATAATACATTTAATTTATCTGTTCATTCCTCTCTCTCTCTCTCTCTCTCTCTCTCTCTCTCTCTCTCTCTCTCTCTCTCTCTCTCTCTCCCCTATCTAGATCTCTCCCCCCCATCTAGATCTCTCCCTTTCTCCTCTTTGTGTTACTTCCTCTTTCTATATCTATATCTCTAAATCTTGCTCACACACTTCTTGTTACTCCTTCTCATCTCTATCTCAATATCTCTCACACTTTCACACACACTCCTTTTTCTCCCTCCCTATCTCTATTTCTATCTCTCCCCCCTCTCTTTTCTCTCTCTATTACCTCCTCTATCTCTCTTTTGCTCCCTCTAGCTCTATCTTCCCATCTTTCCTCTCCCTCTCTATCTTCCCATCTTTCCTCTCCCTTTGTATCTCATTATCTCTATCTTTCTTTTATTTAATCCATCTCCCCTACTCTCTCTATATATCCTTCCAGTTCTCTCTCTCTCTCTCTCTCTCTCTCTCTCTCTCTCTCTCTACCTATTCATATATCTATCTCCCTCTCCACCTATTGCAAACATAACATGATCTTGTTTGTAATGGAATCTAGTTATCTTCCTAATATAGAGTTTTTAAAGTCATATTTTGATCCCTATAACTAGATGCATAGTTCATTTGAATCTATCACTTCTTGATTGAGAACTTGGTTGCACCAAAAACATCAATTTTTGAATGGCCTACCAATTGAACTTACACACTGAATAGTATGCAAAATACACCATTTTTCTTCCTAATTGACCTTCTATACATTTTCGGCGTACCCATTGCACACCAAAGTGCAATTGCTAGTTTATCATTATTAATATGAAATATTAATGATAGTTTATGATTTTATGATTTTATTTTATTTTTAAATATTTTATTTAATATTATTAGTTGTAAACGTTATATTCATATAACTAAATTATTATAATAACAAAAAAATATTTACCAAAAATTATTGTAACAAGAAATATTAAATAAATTTTCAATTGTATTTTACAAGGCTGAAAATTGATTAAATATATTTTCATATAATATATTGTATTATTATATTATTTAATTTTAATATTCTAATATATATATATAATATAATAAATATTGCAATGATATAATATTACATTCTAATAAAATATCATTTTAACAATAAATTTTATTTTTTAAAATTTACTTGCCAAATACTTTTCCCTCTAGGTCGATTCCAAGGAATTTGAAAGTTAATTAAAGAAGCAATGGATATACATAAATCTAAATACAATTTGAAAGTTAATCAAAGAGACAATGGAGTAATAATAAAAAGGTGGAACATAAATACAAAGATTATATTAAAAGACAATTTTCAACACATTGACCAAAGTTTTAGAATATTATTATAATTTTTTATTTGTGAATGCAAATATTTACGCCGAAGACGTCTCTTATTTGGAATGCACTAGCTGATTTTCATCATCAACAGTCAACAATGCTCTAGAAGGATGCAAGACGATCAAAGGAATATGCATCGTCCATTCATTGCTTTCGAGACTGTGGAAGTTGCATTCGAGACTGTGGTGTAGTAGCTACGTACAAGGCTATGGTGGATGGTTGCTTTGTCATTTTTCCTTGACCGCGGGCCTAGAGCAGTTGCTGGCAGGGACATATTTGCCTTTTTCTTACTTTCCTAGAGTCGTTTATTTTAATCTTTTTTGTTTCTTTTGTCTCTTCAAACGACACTTTGTATCCGGCATTACATTGCATTACTTCAATTTGGGGTCTGCAAAACCTTCTTAAACCTTTCTCTTTAAACGAATCTCTTTTGGGTTTGAAAATATTTCTCAAGCTTGCTACTAGGGTTTGAAAAACCTTCTCGCACTTGCAAGTTGGGATTAGGGTAACCGCGGGATATCAATAAAATAGAACAGTGTTGATTCAATTCAAACGGTAGTAGGGTTTGGAAAACTCTCTCAAACTTGCAACTGGGGTTTGTTAAACCTTCTCAAATTTGCAAACTGGGGTTTGGGTAACCACAGGTTACCTTAGTTAGAACCATCAATGAGTGAAATGGTGCAAACAGATTCACTAGTGCTTGGTGAATCTCAAATAACCAGGTTTCATGATGACAATAACATTTTGACAGTTCAAACAGCTGTGACAGAGCAACAGTCAGGTATAGCAGTAGGTGGAGTAAATAAGATCTTAGAATCAAGTACTATAGCAAATGACAACTTGAAAGAAGAAGGAATGTTTCAAAGAGATGGTTTAGTACAAAACCCCATTTCTGGTATGTTAATCACGGTCACGCAATCACTTGTCATAAACGGTCATGAAATACCTGAGCATTTTGAAACCAATCTATTGGGCCAAGTAAAAATTGCCTCACTAGGCAATACTGGTAAATGGATCTGGGTCAATGCCAGATATTTCAAAGGCATTCTAAAACACAAACTTGTCTATTTGAAATGGGCACATGAAAGGAAAAAACATTGCTAGAGGGTCAATAAATACGGGGTACGGCAAAAGGGTGGCCTCAAGTTGCCCCCTCCTTCCTATTTAGATGGCAACAACCTTTTGTGCGACAGTAGTAAATTTGTTGACTCTATCTTTTACATCCCTATTTATACACCTCTCACTTGGAATTCTAAGTTATATGTGCAAGAATTATTGATGGCCAAGGAGAGGCTAGAACTTCTAGAGGCTAAAGAGCAAGAAAGAGACCTTAAAATGCATGTTCTAGCTGCATCAAATAAATCTTTGGCAGACATTAACAATGCTCTAAAAGATCAAATTCTAGTGTTACAAAAATCACTCTCAGCTGGGCAACTTGAATGGCAGAACATGAAGAATGAATGGTAGAATATGCATGTTGAATGGAAAAAAAAAAAAGTTTCAATGGAAGCAAATAAAGTTTCAGCAGATGCTGAGGCATTTCATGATAAGGAGAAATTGATATACCATGCTAGTGTGTTAAGAAAGGCAAAAATTGTAGAGGAAAAAAGTAGTTTCGCAAAGGTTACCAATACTTGGGATAAGAGTAGTAAACACTTTGCTCGTACAGGTGTGGAAGCAAATACTCGCATAGATCGTACCCAAGAGAGAGAGAGAGCAAAGAAAGGGAAGCCAGGGCATCTAACATAATTATCAAAGGCATAAAAAATTATGGTGAAGGTGAACACAATCTTGATTTAACAAGGGGCTTTCTAAGCGAAGTGTTGCTTTGGCAAGGTCAAGTCCACCAAGCTTGGAGGGTTGGCAAGTTTTTTGATGAAAGGGATAGGCCCATAAGAGTGGTTATGTCTAATATTCATGACAAACAAAATCTATTAAGCAAGAAACAACTCTTAAGGGGTTCTCATTTCCTTCTAGAGGAAGATCTAACTATGAGGCATCAAGAAGAGAGAGGGCTTGAAGTGGCAAAAATTAGAACAACTAGAAATGAAGGCAAAAGGGCATAGTTGTTCAAAGTTAAGGCAATTATTGCCCATTTTGGTCACCTTTCCAATGTAGCGCAGCAAGTGGGTAGCAAGGATTTGGCAGCAAAATCTTTGACAAGCAACTATATGACAAGGTCAACATTCACTCATAGGGATGAAAACTCAACTCTGAGTCTTCCACATCAAAACAAATAGCAATTAAACTTAACCCAGGTTCTTTTAAGTTTAGTATGTTGGAATTAAAGAGGTTATCCTTGGAGATGTGGGCCTGGGTTAGGGCCTATTGCGGAAGGCAAAGACATTATTTGTCTCATAGAGACACATAAGTATGAAGGATGTAAGCTTCCCTTGTTTGAAGGCTATTGGAAGTTGGCAGTGTGTAATGAGGTAACAGGAAATGGTAAAGGCCACAGAGGTATTATGGTTCTAGTTAAAGAAAAAGAAGGACGTGTCATTCAGTTAGAAAAGCTAGACTCTAATAAATAGTTCAAATGGTTCAAAATCATGGAAAACAGTAGTCTTCTCAGGATCGCAGCATGTTATTTTCCCCCTCAAGTCTCTAAAACTTATAAAAAGTGTGATTTAGATCACAAAGACCCTTTTGCAACCTTAAAAAAGGATGTTGTTGTGTTTTCGCAGCGAGGAGATGTTCTCCTTGTTGGATATTTCAACACTAGAACAACAAATGACCAAGCTAGTATACTCAGCTATAATGAAAATTGTAATCCTATTTGGCTCACAAAAAAGAGAAAACATCAGTGGGAAAGAGTCTCAGAAGATGCTAAAGGCTACAATCATTTTGGGGAAGAATTTATCACTTTATGTGGCACATTTGATTTAATAATTTGTAATGGTTTGTCTAGATGATCAAAGTCAGGCAATTTCACTTGCAACACTTGTAATGGTGCAAGCATGGTTGATTATGCAACCTATTTGCATAATTTATTTGAGAGAATTGAGGAAGTTGTGATTGGGGAACACATATGGGATCTCAAATCTGATCATAGACTGTTGTACATAAATTTGTTGTGGGCTGAAGAAGAGCAACTTGGGGCAAAAACTCAATACCCTCAACAATCACTTTCACAGGCTAGAATCCTTTTGACTTCAGAAAATGATAACATCTTCAAGGTTACGCTTGAGAGACTTTGCAGGGGGGAGAAATGAACGTGCTTGATGTTAATAGCCATACATTAACAAAGTTTATCCATGAGGCTCTTTCAAAGTGCAAAAGAACAAGGAAAAGAAAGTCTGAAACTAACTGTTTTCCAGTTAATGCATGGTTTGACAAGGAATGTAAAATGACTAGGAGAAATCTAAGAGAGCTAAATAAAATGAACTTTGACATTAAAGCCTACAAGAAAATCCTAAAGAAGAAAAAAGTTATTTTTATGATCACAAGGCGAGAGGAGCTAATTTTCCTTGGTAAAAATAACCCCAAGCTATTTTGGAAGGAGCTTCAACCAAGAAAGAAACAATCTGAAAATAATATCATAGTCACTCAGTGGTTTGATTATGCCAGGAAACTTTATGAACAAGAAGGTGAGGTGGACCTACCACCCTTGGTCAACAATACAACAATCTTTTCACCATGGAGGAGCTTCAAGCAAAGTATCTCAAGTGGGGCATGAAATTGCTTGCTCCTCACATTACAAAAATATTCAACAATATCAGCCAACAAGGGTTCCCTAAAGATTGGACTATCAGTCTTGTAATACCTCTTTTTAAGAGTAGCGATGTCAATAACCCCTCCCATTACAAAACAATAATGATTAATCCTTTGTTTGCAAAACTATTTGGCAACATGATAGAAAATAGAATCAACAAATGGGCTGAAGAAAAGCATAAAAGTGCTAAAGGGCAAGTTGGTTTTAGGCCAAAACACTTGACAGTCGATCACTGTATCACTTTGAGGCACATTATCGAAAAAGGGTGGGAGAAAAAAGATGAAGCTTTTTGTTGCTTTGCTAATTTTAAAAAGGCTTTTGACAATGTCCCCAGGGGCAAGCTTTGGCTCAGAATGGAAGAGTTGGGGATTCCTATACATCTTAGAGATGTTGTTCATAGGATGTACGAAGAGGTGAAAGGCAAAATCAGAATTTCAGTTAGTATTTTAGAATGTTTTAGGTGTGATATCGGGGTCAAACAAGGTTGTTCTCTATCACTTACTTTATTTGGCTTATATATCGACAAGCTGGAAGAGTGGTTAAACATGCAAAATGGTGAGGGTATCCAGTTGGGAGTATTTGTTATAAGGTTGCACCTTTATGCAGACGATCTCATTCTGATTGCCAAGTTTGCCTATGGTTTACAAGAACATTTATTTGTCCTCAAGCACTTTCGCAGAATGGTGGGAATGAAGGTCAATATCAGCAAGACTAAAGTCCTCATTTTTTCTAATAGTAAAAAACAAAATCAGCATAAGTTTTCTTTTTAAGGCAATATACTTGAGGAATTTGCAGAGTACAAATATCCTGACATTGACTTCAACAAAAAACTAAGTTGGGAAAGTTGCAGAAAGAAAAGAACGTTAGGAGGATGGAAATCATTTTATGCTCTTCAAAATAGGTGCAAAGAGGCCGAGGTTTGGGATTGGAACACTACTCAAACTCTGTTTGGTCTTTTAGTTTTGCCAGTTGTCATTTATGGGTGTGAATTATGGGCTAGCAACACTTCAGTCTCACAATGGAAGCAAATCGAGGGAATTCAAAAGCGTTTGATCACTAGCAAGTTCAAAATCAAAAGTAGTGTCTCATATGATATCATGCTAAGTGAAGCGGGGACTGCCCCTATTGAGGCATTTGCTATGGTGTGTCTCATAAGCTATCTAAAAAGAACTGAACAAATGGAAGAAGATAAATGGCCTAAAGTAGTCTTCAATGATATATTGTGCAAAAGGAAAAAGACATGGATGCAACAAAACATCAAGTGGACGAGTAAATGGAATATCCATTTTAATATGTGTCCCACAAATAACAAAGATATAAAGGTCTTCGTTATGGATAAATTCTACAAGAGGAATTGGGAAAATGGGCTTGGAAGGAAGAAAAATTATTATATCAATGAGTTCAATCCCACATGTGATCAACTTCAAAAACCTACATCGGGGCCAACATTTCATGGAGAGCTAAAATTCTTATTGCTCAGTTGAGAACCAACTCTCATCAACTTTGTTGTGAGACTGGGCGTTGGAAGAGGTCACAAGAGGCTTGGGAAGAGAGAGCTTGTACTTTTTGCAATTCTGGGAACATGGAAACTGAACAACATTTTATTTTAGAATGTGATGCTTACAAGGACAACAGGGACAAATTTGTTAATATTTTATCTAATTGCTCTTGGCATAGCCTATTCAGCAAGGAGTACATTAAGAAGTTGGGAGTGCTTAACTTGCACAAGAAAAGAAATGAGTTACTGAAGTTGGTTTAATTTGGCAAGTTGTCTCATAGTATATGTTTAGCCTCATGGACGTTAAAAACTATCTATCTATCTATCTATCTATCTGTCATCATCATTTTTTGTTAAGTGTCCCTCATTCTATTTTGTCCATTTCATTTTCGTTAAATGCCCCTCATAATGTGATGTTCATTTCATTTGGATCATGATTATGTGACCTGCCCCAAATACACTATAGGCTTCTAATTTGAACACATGCAAAATCATTCAAAGCATCAATGGATTTGATAGGTGTGTCATGGCCTTCCAGCCAAGAAGGTATGCAAATTGCTTGCATCCCTTCTCCACATCCATAAAGTCATGTCTAATAAATTGCTCAATACATGATCTAACACACTTACAATGCACAAAATGGAAAACATGTGCCCTCCAAGGAATCCCCCATGCCACAAAAACCTTGAAGTCTTCTCCTTTTCTCAGTGATTGACAATCTTGTTCTAAGAACAAAAATTGTCAAGTCTTCCTTGTTCAACCACTTTGCCTTCAAATTTCATGCTTTAGGGGGCATTCAAAATTCTAATTGGGAGAAAATGAGACAAAGATCTTGTAGTCCTGTAGCAAATGTTACGGCCTAGAGGATATACCATGGGCAAAATTTCATGTGACCAAAACGTTGAAGATATGCATCAAGAGTTTTTATACTCTTCACACTTTCCCTATTATTAAGAGTTGGCAACTTGCTAAGATGGCAGCTCCAACATACTAAGCATCATCTCTCAAAGCATTTATAGCAAATGAAAAAAGAAGAAGGGAAGAAACCTCAAACTTGTTCAATTTTACACACAATTTGCAAATCCAATGACCATCAAAGGTCATCCACCCAAAACCATCCATCAAAACCCCCAAACCACCCAAAAAAGAGAAAGGTATCAAAAACCACCATCCAGTCACCTACCCAGTCAGTAACCCCCACCCAAATAGCAGTAAAATGCATCAACATCGCTCATTACATGATTGCCATCGACAAAAATAGTGGCAGTTCAAAATTAACAACAATATCAAAAAGTATAAAGATCCTGAACTAAAACTAAGCTATGCAAAAAATGGGCAAAAATAGGGGTACCCAGGAACACATCTGAATCAAAGAGGACCATACTCTTCCACCTTCACAACCGCATCATTTGAAATTTCACCCAAGTTCTTTGCCGCATCTCCCTTCACATTCTAAGCAAGGACCAGAGAATCATCACTTGCAGCCAAGACCCTAGATAAACTTCTGGTTCTCGGCCTCAATCTTCGTCCACATCTCTCGACCTCCCTAGCTTCCTCTCGAGCCTGATGGATAATCTCCTCCAGCTCCAGTATTTAAACATAAAGCTTCAAAGCCTCCCAACAACACGACGTCATTTCCCAGAATTGGGCATTCACATTTTCTCTCCTCCTGAGAAAGGGGTTGTTCATGCATTTGTTTTAGAGTTCTTTTTGTTCCAATAGAACTCCCTTCGACATGTCAAAGCCCCTCCCCGACATCACCCACTCCAACAGTGATTCCATGTTTAGAAGGTAATCCTCTAGCACAATTGCCTTCATAACTTTCCTAACCTCCTCACACAGGGTGCCCAATTCTAACCCCCAAGCCATAATTTATGAATATACATCCACTCTTGATCGATACCTGTGACCGATAACCGCCACCTCCTCCCCCAGCACCAAATTCACTGCTTCCAGGAACATGGGCTCCCTAGATTTAAACATGGTCATCAATTTTTTCTCTAGGATCGGACCCCAGAAAGTCAACATCAACTTCTTGGATTTAAGTGTAAAATTGGCCTCCATATCTTCCACCATGTGCAAAACTACCTTCGACTAACACAGAGCCACTCTCTCGATTTCTAACAATCTCTAAACATCCACTTAAGTTGGGCTAACATTCTAAAACTTACCATAAATGCAACCTCCACTACCTCTGCAGAATTAATCGACATGTGTCACTGTCGATGAAATTCGCCTAGGCTCGCGCGCAAGGGGAGAAAAATTAAATTCACACGCATCAACTGGGTGACTGTACTAGATGAAATTAGGCATTCAAATCGTGCCAATGAAATATGTCATCATTCTTGTCCTACCACTTCATCACTCCTATATCCAGCTCACATGCCACGTTAGATAGATCATCAGCTAACTCGTTACCACCTCTTCTGATATGGGTTATACATAAATCCTGAAAGTAACTTAATTTCGAAACAATCAAGGCAATGAGCTTATTTAGTCTCCAACTCGGGGTTACCTCATTCATAATTGCATTCACAACAACCTTAGAATCTCCTTTAAGGTGCACCTTTGAAAGCTTCATGTTGACAGCTAACTCCACTGCTAATAACGCGACATGCAGCTCTACGCCATTGTTGGTGTCATCTTGTATTCTATGCGCACCCTTAAAGAGGATCATCCCACTTTCATCTTGATCAACACATCCTGCTCCTGAGACTCCTGGGTTGCCCTTAGATGCCCCATCAAAATTTATTTTAATCCACCCATGATCCAGCTTACTCCAAAATTCTCTCTCCTTCCTCTACTCCTCACCCGAAAGGATGAACCCTTGGAAACCCATGAATGGGTGCAAATAAATATTATTGGCTAACTATTTCCACTTCTTATATTAAAATATTAGGGATTTATATCAAGCATTTTCATTCCTCTCATTTTCTCTACCTTTTTATTCACCAAAAATACTAGATAAGAGAATTACCTTCTTTAGCCTTCTATTTTACTAAGCATAATGAATTCTTCTATAATAAGCTCACAAGGTGTTCTTACATCTCTATTCTCCATGTTTCTCGTGTTCAAACCAACCATAGGCATGAAATAGAAGTCAAAATTTCATTTAAAAAAAAAATAGAGAACAAATAAATTAGCTATGAGAAATTTGAGAACTATAATAATAATCAGACATGGTATTTGTACTTATCATTACTCTTTCCGATATGTATAATATATTTTTATTTTAAATATTTTTTTATAATAAGTTTATTTCAGTGTTTGGATAGAAATTAAAATTGGATTTAAACAATTAGTGTACTCCCTTTTTAGCATGTGCATTCTATCATTATTTAATGTTTTCAATTATACTTTTCCTTTAGGTTATAGCAAACCTTATACCACCTCAAGAGATTATTAACATATCAAGTAGTGGTTCTCAAGAAACCATAATCCCATTGAATACAGTATAGATTATTTCACCATTGAATGAGTCATCTACATCTCTAAATTAAAATAAAATTCATGAAAGTAACATCAAAAAGTTTTAAAATAGTGTTTTAACAAGTTGTTGTGAGACCATTGAACAAACAAGGGAAACAAGTCTAGGCACATACCAACCTCTTTCTATTCTTATCTCCCCATCTTTCTATTTTTGTTGATCCCTCTTTCTATATCTTCCTCTCTCTATCTAGCTCCAAACTTGAAAATAATAACTTAATATGACACAATGACTAACGCAAAAGGCAAAAATAATACATGGAAAAAACTAATTCTAACAAATTCAATAATCATTTGAGCAAAAGGAGGAAAGGTATTCACATGGCATACTCTATATCGTTATCTTTATATCCCTTTCTCTACCTCTCTCTATATCACTTCCTATCTCTCCCTCTCTATATATGTCTCTCCCATCTTTCTCTATCCCTCTCTCATTTGTCTCTTTATTCTTTCATTTCTTTCTCTCCATATCCTTCTCCTTCGTCATCTACTCCCCCCTTTGTCCCCCCCTCTCCTTATTGCAAAAATAATATGAGCCATCTTCTTGATGTTGGAATCAGGGATCACTGAGAGGGGGGATGAATCAGTGATCTATCGGTTATCAGATTTTAAAACTTTAAACTTTAAACCACCAGAAGCAAATACTTGAAGTTGAAATGCAGAAACATAAAACAGACAAACACCGAATTTTTTTTACATGGTGTAGTGTCCTAAAATTGTGACCCCTGCAATTTCAACCACATCTTAAGCCCTCACCTTTGCGACAACATCTTTCTACTTGAATAAGACCCCTCTCTATGCTTTCATCTTGAGTCTCCTCCTGTTGTGGCCCTTATGTTGCCTCAAGACGCTGTCCAGGCCCCAAGATAGGGTAGGACAAGGGTCTGGCGCCCCTGTTCCCCCTCTTAGGGTGGCCCTAAGATGGGTGTGTCCAGCCCCTTAAGCTTAATTTTCTCTTTAGGGATTGCAATCTTTCTTTGTCGGCCTTCGATGGATGAAAATTAATCCTTAGGCATGTATAAAAGGAGATCCAATTTCCTCATTCGATATAAGGATGATATACACGAATAGGTGAAATACACAAGGTATACTCAAGTGAAGGGTCTTCATCAAGCATTCAAGTCTTCAAGCATCCACCAAGTTCACTTCTTCATGTATCTTCTTCATTCATCCATTGGAGCAACATTACAACATTCATTTGCAAGCATGTGTGTGTGTTAAGGTTTTGTCATTTTACATGCCATTTCATACAAACATTTGTGATTATATTCAAGAAGCAAAGCAATCATCATCATCAATTGTAGATCTACAAGGTATATATTTCCTATATTTATATTTAAGTATTTTCAATTACTTTCTTTCAAGGTTGATTCCTCAATCGGGGTTTGACTGAGGCAAACCCCTATCCATGACCCTTCTTCCCTTCTTTTCTATGTGTAGATTGCAAGTGCCCAACTGTAATTGTAGGAATGGACTCCATTTATAGAGATGGAAAAACCCTTTTCGGCCCACGAATTTTTCAGAGGACCGTGTGCACTTTCAACACGGTCCCGACAACTTTTCTCCAAACTTGTAGGGCAAATTCGTATCAATCTGAATATCTCAGATCCAAAATTACAACGCAATCTCAAACCGGTAGCTCCTCATTTCATTCATTTTATCTCCCTTTTCTACATAGTTAACAAGTCAACGTATATATTTACAAAAGAGGGCAAATCAACTTCCAACTCTTGCAATCCACTTGGAATTCATATCCTTGTTCACCTTGGATTTGGATCTAGTGGATTCAAGTCCATCTTTTGAATGTAAAGTTTCTCCCAAGTGAAAATCATCCTAGTGATTTCCTTTCTCTCTCCTAGGTGGGGAGTCACTAGGGTTCAATTTTCCACTTTACATTTTGGTGAACCCGACATCTTACACTCTAATTCTAATTTCTTATTTTTAGACCTGAATAATTACAATTTGAATTTCAAAATTTCATTTCCAAGTTTAATCTTTTTACAAAATTTAGAGGTTAATTGCATTAAAACCCTAATTTTTCATTTTGACAAAATTAAGCTTGTGAAGTGTAGCATTTTAATTGCTTGTTTCAAATCTGAATTCTATTTCAAAATTACAATTCAAATCTATCTTTTCATTCTGAAAATTAAGTGGTTAAAAAGCAAAACCCTAATTTTTAAGAATCTCCTATTTTGACCTTTGACTGCAAATTTGACCAATCTAGACATCTCCAATTCAACTTTTTTTTTTGGATTCCGCAATAAAATCATAATTTCTATCATCCCTAAAAATTTTGAAAAAAGTTGGTTGGACCAATTGCACTTTGCACACGGTCCCTAGCTTTTTTCCCGAAATTTCGAGAGTCGGAATTGACTATATTTTTCTGCTTAATTCCATAAAATTGGCATACTTTATCAATTTTTGCACCCCTTAAGGTCGAATACAAATTCAAATTTCCACACTTTTAACTTTTAAATTAATTTTCATAAAAAGATCCTAATTTTAGATCTTCTTTTCAAAAAAATTAAGATTTTAATTAAGTGACTTTTAGTGGTAATCAATGCAACAGATTTATTTGCTATTTCACATATGATTACATTGTTTTCAACAAATATTTATTACAATCATATGTTGGATATGTTGGATATGTTGCTTCTTTTCATTCACAACACTTGGTCATACTATGTTGTTCGGATTTCAAAGTCATTTCCTTTTCAATTTGATCTCAAAGCTTTCATGTATCATTTTTGTTGCATTGTGGTGATGTTATTAACAAACTGCATTTCATGTATTAATCACCTTAAGGCTTTTGTAGATCACAACCCAAGAGACTCTAATCCTTATATCTCTCCTAGGGTATCTTATGTGAATAAGATGAAAGCTAATATTCTAACCAATGATCTCTTTACAAAAGAGAAAGCATTGGACAGTGATATAGATCCATCTTTTTCTCATACACATACTCTTGAGAAAGAGGGGCAACATCAAACTATTAATATTCTTACCTCTTTAGACCCTCCTTATTCTCCTAAGACCTATCTTCAACACCGAAGTATATGTAGAGAGGATGATGTTATGCATTTTATTCATGATCTCTCCCCTAGCAATGAGTAAAGATGAACCTTTAGATGATGAAGATGTTCATCCCAAATCTCCCCAAAAGGATAAGCCTGACAAAGGAAAGAAGGTTATCCTTTCCCATGATATTCCTTCTTCAT